>NC_088781.1:6295702-6612625 GCF_958450345.1 Calliphora vicina
TAAAAAAAGTAGTAGAAATACTACTATTTTTAAAAAAAGTAGTAGAAATACTACTTTTTTAAAAAGTAGTAAAAATACATTTTTAGAAAAGGAGTATAAATACTACTTTTTAAAATAAAAGTACTACAAATACTACTATTTTAGAAAACGAGTAGTAATACTACTATTTTTAAAAAGTAGTAGAAATAATATTTTGCACATTGTTCGAAAAGAGCATGCTGAAGAAAATATGACTGTTCTGGTCGATCCTATCTAGTAACTATAACAAGGGCTACACTACCGGAATTATAGGTATTTTATTATATGACAATGAAAATATGAACTTGGTCTCACAGTTGCGATGATTTCAATCTTTTCTACTACGTTTTCATTATGATCAAAGCAAGTTATTGTGAGCAAAGCATCTGGAAGTGTTTCAAGAACATCTAAATATTTTGGAATTCGAATTATCGACATCAATTTAGGGTCTCATTTTAAAACATAGATAATAGACATAGAGCGGAAACTCTCCTGTCAAAGACCTAACTCAGTTGTCAGAAACCTAAGTGGTGAGAATGTATTAGTAGAAAAAAAAACAATGTGAAACAAAAACAACACTCGTATGTGAGATTATTTTGAGTAATTTTTTTTTTTTGAGTTTTTTTCTAGTTTTCGCTTTATGTTTCTTTATGTTTTCAAAAACGAATCGACAAGCGTCAGTCATGGCAAAGATTAAAGTTTCAAACCATTTTCCCAGTATTTTTCATACAAATATCTTATGTTTCAAAACGTTTCGATTAAATAATAAGCCTATTAGTTTGTAAACTCTGCCTGTTGTTATACAAGAAATTAGCTGTGATATCACAATTTATCAAATATTCATTTACAAACACAATATTATATATGAAGTCATTTAGTAAGGACACAATAAAGTGTTGCATTGTCAATTTTCGACATTATATGCGGCAAATTAAGTTCCTTGATATGTTTAGCGCATCTGTCAAATGTATGGGAGATGATCATATAGCAAATTATTTGATCTGAATACTTGAACTTTAGCCTATATTTCGTAAGTTGTACTTTTTTGATGACTGAAGCTAAAGATCAATACTAGATATCTTGGCTGAGTTAGTATTTAATTAGTATTTTGAAAGATAATATTCCATATTAAACACTTCTGCTGCCAGTTTCTTTCAGTCCCACTGTTACTTGATATTATCCCCTATAAACAGTAAGTATGTTGAGATATTTACTATATATACACATGAGTTTTTGGAACAATAAAACTCTGCATAAGTACAAACGATAAAGCATCATTATCTGTGCGATTAAGCAGCAGAAGCAGATGCTGTTTCATCATGTATAGCGGGATTCATTTGCTGCTGCCACAGCTACCAATACAACATCTGCACTATACAACGGAACACAATATTCTGTTGCTGGTGTTTAGATTATGCTAATATGTTAAAGGAAAACCACCACATCAACATCTAACACCTCCTCCTCCACCATCTTCAAACTACATAACTACACGTTACTTGACTGCTTTGACACAATGCGTACAAGCATCATCAACAGCTTCACACACAAAGAAACTTACTACTACAGCATCATTGGAATTCACAACTCAATGAAACACCAGCCAGTCATCCAGGCAGCCAGCCAAGTAACTGTGATGAGCCGTTAACTTTCGAAAAAGTGTGAATTTGTATGGATGTTGTTATACTCACACACACAGATACTTTTTGTCTCTCACAAGTTACACAATTTCATTCATTCATTCCTACTCATCCTTGTACAAGGACTCTGTCGAGTAGATTCATTTGCTAAACATACTGTTTAGTATGCATGTGACGTCATGGCAATCGATATCATGCAAAATAGCTACAGTTTCCTTCTCTTCTTTTTTATTTTTTTTGGAATTTTTTGCTTCAATTGTTGTTTTTGTTGTTTTGATTATATTTGAGGATGTTGAAAGGCATCGTATGGTTTATTCTACTCGCAATTGCTTGTAGTATCTACTGCACAATGTCTTTGTACTTGAAGATTAATACAGCAAGATAACCAAACTGTTAAATAGTGAAATATTTTAAAGTGAGAAATAATAAGATTAGTTTAGCTACCATTTTGAATAAGAAGAGACAGTTTGTTATTTAAAATGCAAAATGAAATGGGAATAGAGTATGTGTATTGGAATTTATCAGTACTATTTTAATGCAAATATCAGATTTATTATTATGCTTAAAAGAGTAGCAGAGAGTCTACAACTTTAAAAGGAATTTAAAGAAAATTTTGTTTATTTATTTTTGAAAATAAGTATATTATTTATGTCACAAAAATAATAATTTACGATATAATGTTCTTTATTTGAATCGTAAAGTGAAATCGTAAGTGAATCGTAAATTAACCATATTATGGTTACTTCTTTTTTAAAATAGTAGTACTTCTACTCTTTTTCTAAAATAGTAGTAGAAATACTACAATTTTAAATATTTCTACTACTATTGTATTTCTACTACTATTTAAAAAAACAGTATTTTTTCTACGTAGTATTTCTACTACTTTTTAAAAGAGAAAAATAAAAAATAGTAGTATTTTTACTCTTTTTCCGAAATAGTAGTATTTCTACTACTATTCAAAATAGTAGAATTTGTACTACTATTGAAAATAGTAGTACTTTTACCACTATTTAAAATAGTAGTATTTGTACTAGTCTTTAGAATAGTAGTATTTGTACTACTTTTTAAAATATTAGTATTTCTACAAATTTTTTTAAAAAAAGTAGTATTTCAACTGCCTTTCTAAAAAGAGTAGTATTTCTACTACTTTCTAATGATAACTTTGAAAATATTTTGTTATATTAATGATCATATAATATGGCCATGTAGTTACAACCATAATATTGTCAAATCACCTATTATGTTTTTACATAACAATATTATGATTGAGGTGGAATTATAATATGATTGGGCTCAACCATAATACGATTCTTCTACAACCATAATGTGATTTTATCACTTATCATGTTTTCACATAACCATATTATGGTTGAGATGGAATCAGAATATGGTTGGATTCAACCATAACGTGATAATATAAGTTTGAATCAAATCAATAAAATAATATAATCATATTGTTGCTTTATGTGTGCCTCATTTGTTAAATATATGGGAAATCGTAATCAAATCACTTTATTTTAACAAATTAAGTGAAACGAACAAAATGTCAGATATTCATACAACTGTAATCCAGTTATTATACATTCCTAACATTCACAACATTTCATAGTCCCTAGTTGGCACATTTCCCAGCTTATGTTTAATAAAACCAAAATTGCCTCCCTTAGGAAGTCCCTTTAAACATTTATTAAGAATAATCAAATAATGCTTTTATTTACGTTTAAAAAAAATTACGAAAATCCGATTTCATATAAAAGATGCCCAAAATTGATTGCAATACGGTAAAAATAAAAACCCCTTTTAAATAACACAAATAAATAAAAATCCTTTTAGTTGTAGTTATTTTTAAATTAACATTTATTTTAAATATACAAGATTAAGTATATGCATGTAAAATATACGGGAGCAGTTTGAAAATTGTTATCAGTAAATTGAAAAAGTTATTATTTTTGCTCTACAAATCACAATAAATTTTAGATTTATTTTTCTTATTATTCTTTAATGAAAAATCAACGATTAAAAATTTTCAATAGTTTCGCATTTCGACAATGAGTGATCGCAGATTTTTATTAAGCTTTATTTTCTCTCTCTCTCTCAACCTCTTAGTTTACCAATTATAAACTATTTTACATTTTTTAGAAATTCTCGTATAGAAATCGATTTTGGTTGAGAATGATCAATGATCGCAGATTTAAATTATTTTCACTCTAACGGGTTTAGATTACGAATATTAGGAACTTGATTTATACAATTTAGAATACATTTGTACATGACTCCGTTATGTCAAAATTAAGAGTAAGGACTACACTATGGAAAACAAAGCTGTTTTCCATATTTTTTAAAAGATTTCTTAACCCAACCTCGTTCACATACAAATATGTACATTTATTTACAAACATATGTAAGTATATATGTATGTAAATATAAATGTACAACTTAAATATAATCAATACCTCTTTTCATAAGTACACATACATATTTACATCTATACTACAATAGTATGTCTGAACAATTTACGGCAAGGAGTATGCGAGCAATTGAAATAGTAAATTTCCCATTTGACATTTTTCTCCTTTAACAATTCTTATAGAATTTTCAACAATACAAACGTATGTTGTTGGCCTTTTTGTGAACTACAACAACAATTACAACAACTACAATACTACTACAACTCGTGCCATTTACTTCCACCATCAGCCATTACCGCCATCAACAGACTCAGTTAAATCGTAAAACATTAAACAGACAGAGTTGAATGCAAAAATATTCATACGCGGAAAAAAATCTTTCTATATATAAAAATTCAAATACAATACGATACCAAATACTTACATACAAACAGATATTTGTATGTCCCTATATACATATGTACATACATATGTATGTAAAGAAAAAAAGAGCGATATTTTATGCCTGGTGACATGGAAAAGCCATTATAAAATAGTAATGAAGAAAAAAAACTGAATAAAAGCAACAACAACAGCAACACAAAGTAAAATAAAATCTCTTAAATTAAAAAAAAAACAGAACAGAACGCAAAGAAAAAAGATGAAAAAATAAAAATCCTGAAAAAAACCAAAACGTATTGAAAGAAGCGAACAGAAAAATAAATAAAACAGTAGAGAGAAAATAAATGCAAGAAATTATTGCAGCAGACGGAAGTTAATGAATATGGACAGGAAATGAAGCAATAATTGTAACGGAAAACATTTTTCGTGCAGATTGTAGGAGAACAAATAGAGCAACAAGAATTTTCAAGTCATTAAAATTCAATTGAAAAGTTTGTTAAATCATTTTACACAAACTCACATGTAATGCCATTGCAAAGCCATTTAAGAGAGGAAATTTAGAAGAGAAACAAAAAAAATAAACAAACATCATGACGTATGAGTGATTTTAATTACTGTGTTAGGAAACAAAAAAATGCAGTTACATAAATGCTTGTTTGTTGAATAATTAACTTAAAGTAGTACATAATGTGTTTTCTTTAATGTTATTTTCCAATTGACTTTTACTCTCCCTTTTAAACTTGCTTTCAATGTAAACTTGTTTTGTTGTTATTACTACAACGGAAATATATACAATATTTGTAGTTAGTAACACCATAAATCTTAAAGTTTTTTCTTACTGCACTTTCCCAAAACTGGCAATTTTCTCTCTGGTTATAGATTTTCACTGTTTATTTTCTTTTAACCGATTGTTTGGCAAATGTTTCATGTTGATTGATGTTTACTTGATAGATTTACAGTTATAGTTTTAAGTTTTACTTTGTTTTTGGTGGAAGGAAAATGTTTTAAGTTATTGTGGTCAGAAATATTGTCGTCTCGTCTACAAAAAAGGATATATATGTGTAATTTTCTGATTTTTTTAATATTTGACTATTCAGAATCTATTCAGTTATCAATATATTCCCAAATGTCTCCACTGATTCCAAAGTTATAACAAAAGATCATGTCCAAATTTCCTGAAAAGTTGTAAAAAATACATAGGTCATTTTGGAAACAAGACAACAGTATTTAAATAGCAGATTGAAGAAGAAAACTAAACAGTCTTTATAAAAAACATTGGTGAAAACAAAATTTGGTAAAAAAAAAATTAGAGGAAATGTGAGTGATCACTAATCCAGTGATCGGCATAAAGATAACATAGAATATGTATTATATATTATGTATGCACTTTTTTATCAGCTCTTGATTGTGATTTTGGTTTCTCAAGTAAATAACCGATAACATTAGCTCATTGAAGGAGAATGAGGATCGACCACTACTATAAACCCGTCAAATTTTTCAAATTTTCAAATATGAAAATATTGAATTTTTGATAGGGAATATTAACGATCACAGATCCCCTTAGTTTACTTATTATAAGCAATTTTAGATTACTTAAAATTTTTCATATAAAAGCCAATATTTGGTGCTAAAGATCACTTATGACAGATTTTTAAAATATGTTTTTCATGTTTAACTTAAATTTTATTTTAAAAACAGTGTAATTTTTGTTATTCATTCAGTAGAAATCAATATTTAGAGTTTGCAGCTAAAATTTTATGAGATTTCCTTAAAGAAAGAAAAATATTTTGAAAATATTTTTAATGTTTATAGAAAAACGTGTCGCTAAATCTAAAAAAGGTTTAAATTTTCCGCCATTTCTGCAGCAAAGTGTTGCCAACAAAATTTTAAAACCGTTTGACAGCTGCACGTTTTCATTAAAAAATAGTTAAATAGTCTTTGTTAATCGTATCACTGATTGGTGCGGATTTTGGGCTGGAGGCATCATTAGACCATACTTCTTTGAAAATGAGGCTGATTAAGCAGTGACTTAATGAGAGGTAAAAAATTTAAATTTCAAACCTTTTTCCCAGTATTCTTCATATTTCGCTTTATAAAACGAGACCCAAAGGGCAATATCTGTGCCCTGAATAAAGAAGAAGTAATAAATTGTTATGTTTTAACCTTTTCAAAACCCTGGTTTATTTCTTTTAAATAAACCGGATACTTTTGATTCCAAATAAAAGCCGTTTAGTAGTTTGAAAATGGTAACAACTCTTTATTTATTCAAATGTACAACAACAGAATTAAATAGTCACTCAATGTTTTTTATACACGTTTGTAAATTCGCAGAAATACAGACACAATTTATACACCCCTATCGCGAATCAACATTTCACATGAAATATTTTTCCTTTTCCTTTTATCGTTCATCAACTTTTTTCACGTGAAAAAAATTCCCCTTGTTGTGAAATTTTTAGATGGAATTTTGTAAACAATAAACAGCTGTTATGAACAAAATCAACTATTGTGAATGTAAAGTTCATCATGATATTCCCGATAGCAATTTTCCTTCGAGGGAAATGAATATTTCATGGGAACAAAATTTCACATGTTATTGCCAATAGGGGTGATAATGTATACACTTTAAGGCACTCAGTTGATGTTTATTCGAAAAGCGTCTCTGATAAACTCAATCACGACTGCAACCTCTGCCACTATTTATAACACTGCCATCTGCACTCTAGATTGTTCTTTAACTGTCAAAATTCGAATATTATAGATCTTACTAATACATCTGTGGTATACTTTCTACAATATTCTTTAACTGAATATTCGAATTCGAATACAGCGTTGCCAACTTACGATCAAATCAACTGAAAGCTTTTATTTTATAATGCCCACAGATATGTTACAGTTTGCTATTACAGCACTGTTATTTGAAAGCGTTATGCTACTTTTAAATCAGCCCTTAAAATCGTTATATTTGAATTCAAGAACAATTTCGTAACAAAATGAACTTAAATTAAGTTTTGTGTTTTAAATAAGACTATGTAGTTATATGATTTGAATATTCGTCAAATGATTGTGATTCCGTGTAAAGACAACATAATAACTACTAGTGTCTAAAATACAAAACAACTCAAGTAAAATTATTGTAAACCTAAGCAAACTCAATTGTAAAATTTCAATGAAAAAAAACTCCTTCAACACACAGAATGTAAAAAATAAACCAAAATAAAATAAATAATTTTTGTATGATAAACGATTTTTCCACACATAACTCCAAATAAAATGAAAACTCAGCAGCTTTTCCCACAAACGTACAAATATGTAGGAGGAGTAACTATAGAAAGTACTTTGAGAAGAAGAAAAAAACACAGTAGAAAATAAAGTTATTACAACATTAAAATTCAAATTTCTTACATGACAGTCAAACACAAAACGCATTTATTTCAGCATCATTGTTAAACAACCAAAGAGACAAAGAACAACAAGAACCAACAAACTCCTTGTCTTGGTTAAGAAAAAACAAGAATCATATATTGTACATTTGAAGAAATATTGTAGAAACAACTCGCTTTTTTATACAGAAATAATGACAATCAATTTTTCATTTTCCAAAACAGTTTTAAGGGCAAAATAATATTTTGTTGGGAATTCAAAGCATTATGAGTGGTTGATATTGCTTGTATCTAAATACAAAGATTCCGGAAGCTTTTGTATGGATTACAATAATGTTCTTTATTTATTTAAGGAATTTAATTAATAAGGCCACATTAAACAGTGAATTTATTAATAATATTTAAATACGAAATTTAGCATATTAAAAAACTAAAACTTAAAAATAAATCTAGTATAGCCATACATAACTATTTGAATAAACGACTCATGCCAAATCTTGAATACCCACCATCAATATGTGATATTAAAATATTTCTCTGATATAGAGGTTATATGGGGTCAATTATGGACCGATCCACAGTGGTTTAGAAACTTTTTTTTTTGGAAATAATTCGGTATCTCGGGAACTATTGGAGATATTATTACAATATTTCACATGGTTAGAGCTGAGGTGTTTTTGAGTTGAATTACATTTGTTCAGCTTCCTAGGGGTAATACGGGCCAGTTTGTGCCCCCTAAAAGTTGGTCACCTCGGGTCTCAAAATTTTTAAAAAAATCCCCAAAAATTCATTTATGATTCGAATGAGCTGAAATTTAAAATATAAATAGTCCTTGAGAAGATCTACAAAAAATATAGTTACATGTGTTATCTCCTTCAGTTGAAGAGATATTTAGGTTTATTTATTTTTTTTTTTTAATTTTGCTCGATTTTTTTTTGTTTTTTAGATATGGCGGCCCTACGGAGGGTCGAATTTTTTTTTCAAAATATCAGCTATATTGGCAATAAAATTCTAAATAAAATAAAAAAACTTGGTGACAGTTATCTCGTCCGTGTAAAAAGTTACACGCATCCAAAGTTGTATGGGGACTAGGGACAAATGTTTCCTGATTTTTGCCATATTTTACATTATAATTTCAGAGTACTTAGAACTAATTTGTGTTAAATGTTATCAGGATTGCAGCATAATCAATATATTTATGGCTGCTCAAACAATATTCCGGGGGGACATTTGTATGGCGATAAGAGAAATCATGAACCGATATTGCTCATTTTTAATACCAAGAAAATATTATCAACAGAGAGTATGGACAGATGGGTGTAAAAATATTGAAAATCTTCAAGTTTGAAACAAGAATACTGTTCTTCATACAAATTGTTTATGTTTCCAAACGTTTCATTATATAAAATCAAGCCCTATGTCCCCTTTTACAATGCAGAAATTGAAAGACAGACAGACGAAGTTTGTTGGCAAGGGGTTGAAGATGTAGAGTGTGTTGAGTGTGTAGTACACGACTATGTGCCGATTTACACCATGACTTTTAAGACGTCGTTTTTTCTAATTCTCTTTTGATTTTTTGAGTTTGTTGATAAGAGAGGTGGAGTAAAAGCAACTTCAAAAGCGAATTAAGAAAAAACGACGTCTTAAAAGTCATGGTGTAAATCGGCACTATCTGTACTAGACATTTTTTGATTCTCTTTTCCACTTTTCGCAGTTGTCATGTTTGTTGCTTCATATCATTTTTCTCACATCAATGTTTAAATGCATTTAACAATGTAAATATTCACACTGCGAACAAGAACGAAAAAAGGAAACGAAAAATGTCTGTCTGTCTCAAGGCAGAAATTGAAAGGCAGACATTTTTCTCATTCTCTTTTGAACTTGCCTAAACCTTTTACAATCGCGGTATTAATAGACAGACCAAGGCGAATTTATATACAAGGTGGTGCCGGTGGCGAATTCAGAAAAATAGAGCGAATTCATTATTTTTTATATATGGAGTTTGACATTCGAAACAATGATAGAGTTGTTTCTAATGTCAAAATCCATACATAAACAAATAATGAATTCGCTCTTATAAATTCGCCTTGGTCTGTCTATTAATATCGCGATTGTGAAAGGTTTAGGCAGTTAAAAGATAATGGTAACGCTAATTTGGATTATTTCAGTAAAGGTAATTTAACGGTAACGGTTTTTGCTGTTATTTCTTGAACGTTATTTTATAACGGTAATGTCGGTCAGACTGAATTAATAACAAGATTTCTCTAAACTGAATTTTTAAAATCAAACATTTTTATGAATGAAAGTGTATTTTAGGAGTAACGGTTGCTTCGCCCTAAAACTTTAGCCTCCTTTTCAAAAAGTTTTCTTTTGAAGAAATTTGTATGAAGAATGGTGGGAAAAAGGATTGAAAATTGTAAAGTGTCTTTTCAATAGGGACATCCGAACTTTGACAATTGATAGCCGGCTGTTGTTTTGACAGTTGAAGCTACATCTGTCGAATTGACGGTCATTTATTCAGTTCGTTTTTCCAAATCACCATGAACGGATATAGCGTTCAACAAAAATTGCAAATGATAAAAATGTTTTACAAAAATGGGTAATTCAAATTGAATACCATTCCACATGAGATACAAAAGCGTGAAATTAATCCCGAAAAAGTCATTGTTTGGATTTTGGGCTGATAACATCATCGGTCCATATTTCTTTGAGAACGTTGTTGGCCAGGCCATCACCGTCAACGGCGAGCTCTATAATCGATGATTGTCAACTTATTTTGGCCTGAATTGGATGATATAGACACCAACGACTTGTGGTTACAACAGGATGGCATTATTTAAATTTAAAGATAAAAAATGCTTAATGGAAGACCCTTTTTATTTTTCATAAAATTTTTTGTAAACTTTCGTCGTTTTGTTTTATAAAATTAAGGGCTTCATTTTAAAAAACGCTACGTTTGGAAGCGTAAGCAATTTGTATGGAGAATACTGGAAAAATGGTTTGAAACTTTAATATTTTCCATAGAATTTTATTTTATAAATATTTTGTAATGATGTATAATTTTGTTGTCAATTTAAAGTTGTCTTTAATTTCTTAAATATTATGACTTTATTAACTTTATGTCATCAATTTATCTTTATGATTCATTAGTTTTAATACTAGTAAGCACACACAAATTTGTCTAAAAAAAGTTGTCATTGATTTATAGATAATCATATTGTAGACATAACAAAACATACATTTCTACTTATGTCCTAATTTAATACATTTGCATACAAACGTATTTGAAAGAACATTAGTTAGTTGCAACGATTTATGGCGAATATAAACATAATAATTACATTTTCGAATTTTACAATAATAGTTTATGGTTATTACCAATCATTAAGTTTAAACAACATATCAATGTGCTTGATAATAACAACTCTACATACATTATAATTACTAATAAAGAAAAGAAATATAATTATTTATTTGGAATACTTACTTGAAACCCTTTTTTCTGTCCATTATTGTCGCAAAATGTGTGTACTTCGTTATATACTTTCATTAACATTTTGTTTTTGGATTTTAAAAGTTTATATAATGCACTTTACCTTAAGTGTATTCATGTATATGGTAGATACGTTAAAATAGTCATTGCAATAATCATAAAAGTATAAAACATTAACACATTGTACAGCATATACTTCTAATACTAACAGGGTGTGGCCAAGGAAACATGGCAAACAATTAAACTGTTTCTGTGTCCTAAATAAGACAACAATTTAAACATAAATAGTACTTATTTATATTAAATTTTATTGTAAAACCAGTTATTAAACCTTAAGGCTATGCTAATAAAGTTGTATTGAAAAATAATGGTAAAAAGTATGGTTACCGAAATTTTCAAAATTTCATAAAATCGGCTTAAATACGAATAATACTAAAGGTATTTATAAACGGCAATACTGAGTATTAATATTTGTCAAAAACTCAAGTATCATAATACAATTTCATCGTCTAAACAAAATTTGTTTTAGATTTTCAAAAAATAGGAATGATTTTTTTGATTTACGGTCGGTATTCAAAATTTGTTTAAAACAATTTAAAAACTTTTTATTTTCATATGTATCGGATATGTATTTATAAATACAAATAAGGCAAACAAAAAAGTCTAGAAAATGTAAAATAAAAATAAAGTTTGCAGAAAAATATCAATCAAGAAAGAAATAAACCATTTGTAGTACTATCGTGTAAACAATAAATGATTTTTCGAAACGATTTCTTGAAATACCGAATATTTTCAATAATATTTTAAATTTGAAAAGTGTTAATACACAGTATTGCCGTCTATAAATACCTTAATAATAATGATGTATATAGAATTTATACGGTACGTATTAATAAAAAACTTTTATCAGGTCATTTTAGTAGTCAGTTAAATACATCATAAATTGGCCATTATCTGTTTGGATGCATTTATAAACATCTACATAAAATTTAACATAGTCACGTAAAATATTGAAAAAGGAGTAAAGTGAGAAAATTAAAATGAAATAGCAATAGAATATTCTATATGTATTTCTTAAATAAATACATTAATGTACAAACATACATAATGTAGAAATACATACATACACCAATTTTTAAGATGATAAAATAATCAAGCAGTTTATTGTGGTTATAAATATGGAATTTCCTTAGAATAATAGAAACAGTTTTCCAAATATGATTTACTAAATTATAATTGGTCAATTCACAAGGTCTCTTATCATGTCATATTGTCATAATGTCATAATATTTCAGAATGGTTTTTATTGTTTTCAAGCAAAAAATGTCCTACAATAATACTACTCTGTATGCTATGTTTATTGTGTTATAGTAACCAACCAGCAGAGACCTGCGCCGAATGCCTAAGAGTCGGTTAAGCCGAGCTGCCGAGTCGTGATATATTAGGACATTATGACTGATAAGAATTGAACCTTGTGAATTGACCAAATATAACATTTAATGCGACCTCATTCAGTATTCTTCATATAAAACAAGCACATTTTATAAATCCGATAGTTTTGAAATGTCAAACATTTTAATACTGGTAAATAGGTTAAAAACTTGAATTTTTCCAAAAGTTTATAAAATATGACCCAAATTTTTTCTACACAACTTTATTTTTTAATTTAATGTCTCATTTTGTAAAACGAAACGTTTGGAAGCGTAGGCAATTTGTATGAAGAATACTGGGAAAAGGGTTTGAAACTTGAATATTTTTCATACAATTTTATTTTAACGTTTGTTGTTTCGTTTTACAGAATTAGACCATTGTTTTTTAATGTTTGTCGTTTTACCTTTACTGTTTTTATAAGCAATTAAGGGTCTCATTTTGTAAAACTAAGCGTTCAGAAACGTAAGCAATTTGTATGAAGAATACTGGGAAAGGGGTTTGAAACTTGAATATTTTCCATAAAATGAGGCCCTAAATTCCATTAAGAAATTAAATTTTAATCTTTTTGAAAAAAGTAGTATTTTTAAAATTGAAAAATAAAAATTTTCATAACATCTCTTATTCATTTCTTTTTATTCACAAATTTTCATGAATATATTTGTTTTTTAATGTTTTTTCTAAATATGTAATTATATTCCACAATAAAAAACAAGTAAGAGAGCTGTGCCGAATCTTATTTGCGGTTCAACAAATTATACTTAAAAATAAAAATTTTAAATATTTTTTTTTAAATTTTTGTAAAAAAAAATTTTTGAATTGTTTTTTTTTTAAAATTTTAAAACTTTAAACAATTTTTTTTTGTTTTTTTTTAATATTTACCGAAAAAAAACTTTTGGTGAAAAAAAAATTCGGGTTAAAAAATATTTTTTCCTATTTTGACCCATTGTAGGTCCAACTTACGATGGTCTTATATACGTCGTTACAAAGGTCTTTGAAATAGCTATCATTAGATATCCATATTGTGTATATTAATGACTTAGTAACACAGATATAGGTCAAAAATCGAGGTTGTCCTGGTTTTTTTCCTTATATCTCAGCCATTTGTGGACCGATTTCCTCGATTCCGAGAGAATTTCGGAGATATTTATGTATGAATCGTGTATGTAAGTTATTTGGGGGCTTCGGAAAGTTTATTTCAACAGACAGGCGGACAGACAGACGGACAGCTATCTATAAGGATCCAGAATATATATACATACTTTACAGGGTCGGGAAATTATATTGTATAAATTTCAAACGGAATGACAAACTTATATATACCCTTCTCACGAACGTGACTGGGGTATTTTCCATAAACAATTTTTCAAAAGTTTTTCGTTTAGTTTTACAAAATGAGGACGCCCTAAAACAAGTCCTATTTATATACTTTTCATTTGACTTAACATTTAGCAAAGGCGAAAACCATTTTATACTTAATAGCGCCATCTAGTATTTACAAAAATAAACACTGTTTAATAAACTATTTCCTCCGTTAAGCACAATATACATAAGTAGCTTCCATAAAGCTACTTTTTAAGTTACATGTTTATTTAAAATTAAACTTCTCGTTATTAATGAAAGTAGTAAAAGCTTTTATGAAACTAAATACATATGTATTTATATACTTACACTCACTCTATCACTTCCATTTCCGTTTATGAATTTGATAAAGATTTCCTTAAAATAAATCCATACTTATTAACAAAACCAACATTGATTTTTTTTTTTTAATTTTAGCAAGATATTATTAACACGTATTTATATAATTTCATGAGCTTTATTATGAACTTATAAAGAAATTTTAATTTCAACAATAAAATTTTTGTGTAAAATGTCGCTTACGACAATTTGTCGCTAAGTGCTCGATTTAAATACGATTAATAACAAGGATTTACTACCGGTTTATTTTATTACAAATTTCGATTTTTTTTAATTTTATTTTTTACATTAAGAGACAACCTATTATTTCCGTTTTACTTATTAATTTCCTTCAAAAGCTTTACACAAGTTTGTATTTTCTTAAATAACGTTCGAGTTATCAGCTAAATAAAAGGTCAAAAAAACTGCACAATTTTAACAAAAAAACAAGTAAGAGAGCTATATTCGGCTGTGCCGAATCTTATATACCCTTCACCAAGTTATACTTTAAAAAAAATTGTTTTAAGGGCCTCTGTTGGATTTTTACCCTAAAATGCAACTCTGCTTATTTCCTTAAGTTTCTTTTGTTATCTCTTTTCTTTTTATCTAGTTAAGTTTAAACGTTACTTTTGTGTTGAATTCTTTTATCATTTCATTCTTAATAAAACTTTTGAATCGACAGCCTCATTTTATAAAACGAAACGACAAACGTTAAACAAATTTTGTATGGAAAATATTCAAGTTTCAAACCCTTTTCCCAGAATTCTTCATACAAATTGCTTAAGTTTCTGAACGCTTCGTTTTACAAAATGAGGCCCTAAATATTTTTAGTTAAACTAAATTTAATTATTTTTTCGAAATTTTTTTAAAGTTTTATTTAATTTTTAATTTTTGTTTTTGTGCAAAAAAAAATTTATTAGAACAAATTTTTTTAATGAAAAAAAATTCGTGTTAAAAATATGTTTCCCTATTTTGACCCATTGTAGGTATAGATTAAAAATAGGCCACAAATCGAGGTGTCCCGGTTTTTTCATTATATCTCAGCCTTTTGTGGGCCGATTATTTTAAAAAAAGTAGTTTCCAATTTTTTTTAAATTTTTGGAAAAAGTATTTATTTCAAAAAAAAAAATTAATGAAAAAGAAAATTCGGGTTAAAAAATATTTTTCCCGATTTTGACCCATTGTAGACCTTGTGAATTGACCAATTATAAAAAGCAAAACATTTCAATCTTAAAAGTAAAATGTTAAACAAAGCTTTTACTGTTAACACAGATTATTACAGATATGCAACAAATGACAGTTGTCAAAAAAGTTTTCAATGGTTGTGATTTGCAGAGTGAGATAAAAATACAATTTTTAATAGGCCACGAGTGTGAAATATATTTGTCCCTCTTTTCAAACCACAACCATTTTGACATTTTCTTTTGTTATTTTTTCTATTAAAACCAGCTGATTCATATCTGTATAATTTGTGACTGTTAATTTAACTTTTAGTACATATAGTTCAAAAAAACTTTTAAAAATGATTCATACATTAAAAGAGAAACAATAAATCTTTGTATGCACTTACCCATTAATCACTTCCATTTCCGTTATTTTGTTTGGATTTTTTTTACTTTATTTTATTCATTTATTAATAACTGCCATTTACACATTTATTTTATTTATTACTTATTTTCATTTTTATTTCAAAAGCTTTTTTGAATAAAACATAATTTTATTTTGTACAACATATTTCCTCTACTTATTTCCTTCAAAAGCTTAATTTTACTTTTCTGCTCAAAAAGGCTTTTTTACTAACTTGGGCTTTCAGTATGCATTTAGCTTTTATGCACTAACTTGTGCTTTTTTATTTGTTTACATTATTATTTCCCACAACACTAACACTGCTACACTATATAGCAACCTGACGAACGACCAAATAAAAGGGAAACAAACAGCGACCGGTGCTGACTTAGAAAAATAATTGCAAACACTTTCTTCTCATATTTCTAGAAAACTTTTTATCAATTTATGCTAAAATATTAAAATTTTCTCGATTATTTCCTATTGGAAATGGAAATTTTCTTGAGATACTTCCACTAAACAACCGAACCGTATGAAAATTGCAAGTCAACTAAATTTAGTGGTTCAAAAGAGATTAAATAGTTGGTTGTTCTAAAAAGTTGCATTTAGTAGGATAGTACTAAAGAGAGTGTGCGTAAGCTACTTAGTACTTGAGATGTGAGAATATTATTGTTAAATTTGTATATAAAAACTAAATTAGAAATTTATGTAAATTGAATATATTTTTATCTTGAAATTTTAATATTTGAAGACAAAATCAAAACTAATCAGAGCTTCAAATTAATCAATTCAATTTGAGCTTAAATTCACTAAAATCTTAATTCGGAATTAAAAAATGTCAGTTATTCATTACATAAATCCATTCCCAAAATCGAATTATTTAGCTTCATTCAAAGGTTTTTATTTAAATAGAATTCATTCATCGTTTAATTAATTTATAATGGAATTAATTCATAACAGAATTCATTCAACCTTTGAATGATTAAATTGTTGTCAATTCAAATCTAATACAAATTGAATTAAAATATTATTACTTCATTCTGTTTTGTTTTGTATGAATGAATGAATGGGACAAGAGATTTTGTAATAGATTTGAATTGAAGAATAATTTAATTATTTATAATGGATTTGAATTAAAGAAACAATAATTTAACAAGGAATTAATTATATAAAAAATGTATTCTTAAAGGAATGAAGTCGATACCTTTGCAGTACTAAGGATTTAAGACAAGCAATAAATTCATGCAGAAAGAATGCTCTAATGGAATTGTTAAGAAAGTATGTATCAGCCAATCATGAATAAAAAATCCGCGGGAGTTTTTTTTCATTTTCCCATTTTTAACACTGAACACTGAAAATGGGAAAAGGGAAAAACTCGGATTTTTTATTCATGATTGGGCTGATAGTCAATTTGATTTGGAAAACTGATCTTTTGAACTTTTGTTAGTAATAAATATTCACAATTTGTTTATTTAATTATTTTCGATATCGAAATAATAATTTTTGATACGATATCTAATTCGATCACGAATGCAATAATTCGGACCCAGATTTCAACGAATTTGTTATAAAGCAAATAAGAAAATAAAGAAAATCCTGTTTATTACTCTAATATACTTTAAGAATAAGAGATAACTTGATTTCAACATTGACATTTTTCAGTAGCACTTTTTTATTCAATTGCATACAAATTACACCATTTATTTTTTCAATTCAATTGTTTCTGTTATTCATTAAAAATATAATCTAATAATGAATTTGTGAGTTTGTATCTGATATCAGTCCATTATTTCTATTAGCCCACATACAAATGTCCTTCCGAAATGGGACTTTATCGTTCATAAATGTTTAAGTTATATAGCTATCTATACAAATTTCGCTCCAAATAAATTTTTATATGTCAGTCATGTCACTTAATTTTATAATGATCGGTCCACAATTAGTCATAGCTCCTATATAAGGCCCACTACTAAAAATCAGTCGAACGTGACGATCGGTTCATAATCTCTATAAATAAAAATCAAATGTCGTTCGTTGGTAATTGCATCAGTAGAGAACGGCAGGACCGATTTAGACAAATTTTTTTTAAAAATGTTGGTCACAGCCCAACTTAGGTTTTTACGGAATGAAAAATTGACTACGCCCACTTTTTTCGCTACACCGATTTGGATATTTTTTTGTTTAAATGATCATAATAATCCAATTTAAGTTTCTACTGAAAGAAAAATTGACCACGCCAATTTTTTTTAGATATATCTAAAATCGCAGGACGTTTGCAATACATCATAGTCCGCAAATGTTTTTACATAAATAAAAATTGTCCACGTCCACTAATATGCCCACTTATTAAATACATCTGCAAAATACAATCATATTTCAGACCAAAATTCGATTACATACATATATAAAAACTCACAATAGTTTTAATCGATAATAACTTGGCCAATAAGCGTTTAATCAAGAAAAGGAGCTCGATCTGTGATCACTCATATTTCTGACCAACAATCGATTTTTTATATAAAAACTCAAAATATCTAAATTCGCTAATAACTAGGCCAATAAGCATTTAATCAAGAAAAGGAGCTCGATCTGTGATCACTCATATTTTAGACCAAAATTCGATTACATATGTATATAAAAACTCAAAATATGTACATTGATTTACATGCAAGGTTTTTGGCAACAAACTTAGGTTCTTTGTATATTTTATTCTATGTCCTATGTATATGAATAAAAATTATCATTCAATAATACGTTTTTTTTTCTTTTCAACTATTTTTACCCTTTTCAAACCGCTTCTCACAAATTCACAAATCGAACACAAGCATTTTTTAACTTGGACAGGACAACGTCTGTCCGGTCAGCTAGTTTCTCATAAATTAAAGAAATTATTCAGCCCAATTATGAATAAAAATTACCCGGGAGTTTTTCACCTTTTCTCATTTTTCCTATTCAAATACAATGGGAAAAAACTCCCGGGGAACAAATTCCCGGGAGTGATTGGGCTGATTACGATACCTTAGGGGCATTTTTTATGAGCAGCAAAATTAGTTTCAAATCCATTTCCCCTGAGATGAAAGAAATTGTCAAACTTCTAAATTCTGTTGTCAGATTTAACTGAAATGCTTTTCTATGTTGATATATCTCAAAACAGAGTAGTCACGCCTATCGCGAATCAATATTTAACATGAAATATGTTCCATTTTCCCATTTTTCGTTCATAAACTTTGTTCACATGAAAAAATTCCCCATGTTGTAAAATTAGTAGATGGAATTTTGTAAACAATAAACAGCTGTTACGAACAATATCCACTATTGTGAATGAAAAGTTTAGGGGAATATCACGATAGCAATTTTCCTTTGGAGGGAAATGGATATTTCATGGGAACATGTAAATATGATGAAACTTTTGCGAAATATTTTAACAAAATTTATTTGGCGGACTCTTAGCTATATTATTGCCATATAAAGTTAAGCCGTATCACAAAGTCTGAATTGGCTGTTAACCAAAAACTGATGATACCTTTTTTAGAGGCCCCACTGATTTTCAGAAACTTTGGGGGCCCATAAAAAAATCGGTCACCAAAATGGACAAACTGAGTATAGGGTTTTACTACCCTTCGGTAGTAGAGTCGAACATAAACTGTCTTGATCTTGTGTTTTTCCAAAAGTCTTCATTTGTTGCATAGTGTTATTATTAAGTCTTAAATTTATTGAGCACAATAATTAACAGCTTTAAACAATTATTAAATTAAAGTCCAGCAAGTAATCTGGACTTTAATTTAAAAAATTTATTTATTGAGTACAATAGTTGATTTTAGCTTTTGATCTTCTATTTAAATCATAAGATCTCCATGGTCCCCTTTTCAAAATGTTTTATAAAAACAATGAGATAATTTTAAACCATTAATTATACATTGTTTTTGTTTGTATGTATTTAATTATTTGTTGGTTTTGTTGCAGTTTTGTAAATCAGAGTTAATTTTTTTTTATTATTATCATCTCAATGTACGAAAGGAGGTTGTTTTTCTTCTTTTACTAAACTTGGAGTTTTGTTTGGTTTTAGAAAAATTAAATAAAAGGAGAATATTAAATTTTAAATAAAAACTACCTAGAGAACAATACTTTTATTTTTTCTGTTAAAGTATTGCAGGGGCTATTGTTGTGGTATTTTGTTTGTTTCTTAGAACAGTACGCATATAAAATATATATTGTTTTGTTTATAATTTTCTGGTATTTTTAAGATAATAATACATGTTTTTGAAGAGAAAACCCAAAATAAATACAAAAGCGAGGAAATTTGTTTTTAGTTGAGGAAAATTAGTGTAGTAAAAAAAGAGAAATAGTTTTAAAAATAAATGGTGGTTGGTTGTGTGTAGTTATAAAAAAATTATATTTATTTAAAAAAAAAAATATTGAAAGAAAAAAAATACTCAAGTGCCATTAAAAGCACAGTTATTTAATTTTATATTTATTTTTTTGTATAAAGTTTTTGTGAAAACAAAACAATCTTATTAAATTTCTTAATGAAATTTTAAATTTCAAGAATTTTTTTTTTCAATAAGAAAAAATATCGCTTTTTCTCATTTGCTAAAAGCTTTAATGGCACAAAATTATAATTAAATAAGGTTTTTGTTGTTTGTAGAAAAATATCATTTTATGAATATAAAAAAAATAAATTTAAAAAATGTGTAAATTGTATATTAAATTAGATTAAAAAAAAACAATACATAATACAAAGTTTTGAAAAAATAAAGGTCATATTCGGTGAATTTTTATTTTATATTAATTTTTTTTTTATTTTTTTTATTATTTTTTATATTTTCAAACGCATTATTTAGCAAGAAATTATTTATTATTGTTTTTTTATTTTCTTTTCATAATAAATTGTAATTGTTTTCACATTTTGTTGTTTAATGTTTTATTTTTAGCAGTTTAGTGTGTTGATTCTTATTTTGTTTTTGCTTCTTTTGGTTGCACCATGCCACAAATGTTTACAAATGATTAGATGGAGAATTTTTAATAAAACAATTTATAAGTCTTTTAAATAGTTATAAAACAAATTAACTTTATATTAAATTAAAAAATTTAGAAAAACTAAAAAATATATATAATTTAAAGATCTCAATCTAGCACACTTAATTTTTGTTTTATTTTAATTTAAAATTTTTTCTGCAAAAGAGAAATATTTTAAAATCAGAAGTTTCGAAACGAATAAAGAAAAATCTACAAAGTTCTAAATCAAAAAATATGTAAAAATAGCACATTTACTTTAAATATTGGGTTTCGTAATGTCAAAAGAAGTTTAACGCGAAATTAGTTTTCAGATCATTAATATATATTTATGTTACTATTGAGCCTTTGAATTAAAATGATTTAAAAGTTCTTAAATATTGACAAATATATATCAAATATATGTGAAATTAAAGAACAAAATTTATAATAAGAAAGATAAAAAATCTATTTCAATTTTAAAACTCCTAAAACTTGAATAAATAATGAGATCTGCTTTCAAGCATATAAAGAATTTAATATAAAGAACTAGGTACTAGAGTTCAAAAATTAAACAACTTCTCTATGCTTAAAATATGGATGGATGCTGTTAGATAGTTAAACCAGTAATTTTCATTAAAAAATTTAAATGTTTACATTCAGTACGGTTTCTTTCGAATCAAATTGCGTAGTAGTCTTCTGTCTACCAAAGGACTACCTTGAAATTCAGCTCAAAGTAGCTCCTTAAGGACCCAAAAAAAAAAAGAAAAACTAAAAGTAAACTAAAATATTTTCTAGTGTATAAAATTTGTGTAGATTTTAATTTCCAACGAAATATATATATTTCTTTAATAAAACATAAAATTAACTTATTTGTTTACAATTAAATTTATGTAAATATATATGTATGCATATGTAAAAATAATACAATAAGTAGATTACAATTGTCTGCTAAATCATTTGTAGACTTTTGTGGCATAGTGTACTTGATTATTTAAATATTATTATTATTATTTATACCTTTCTAAATATTTATTTTTTAAGTAGTTTTTTTTGTTTTTTTCTTTTCAAAAAATTTTACATTTTATTATTAAATTGTTTAATGAATGAATGAATATTTGTGTCTGATGATTGAGTGTTTGTTTGCATGAGAATGTTTTGAATGATTGAATGAATTGTATGATTTAGTTGATAGAATTCTGCACGTGCTGAGAAGGGGTAGGGGGTAGGAGTTGGTTTCTTAAATTTATTGTGAATTAGTTGTTATTTAAGAAGAAATGTATATTGAGAGTTTAGAGGAATTTGAAATTGTGTTTACTTATGCCTCGCTTTCGCCCTTTTTTGTTTGTTTTTAATTAATTATAAACTATTTTTTAGCAATTTATTTTTTATGATTTTTTTTCAACTTTTTATTTAATATTTTCTTAATTTTAAATAATGTTTTATTTTTAATTAACTGTGTTTTTTGTGTTGTATTGTTTTGTAATTTTTTTCTTTTAAATAGTTGAGCCTTTAAATTAGAAAAAATGCTTTAGAGGCTCCTTCGCTTTCGAATTCTTTTCTCTCGCTCTCCATCTGACTTGTCAAATGTTTGTAGTCCTTTCTTTCCTTCGCTTTGCATGCCTGGGGCTTCTTATCAAATTGTTTAATAATGGCCGCCTCTTAATCCTTTTCTTTTTATGTTGTATCTCTGAGGGGAGGGGGGAATTGTTTGTATGTGTGTATTTAAAAAACGAAATGTACGGGGCTTATTTTAAGTTTCTTTTGTTTAAAATTATTACTTTTGTTTTTAATTTAAATTTTTCTCTATTTTTATTAGAAGTATGGTTTTTTTCCTTTTTTGTTTTCTTTTTTTTTTCTCTAAATTACAGCTTTGTTGTAACTAATTGTATATAAATTATTTGTTTTTATTTAGTTTTAATTTTTTTCTTAACGCTGCTTTCATTTAGTTTTTTTTATACTTTCATTCTCCAACTCTATCTCACCTCTCATCATCAATCCATCCATCCATACATCTCTACCATTGTTTAAATTGTTTGTATTTTGTTGTTGTTGGTGTTTGCTGATGATGATGCTGACGACGACGACTATGATGATGATGACGACGATGTTGTTCCTGATTGTTGGTTGTTGTTTTACTGGTTTTTATATTTTGGATTTTTCCCTTTATGATTTTGTTGTTGTATTATTATCATTAGTATTTTATATAGTAATAAATGTAAATGTTCTTGTAATGTTATCTTGTTGGTAATTTCTCTTAAAGGAAATAATCTGGTGTTCTTCGTGTAACATGTGGTTCTCCACGTCTGGGTGCTGGGTCGAATTGTAGGCTGGAAAAAAATTTGAATGGAAAATAATTAGTTTTTATTAGTAAATCATAAAATTAAAATGCAAAAAAAGTAACAAAAATGTACTGTGAAATTTGTTTTCAAAAATTTCGAAATTGAAAACATTTTATAAAAAAATTACTATAATATTTCTCAAATACGAAAAGTTTTAAAAAAAAAATTTGGAAAAAAAATTGCTACAAATATCGAATATTTTATAAAAAAAATTTCTACATAGTTTTGCAAATTCGAAGAGTTGAAAAAAATTATCGGAAATTCTATCAATATTCATAAAAAAAAATAATACAAATTTTTAAAACTTTGACAAATTTCGAATATTTGAAAATTTTCTATAATAATATTACACAAATTACGAATATTTTCTGCATAATATTTGTACAATTTTTTTTTGACAATTAATACAATTTATTAACCAAGCCCATTTGGGCCAAATATGGCTTACAAACTACTCAAAATTCGATTATACGAAAAATTTCTATACATATGTATAATAATTTACAAAAATTTCGAATATTCGAAAAATGAATAGAAACAAATCTCGAATATTCAAAAATTTTCTATAGAAAATTTATACAAATTTTAAATAATCGTACATTTTCTTATAGACATTATTACAAAATTCGAATATTCAAAAAAGGTTTCTATAGAAAATTGTACAAAATTGCATAAATTGAAAATGTTCTATAGAATTGTGCAAATTTCGATAAATTGAAAATTTTATATAGAAAACTGTACAAATCAAAAGTGTTCTAGAAAAATTTCTATTATTCGAAAATTTCGAATATTCGAGTATTCGAAGATTTTCTATAGAATTTTTTTTCTTTAAAATTTTTATTATTCGAAACTTTTTTAATATTTGAAAAAAAAAATTACAAAATTTTTGTTAAATATTCGAAATTTATAAATTTTATAATCCTATTAATTTCGAAAATATTTTGAAGAGAAATTCTTCAAGCTTGAAAAAAAAATACATATAGAAAATCAAAAAATTTTGAAAATCACACCTAAATCGTTTTTGAGATTGATTTCAGTTTTGAAAACGATCGTTTTTTATCACATGCCTGATTAAAATAATATTTTATATGTTCGCAAAACCACTTTAATTAATATAAAGTTCTTATTGTTTTAAATTCTGCAATGTTTTTAAAAATAAAAAAAAAGATTATGTATTCAGCCTTTAAATGCAATTTGCGTAATTTGTTATCTAGTTTATTACGAAACTAGAACTAGACTCTGTTTAGTACAATAATTTGAAAATAAACAAATTGATAAATAAATATTTGAGGGAAATAAATAAATTATGAACATAAATGGTAATAAACAGATTAGATAAAAAACTAACAATAAACTTCACAGAATAATTATAAACAGAAATTTTAAATAAATGTTTTTCATTTAATTTTATAATTAATTCTGTCTTAAAAGTTAAAAATTTTAATTGAATTACATAATTTAAAATTTAAATTATGTAATTGAAGTATAAATGAAAACAGAGTAAGCAAAAAAAAAATGCATAATAATCAACACATTTTCACAAATGTAAGGAGTATATTGATTAATTCTATACAATATGCATTTTCGAATGAAAGATTTCGTTCACATTCTACGCGAATTAACTTTATATTTATGTGAACGAATCATTCGATATTATTTAACTGGCTAATAGTGTGTAATTTATAAGAATCAACCCAAAATCAAAAATGTATGCGCACATACAATGGTTACACTCCACTCCATTTTCAAATCGAACTGCGAATATTATAATTTAATTGTATTGTAATATTTAAGTTACTTCACTTCCTTGATATGATTTAAAATTAAAATTTATATTATTTTATTTTTTCTTTTTACTTACAATGAAAATTTGAGTGAATCGTCTAATTCCATAAGAGCCGCTTGATTACCACAACGATAACAATAATTTGGCGCTGAGAAAATTGTGACAACATTACGATCATGACACCAATTATAGCCCTCCATAACCAATTGATGGGCACGTGACACCAATGTTAGACCATTTGTATTGTTAAATGTTTCTGAAATATCCTGCAATGAAACAACATAGCACCTTCATTATTAGCAACGTCATTAAATCATATATCTTGCTATGTTAAACTTACTTGACCAAAGGTGTAACCAGCACCACGTGGTGAAATACCCCAGCCACCCCTATCATCGGGATCAGACCAAAGCAAATCGCACATGGGTCCCTCATGCGGCACCTCTTGTAGGCGATCCAGCGCGCGGATGTGATCCAAGCTATCGATAGATGGACTAAGACCACCATGCAAGCAAAATATTTGTCCATCGACCAAAGCGGTCAACGGTAAATAGTCAAACAAGTCGGTGAAGTATTTCCAAACATTTGCATTACCATATTTGCGCAGACATTCATCGTAAAAACCGTAGACCTGTGTAATTTGTCTGGATTCGTGATTGCCACGCAATATGGTAATTCTTTCACGATAGCGTACTTTCAACGCCACCAATAATGTAACAGTCTCCACCGAATAGTAACCACGATCTACATAATCACCCATGAACAAGTAATTTGTATCTGGAGATTTGCCGCCTATCCGGAATAGTTCCATAAGATCGTGAAATTGACCATGCACATCGCCACATACTGTAACAGGACATTTAACTTCTTGAACATTTGATTCCTTGGAAAGAATTTCCTTGGCCTAGAATTAAATAAACAGATATGATGGATTATTATGTGTTATTTACATTTATTAAGCAGTACAAACATCTAACAACTGCTATAAAAGCTAAATTACCATTAAATTAATAGATTACAAACACGTGTAGCTAAACTAATTTTATATATAAATATAAGTGCATTTTTTTATACGTTTTATAAAACGCTGAGTAACTCTGTATGATTACAGAGAAAAATTAAATCTTATAAACAACAACCTTTAATGGTTGTTTATAAGAATAAAATTGAAAACTATAGTTTTTCACTTACTCTCGTTTAATAAAAAAATCCCCTATGTGACAGATTTATAAAATATTATATTTTATTAAATCTGTCATCTTTATTGAATTTTTCAGAAAAGAAATACATGAACAGACAGGATACAAATTATCGACAATATTTGGTAAACACTTTTGTCAAAAATAAATTTTTTAAAATCGAATTATAAAATTTTTTACGTACAGTGGTCGACATAAGTCTACGTACGACCACAACTTTTGCCACTTTATTAGAGAAAACCTGGTAAATAAAAAAATAATGCAGTTTTGTTTGAAATCTATTTTATTGCTTTGCACCAAAAAATGTAAACTTGCAAAATTATTCATAAAAAACAATAAAAAAAACATTGACAAAAGTCTACATACGACCACAGCATGTACTGGTTTTTTTAATACTAACAGATAAGCATGCAATTTATTAAGTCTACAGTTCAAACAATATTCAGTAACTTTGAAAACACTGGTAGAGTTAAAAACAAGCTGCGAATTGGTCGACCAAAGAAACTACATCGTAGAGATGTAATCTTCATTTTAAAAGAAGTCAACAAAAACTCAAAAGTTAATACCACAAAATTGGCCAAAGAACTCGCAACAAGATCAGAAGTTATTGTTCATCCACGAACAATTCAAAGGACCTTAAATAATAATGGTAATTAAAGTAAATTAGCGAACGGATCTCAAACTTCGTTTGGAATTCGCCAAAAACCACTTTGAAAAGGACATGGAATTCTGGAAGCGAGTTTTGTTCACTGATGAGTTGAAGTATAACATATTTGGAAGTAATGAGAGAGATATAGTATGGCGCAAAACAAATACAGCAATGGATCCGAAAAACTTACTCGCTACAGTGTTGGCAGTGTGATGGTTCTGTACTGTCGCTGCTTCCGGAGTGGAAAAGTTAGTGTTTATTGAGGATAATATGGATCGTTATCAGTACAAATCCATTTTGGAACAAAATTTGAGAGCATCCGTTGATATGTTAACTCTTGGTTAAAGTTGGATTTTTCAGCATGATAACTATCCGAAACATTGGTCTCAAATTGTCAAAGATTGGCTACTCTACCATGCCCCATGATAATTGTACACACCACCTCAAAGCCCGGACTTAAATGTTATTGAGCTCGTGTGGGAAATTCTACAATGGAAGATCCGAAAACTTCTTATTACTTGTGCACCAATGTTAAAGGAGAACCTTCCAGAAGAATGGCAAAATATAACGTCCGCAGAACAGGAAAATTTAGTTGCTTCGATGCCTAGACGCTTGTAGATGCCCGTGGTGGCCCAACGAAATATTGAATTTAATGAAAATTTGTATTCGCTGAAAAATGTTTATTTAGTGTACAGATCGTATGTAGACTTTTGTCAACATATTTTTTTATTTTTTTGTGAATAAAAGTTAAATTAATTATAAATTTAGCGATATTTTTTTGTTATATTACTAAAAATGCATTGGAAATAAAACTGCATCATTACTTTTACTTATTATGGTTTAGAAGTCCGCGAGTTACGAAAATAATGGTCGTATGTAGAATTTTGTCGGTCACTGTATGTATTTAAAGTTTTTCAATATTATAGGTATATAGACAACCGTTTCACAAATACATACATACTTATCTAGACATTTAAAAAATGTTTATAGCAAACTCATTTCGAGAATTCGAAAAATGTCTATAGCAGACACATTTCGAGAATTCGAAAAATTTCTATTGAAAATTGAGCAAATTTCGAGAAATGTAATTAGAAATTATATAATTGTTTATTTAACTAAAAAATTTTCTCCGATTATGGACTAGTCTAGGTTATTGAAAATACAGAAATAAATAAATACAATATTCGAAAAATGTCTAAAGAAATTTGTACAAATTTCGAGAATAAGAAAAATGTGTAAAATCGAAAATTTTCTTTTTAAAATTTGACAGATTTCGAGAAATACACCATTTGCAATTGTATTTCAGAAAATTCCAATTAAATTTCAGAATTTTCTAATTGAATTTCAGAATATTTCAATTATATTTCAGAATTTTAAATTTGTATTTCAAAACTTGTATTTGAAATTGTCGATTCAAAAGTTTTATTAAGAATGAAATGATAAAAGAATTCAACACAAAAGTAACGTTTAAACTTAACTAGATAAAAAGAAAAGAGATAACAAAAGAAACTTAAGGAAATATGCAGAGTTGCATTTTAGGGAAAAACTCCAACATGCCCTCTCAAATCTGCATATTTTTACATACAAAATCAAATAAATTACATTATTCCAATCCTAACGATTTGACAAATTTTTCATGTTTAGTTTTATTTAAATTTTTAGTTAAAATATCAGCAGTCATTTCATCGGTTGACACATAGCGCAGTTCAATTTGGTTAGATTTTATAACTTCTCTCACATGCTGGTATTTAACATCTATGTGCTTACATCTTCCATGAAATACAGGATTTTTTGCCAAGTGTTGTGCACCAATGTTATCACCATAAAGTACCATTGGCTCTTCATTTTGATAACAATTCATTTCCTTCAAAAGCCTTTTCAAATATATTGCCTCCTTAGCTGCTGTTGACAAAGCCACGAACTCAGCTTCAGTGCTACTGAGTGAAATATTGGGTTGTTTCTTACTCTCCCAACTGAAACAACATCCTGCTAAGAAAAATGTAAATCCGGTGTATGATCTTCGATCTTCCGTGCAACTGGCCCAATCAGCATCGACAAAACCAACTGCGGGTTTATTAGTCTTGGAATATTGAAGTCTAAGTTGCTTAGTAGTTCGTAGATACCTCAAAACGTGTTTGGCTGCCTTTTCATGCTCTACATGTGGATTTTGGTTTCTCTGTGCCAGCTTACAAACTGAGTGTAGAATGTCTGGTCTCGTACTTATCGCCAAATACATTAATGTTCCAATCAATGACTGATACCATTTAACATCTATATGTTCACAGTTTTCTTCATTACAGGCAATCTGAAAACCTGGATCAAGGGGTGTAGATGCTGGTCTAGAATTTTCCATGCAATACTCCATCAAAACCTTTTCTATATATTGGGAGTGACCAACGCTGATCTTACCAGTATCACCCTCACGTTCGATTTCCATGCCTAGGAACTGTTTTACATTGCCGTTATCTACCAGTTTAAATTTAGCCGCAATGCCATCTTTAATAGAGTGTACATCGGCTTCATTGGAACAAGCAATTAAAATGTCGTCGACATAGACAGCAATAAAATTATATTTTCCATTTTCATGTTTGGTATAAATACAAGGTTCACTGTCACAAGCTTTGAAATCCATACTACGGATCGCCGCATCAAGTGTAGTATTCCATGAACGCCCCGACTGCTTAAGTCCATAAATTGCCTTCCTTAAACGCAAAACTTGACCAGGATACCGGTCATCTTGAAATCCATCCGGCTGCTTCATGTAGATTTCCTCATCCAATGTGCTGTTTAAATAAGCTGTAGATATATCCACGTGATGTAGATATAATCCATTTTCAGCAGCTATTGCAAAAATCAATCTGATGCTTGAATACCTTAAGACTGGTGAGAACGTTTCCTTAAAATTAACACCGTATTCTTGACTACACCCTTTTGCAACCAAACGAGCCTTAAAACGGGCTACACTTCCATCCTCATTTTTCTTTACGTTGTAGACCCACTTGCTACCTATGGCCTTCTTACCTGGAGGAAGGTCAACTAAATACCAGGTTTCGTTCTCCTGCAGTGCCTTATATTCGTTGTTCATAGCATCTCTCCATCTTCCGGAATACTTACATGAAACAGCATCTTGAATATTTTGCGGTATTGGGATTTCCTCAGCGAAGTTTATCGTGTTGTGTGCCTTTTTTGGACGACCAACATTACCCGAACGAATTATTCTAGGTCTTCCACGAGATCTTGCACCACTAGTACTTGGTTGTCCATCTTCATCATCGCTGTCAGACTCAAACCCCTTAAAACCAATTTCGGAACTCGACTCATATTCTTCATCTGTATCAACTGAAGTTCTCTCAATAGCTTGTTCCTCTTCTGTTGGTGTACTGTCAGGTGGAACTGTCAACTCTATAACATCATCTGTGTTTTTCGGTATAAAAGCATTCTCGCAAAAAATTACGTCTCTCTTGTCAACTATTTTTCTTTCTTGCACATCAAATAATCTATAGGCCTTTGCAGTCGTAGAATAGCCGACGAAAATGTATTCCTTGCCTTTTGCCGAAAATTTCTTCCTATGAGTCTTATCTAACGCCACAACAGGTGAACCGAAAATTCTAAAATGAGCTACATTAGGTTTCTTACCATGCCATATTTCAAATGGTGTCTTATCCGTCAGAATTTTCGTTATCGAGCGGTTCCTAATATAAACAGCAGTGTTGACGGCTTCAGCCCACAGTATCTCATCAACGCCAGAATAAAGCATCATACTTCGTGCCATCTCAACTATCGTCCTATTGGCTCGTTCAGCAATACCATTTTGCTGTGGGGTGTACGGTACTGTTAGCTGCCTTTGTATACCATTTTCCTCTAGTAGTTTATCGAAATGGGAATTCACGTATTCTCTGCCATTGTCGCTTCTTATACACTTAATACTGCGATCTAGTTGTTTCTCAACAAAAGATTTAAACACCTTAAATTTATCGAAAACCTCACTCTTGTTCTTCATAAAATATACAAATACATGTCTGGAGTGATCGTCAATAAAAGTGACGAAATACCGGGAGCCAGCAAGCGATGGTTCATTCATAGGACCACAAACGTCGGTATGAATTAGGTCCAATAAATTGTCTGCTCTGTGCTGATTTGATGGGAATGGTTGCGAGCAAATTTTGGATTTCATACATGTTGTACAACTTAAATTCTGTGGAACATCCTTAATATTCAAACCACTTACCGCATTCTCATTAATTAAATCACCCATACTCTTGAAATTAAGGTGGCCATATCGGTTGTGCCAACGTATAGCAGCCTCGTTTGAAAGTAGAAAATTTGACTGACGGTATTCGGAGAATATAAACAAATTAATTTTATTTTCAGCTTCCAAAATAATTTCATTCAATCTATTTTTTATTTTCGCAGAATCACCATTAAAATGTACGGTACAGCCATTTGCAATCGCCTTTCCAACTGATATGAAATTTCCCACCATTCTAGGAACGTAAAGCACTTCTTTCAAAGTTATGTCGCCATCTTGAGTTTTTATTTTCACATCTCCTTTACCTTCTGCTTCTATGTAACTGTCACATGCCAATACAATTTTCTCGTTGGTTTCCACGAAATTTACAAATAAGTTACGTTGGCAACACATATGAGACGTGGCGCCGCTGTCAATACACCAAGAGTTTTTGTCAAAAGTATTATTGTTGCCAGCTGCAAGCATTGCAAATGATCGGTGTTGATCTCTCGTATCGTCGCCATTTTGTTTCGTACTCCTACAATTTTTTGCAAAGTGTCCACGCTTGCCACAATTATAACATTTAAATTTTCGACCGTTAACATTGTTGTTGTTGTTGCCATTGCTAGGGTTGTTGCTGCTATTATTGTTCTTGTTTCTCATGTGTTGTTTTGATCGAGCTACAAAAGCCTGTTGACTTACAACTACAGCCTCATCACCATCACCATGTTGTATGCGTCGATCACCTTCTTCTATTAACTTTATTTTCAGCAAATCTAACGACGGCAGGGAATCTCGTGTCTCTATAGCTATGACGAAATTTTCGAACTCCTTGGGTAGGCTGGAGAGTAAAATAATTACCAATAGCTCTTCAGCAATTTCAATGCCAACTTCGGCCAACTTTTCAGATATTTCCGTAAATGAATTCAGGTATTCAGACATGGTCGTTGTTTCCAGCATACGTAGATTTAAAAGTTTTTTGTAGAGGGTAACTTTTCGTATTGGGCCACTTGGTCTGTAGACTTCATCAAGCTTCTTCCATGCTTCCAAGGCTGACTTACAGTTCTTTATGTAGTTTAACTGAGTTGTCTTCACTGATAGAATAATCGTGGCGAGTGCCTTCTCGTCCTTTTGTTTCCAGCATTCGGCTTGTGCTGTGTCCTCCGGCTTGACAACAGTTCCATTCGTAATGGACCACAAATCTGAGTGCACTAATATACACTTCATCTGCACACACCATGTGTCATAATTACCATTGTCCAATTTGTCTATTTGGAACATTGACGAACTCATCATCACACAAATTAAAATAAACTTAGAAAACTTCAAATTAAATTGTTACTCTTCATAAAATAAACTTAAGCTCTTCTGGGCCCATAACCTGTCGATTCAAAAGTTTTATTAAGAATGAAATGATAAAAGAATTCAACACAAAAGTAACGTTTAAACTTAACTAGATAAAAAGAAAAGAGATAACAAAAGAAACTTAAGGAAATATGCAGAGTTGCATTTTAGGGAAAAACTCCAACAGAAATAAATTTCTGAAATACAATTGGACAATTCTGAAATACAAATGAAAGTTTCTGAAATATAAATGAAAATTTCTGAAATATAAATGAAAATTTCTGAAATATAATTGGAATAAATATTGTGAAATTCAATTAGAAAATTTTGAAATATAATTGCAAATGGTGTAGAAAAATTTTATTAGAAATTTGTACAAATTTTAAGAATTCGAAAAATTTCTATAGAAAATTGTACAAATTTCGAAAATCGAAAACTTTTTATAGAAATTTGTACAAATTTCGACAAATCGTAAATTTTCTAAGAAATTTGTTTATAAATTTGAAAATTTTCTATAAAAATTTTACCAATTTCGAACATAAAAAAACTGTTGATAGAAATTTATAAAAATTTCGTAAAATCAAAAAATCTTAAATTTTCTTTAAAAATTTTTACAAGGTTCGAAAATATACATAAATTTTACAATTTCTTGAGAAAATTATAATATCCAAATTTTTTCACAGAAAATAAAATATAATAATTGTTTAATGTTGAAAAAATCAAACTTTTACAGAAAATTTTTGAATTTAAAAATTTGTATAGATAATTGATAAAGTTTTTAATGAATCTAAAATTTTAGTAAGATTTCGTTTTTAAGTGCTAAATTCTTAATGTAATTATTGATTAATTCACTGAAATGTATAGTTTATAGCAGTTGTAAAGCCGAAAGACTTTAGAAATGCTAAGATATTATAGAAATAAAATTATAGAAGAGTGAATGAGAATAACACAAACTCAAGCATTATTTATAAAAATATGAAAGCTTAAACAAACAAAACACCAACAATGTGATAATATCTTTTCTTACATTCCCTACTACAATTGGTTGGTTTATTTCCGACTCGAATTGTTTTAAATTTTATTTGATCCACTGTCTTATATTTTGTTTGTTTTCCATTCAAATAAACAAATATTTACTCCATTTTAATGCTCCCTGTATAAATTTAATTTTCAACAAACATTTTTTTTGTTTTTATTAAAAATTGCATTTCTGCTTAAATATTTGCTCATTATGTGGGAAATACAAAAAGATTTTGGCAAATAGTTACGGAAGACTTTTATTGTGTCATCATTAACAGCATCATCATCATCGTCAATGCAATTTTTGGTTTATTGTGTTTTTTGTTTAAATTACACCATTCACTCTGTCTCGTCTCGTCTGATGCTACTTCTTCTTTTTTTATAATTTTTTTATATGTGTTTGTTTTAAATTAAATTATATTTGTTGTATTATTTTAATGCTTGTGAACGAACGGCCCTGATGATGTCTTTGTCGCCTCTATAATTTATCTAATTTTATTATCTCTGCTGCTCTTTTCTGTCTTTCATGTCTACTACTCTACTCCACTCTCTTCACCTTTTGTATTTTCGAGTACGTTGTACGAGAGTATTGCCAAATTTTTTTTTATTTACATTTATAAATGTGTCCCTTCATCTTGTCTTCTTCGTTATGGGTGTTTGTTTCACTAGTGCAATAAGTTTGGACCAACACAAAATGATTTATTTTTAATTGTGATAAATTTAAAAATAATCATCAGTCATTACAAGAACTAACACACACACACACAACTAACTAAATACATATTGTACATTTTTATTATTTTTACATCAGTCAGCTTTAGAGCTGTTGGTTCTATTACTATCAAGGCGGTGGCGTTTATCATTTTTTTTTTTTTTGTTTTTATTTATTTTATTTTTTGTTATCTTTCTCAATTTATTTATATTTGTTCTCTGTTTGTTCAGAATTCACAGAGAGAGTGAGTGAGGAAGAGAAAGGGGAGTAAGGGGCAAGTTTAAGGGTTAGATTAAGTTTAATCGATTTATTTACATTTAAATGGTTTTAGGTCATTGAGTTAATTGGTTGCGAGGAGCACTGTTTAAAAATAGTTTTATTTTTCATTGATACTACAAATTAATTCGGCATTTTATACACTTTGATCAAGGAAATTATTTAAAAAATGCACTTTTTGTGGCACTTCTTTCTGATTGCACAATCGTATTTGTTGTTGTTCTAGTGATATTTTATTACAACGAGGTTTGTTATTTTGAAATTAAATAAATTTTTTAATGATAACAAAGGAATTGTTTGTCTTTGTTTATAATAAATATTTGGTTTAGTTACTTACATACATATATGAGGAATGTGAGGATCGTCTCACACTGAGTGTTTATGATATTTTTATATTTAAATTTCGACTCAAATCGTCGTCTAAAAAAGTGGGAAAATAATAAATGATTTCATTTGATGGTCTTCTTATGTATTAAGACGTTTTAGAATATTTATTTTTAATTTGCAAATTCGAAAAATGGTATTCAGTACTGGAAAATATTATTATAGGTAGTTGATTCTTCATCAGTTTGTCAGTTGAATAATTGGAACCAATTAAAGCCAATGGTTAGGATTATGAACCTGAATGAATTAATACATTTAAATATTGGAATTGGAATCCAGTTACACATGGAAGATTTTACATAGTTTGTCAACCCATCGTACAATCTAAACATTATTTTGACAATTAAAAAAATTCTCTAAATTAATACATAACACCAATATATGTATATCAAGCATATCTGTCCAGACATTCCAAAATCCTTTTTAGAAATCAAGCTTATCGCCAGCTATTTTGAATGTTCAATTGCCGCTTTATTTAATGTAATTTTATCCTTTTCAAAATACAATTATACCAGAATTTTGCCCTGTTTAGTGCAAATATTGCACTTTCGCAAATGAAAACAAATTCTGACATGGAACACCTTTATTATTTTATAAATTTGTTTGCATTGTAAAATAAATAAACAAAGTTTAATGTAATTATGATGATGGTTGGTTAACATGAAAATTAACAACAGCCAACAATTTGATAATATCTTTGGATGTTGTTTGTTGTGCTTTCTTTTTCTATAACAATTATTAAACATGCAATCATATTATTTTACTTGAAGAAAGTTTGTGACAGCAATAAACCAAAAATATACTTATGTATATAATAAACAGTCATAATAAACAAATAATGAATAATATTAAAATAATTTACAATTCAAGAAAGTAAATATATATGTATGTAAACAGTTTTCCTCCTGCCAGACGCTAACTGTATGTGTATGTGCGTCCAAGACAATTACAACGGAAATCGATTGATTGTGGATTTCATGTCATGTTTAAATCATAGATTTGGCTAATGTTGTATAAATATTTTTACCATGCATTTTGAATTTGTGTTATAGTGCCTTACGGAACAAAAAATACAACATGCTTCGAATACACTCAGTTACAGTACGGGTATCAATATATAAACAGAAAATTACATTTCCACATAACCACATTTACTTTAGACGTACAATTTGTGTAACAAGTTAAATTTGTTGAGTAATTTCGTATGCGTTCCTATAGCTAAGCCTTTAACTGTAAGTTGTTTTTCATATTTTGGACTCACGTGATCAATGTATGCAGTCAGGCAAGACAACAGCAGCAGTAAAGCAAGCACAAGACATTTTAATGTAAATTTTGTTTTACTCAGTTACACTATTCAAAGTTGTATCATTTTTTTGTTTTTTTGTGTTTAAAACTCACGATTTATTTATTCTCGTGGTCTATCTACATATCTATCCATCTAGTCTTTTTGATTATGTTGTGATAGTGGAGGTAGACAATGACGTCGTCGTATTTGTCGTTAATATGGTTACGAGGTTATTGAACTTCAAAAATTTGTCTTTGGAAATTTTGAAAAACAAAATTATAAATTCAAAAATATAGTATAATAAAAATTGTATACATATAAACATTTCCAATGTAAAATTAAGAAAATCTCATATACATATACAATTTAAAATTAATTGCTGATATTTGTACAACAATTGCCAAATTAAAAAGTCATTATAAGTGTAGAAGTTATAATAGAAAAGTAATATAACAAGAAAAGAAAAAAAAGTTAATTTGCACTTGAGAATTAAAAGCAAAAATACATTTCTGACGCAATCTGTGATGATTGGTGATATAATGAAAGAGACTTTTTTATATTAATTCTTTTATATATTTAAAATTCATTGAAAATTTAATCCTACAAATAAAAAGACATAGATTGCGGAAAGATGTAACTTTTTGAAAATAGAATGTTATGTTGAATTTACTCGTCATAAAAAATGCTTATTTTTCTATTTGTGTTTTATCTAAAAAAAAGTAAACAAAAATTAACCCAGCAAAAATTCTGGGATATTTGGTAATGGCAACTAGTTACCACATACATTATTTTGTAATGAGTGGTGGTTACCCATTACTTTATTTAGTAGAGTAGGTACTTATTATACCCTTCACCATGCAATGGCAAGGGTATATTTAAGTTTGTCATTCCGTTTGTAATTTCTAAATTGTTCACTATGCTTGTATACATATTCTGGATGTCCGTCAGTTAAAATAAACTCTCCGTAGTCCCCAAATAACTTTCATACATGATTCATACATCAATATATAGGGAATTCTTCCGGCTAAACAATCGGCCAGCAAATAGCTGAGATATAAGAAACAAACCAGGACCACCTCGATTTTTACCTATTTTTATCTATATCTGGATTGCTGAGTCATTAATATAGGAAATATGGATATTAGAGTGTCCCTTAGAATTAAATTTTTTGAAATGTTGACACGGTACCCCCTGAAAACTTTCGTAATGACCTAAAATACAACCAAAAAATTGTTTAGCTTGTTCTAAGAAGGGCAACCCTTGCCGACTTTCGATTTAGTTTTGAGGTGCATTTACAAGGGGAAAAAATGCATTTTTTTCAGTTTTTTTAAAAAAAAATGTTGCTATTTGCAGGCCATTAACGTGTCTCAGGCCACTAGAACAATAAATCTAGGAACAAAATTAACATATTTTGAGAAATATTAAAACAAAAGTCACCACAACTAACCCTTTTCATCCACAACAGAAAAATTCTGCCATTTCGGCTATCACAACCAAAAATGTTTTTTGTGACTAAAACTATTTTGTGTGGCAAAAACTAAAAAAATGTTATTATTTTTTTAAGTAATATCTGTTCAGAATATTATAGTTCAGGTATTTCTAAATATAGTCTGAAAGTTTTCCTAAAATCGGAAATCGTTAACCTTTAAATCGTGAAGGTCAAAGGTCAAATTTTTAAATTTTTGACCTTCACGATTTAAAGGTTAACGTTTTCCGATTTTAGAAAAACTTTCAGACTATATTTAGAAATACCTGAACTATAATATTCTGAACAGATTTTACTTAAAAAAATAATAAATTTTTTTTAGTTTTTGCCACACAAAATAGTTTTAGTCACAAAAAACATTTTTGGTTATGATAGCCGAAATGGCAGAATTTTTCTGTTGTGGATGAAAAGGGTTAGTTGTGGTGATCGACATTCAGTTATATAAGTCGAACCAGTTTTATTTCATTTTGTGAATTTATTCTATAAATTTCTGGAAATTCCCGGAAAATCTAGTACTGAATCTTGCCTACCCACCATCAATACAATACAAATGGTTATTTTTGTATTTTTTATTACTAGAAAATATCAGTGGTCAATTTAACTTTTCTAGATTCGTGCATTTAAATATTGATGGGAACAAAATAAGTATGTGCAGTGGTATGTGACCAAATAAATGATGATTTTAGGTTCAACTTTTATTATTTTTTGCACTCATAAGTCCAAATTTTCTATGCATGTTTCTTATTGCGAGGGTTCTTTAAAATTTTCTTAAATTTCAACAAAATCTAGATAATTTTCAACTGCACAAATACGTCGATCAATGTTCATGCCAATTTCAATAAAATTAAATACAAGTTAAAACTTTTGCGAAATATATTTATATCTATCAGAAAAGGAATTTAAAAACGATTTAAAGAAAAGAACAAAACTTGACAACCACATTATACCTATTTAACAATATTAACAAAACAAATATGTACCTATACAAATGAATGAAAAATAAAAACCTCAATATATACATATGTACGTAATAAACGTGAGTCATTTAATTAAATATATACAGAATTCTATATTTCAAAGAGAAAGACCCCAAGTAATAGAATAATGAAAAGCGTGTTTATACTAACTAAACGTTATATACAATGGAAAATTATGACGAATTAATGAAACCTTGAAAATTTCAAATGGCACCAAAGACCAAACCTACAAAACTAGAGCGCGCATACATATAACGCCGTCCAGTCTACCCCAATTTATAACATCACATACCCGAAAGGAAAGTGTAGTAATTTTCATAAATAGTCGTAATACGTAATAGTTTATATTTTTCATACTACAACATACTAATTGTTAACGTTACATTTAACATTTAACGTATGTATGTTAGTTTACTATACTCTCATCCGTTCACTCACTTGCTACTGTTATTCCAAAAGTGGCAGTTAAAGTTACGTTTGTGGTGTTTCATTCATAAATTCTTGATTTACTACGCAAAAATCCAACCCACATACGAGGAAAGTAAACTCATAAGACAACAAAACGAAAGACTCACAACAAAAATATAAACAAAAATAAACTTTTTAGCAAATTGTTTAGTATGTTTAGTATATAAATGTTCAGAGGAACAAAAATAGCATATTTATGTACATACATACATATGTATGTATTTATTTTGTTAATGTTACAGAAATTAAAACGTATATACACACATTCGTGTTTTAAAAGCATTAATAGAGTCAGAAGAGGTCTTTCCTTAAATTATATTACTTTAACAATAATTATATATTAAGAACGATGTATGAGTCATCAATTTATAGTTTCTTTCAGTAATTTTTGTTTTAATATTTATAACAAATGTAACTAACTGCAAACTAAATGAATGAAAGTTTCTCAACTCATTAGGACAATATCCTCCTGATGAAATAAACTACAACATTTTCCATATTCAAGTATAAAATGAAAATGAAAACAATATTTATATTGCTTTTTCAACTCAGCGTAGGAAGTGTTTATGTATTTTTTCAGGTGTGTCTCTTAAAATAGAAGTGATTGGTGGTAGACAAGCAAAAAATAATGGTTTTAAAAATTCTTTTAATATTTAACAACAATTCAATCGATTTCAAGGTTAACATCCACCATAGTCCTTGTGGGCGAATGCATAATTTTTATTTTATTTGCTTATTTCTTAAATAATTAAACACGTTTGTGTAAAACTTGGTCAATATGGTGGTAAGAAGCGGTTTGGAAATTGTACACCTTTAATTGTGTATGCAATAGTAATAATTACTTATGTACATTTATTTATTAGTATATATGTAGTACATATAGTAATTGTTGTCAATCTAATTAGCACCTAGTAAGATTTCAATATTGAAACTTGAAAAGTCTTAAAAAGTCTTGAAGTTTTTAAACCAAAATTGTATTTTGCTAGAAATGCAATTTCTAGAATACTCTTGTTCATAATATTGTTGAGCGTGATTATGAATCTACGTAATCTTAGCAAAATGAAAATATATACAGTCAAAACCTTTATCAGATAGTGTAAAGTCAATTTAGTTTATATTTACTTTTATTATTTAATCTAAAAACACTTAAATTTTTTTTCATTTGAAATTTGTTTTGTTTATTTTATTTGTTCATTGTAGCTCTTTTTTACATAATGCAAGGTCACTTCAAATTAATTTGTACTTTATTTATTTACATTGCACTATGGTTTAGATTTTGTTGGCGAAATGTAATTCTATTTTATTTATAGTATTGTATTATGGAAATTTGATTGTTTGGTTTTTTAAATCTGAATAATTCCACTAAGAAAAAGCCGTAGTTATAACAAACTTTGCCACAACATCGAAATTATAATGCCTAATTTGTAATTGTAGCCAAATAAATATTGTATTCACAAAAATACCATATGCATTGTAAAGTATTATTATTAATCGTTAGTTTAGTGAGAAAACGTGCACTTTTAACAAAAACTTTGATTTTAATACAAAACGTTTTAATAAGTAAATATTAAACGTTTGAAAAAAACGTTTACAATTATTTCTTTTTTGCTATATTGTGGTACGCAGTTAATTTTTTTCAAAACAGCAAATTTATTATTTAAGTCAAATGGAATTGAGTACAACTACGTTATTAAATATATAATAGACCCAAACTTGTATTAATTATTAGTTAATTCATTCATAATTCATAACTTTTTGAAATTTATTATCATATGGACTCCTGATATCGAAAACTTAACTCCATAGCATTTTAAGAGAAAATTTAGATACTTTAAAATAAATTACTAATTTAAAACTATTAAAATAAAGAAGGAAATTATATATAAATGTGTTAAGTCCACTAAAAAATACAAAAAAAAAGGACTTATAAGTCACCAACGCCATTCATCTAAATAGTATATTATTATAAATTATAACAAATAAGTAAAAATACGTACTGAGTTGCTCTTATGTATTTGCAAATTCAGAGAGTTATATTTGGCTTTGCCAAATCTTATATTCGATTCACGAAAGTATACTTGGTAATAAAGTATCGAATTTAAAAAAAGATAAACTCCCTGTTTATTGTTTGTGTTTTGTTTAAGCTTTGATATGTTTACAGATAATGCTTGATAGTCTGTAATTTTAAAGGTATGGTCACACGTGACAAATGTTTGACGAAACCACTAAATAAAATACATTTGAATTCTTTTATTTATTTTAAAAACTTATTTTACTTAGGACGATTCAAAACAAAATATTTAAATTTATTTTATTTGATGCTGTTTGATCTTACAAAACACTTGTAAGAGTAAACACGTCAAACAAATTTGTGCTAAAAAAAGTGGTTACGCTTTCTAGATACCCATATTGTCTAAGTTAAAGACTTGTAATCGAAATATAGATAAAAACAAATTGAGGTAGTCGTGGTTTTTTTGTTTATATCTCATCTAACCGGGATTTTAACGGATTGATGAATCAATCATGTATGAAAATTATATTTAGGATTCGGAATGTTGATTTCAACATAGAGACATGGCTATATCGACTGCCCTATATAAAACGATCCATTGATTAGTAATACAGAAGTATATTGCTAAATAAAATACTTTTTGGTTTATTATGGGAAATCTTTTAAAAAATTATATATAATTTAAGCAATTTTTTACAAAAACTCCAATACAAATTATTTGAATAATCGGAGAAAAATTATATTTTTTTTTTCGAATAAATAACATTTTTAAAATTTACCATAGAATAAAAAAATATTCGATTAAACGAATAAATTTATTTTCAAGTTAAAATTAACTACATAATTCAATGAAACATGCCCAATAGTTTATAATGTTATTCCAAATTGGTTAGATTGAAAATTGTATTAAAAACTCAGCCAAATCGCTCCAGCCGTTCTCACGTGATGACATTACATACATGGACCATTTCATTTATATATATATAGACGACCAACCAAAATCAGAATATTATAAAACTTTATTTATAAAGGAAAACTTAGTATCTATTAACCCTAAGAAAAATTAAAGTATATGCAATTTCCAATTAATAATAAATAATACAGGTATAATTAAAAAACTATTTTAGTACGTACGTATACGTATTTAAAAATGCTTTAGATTTGGATCAATATTTTTATTAATTGTTAACAAACACAAATTAATTATTATCGAATAATAAACAAAAAATAAAACTCGAATAATTGACAACTCTAGTCCTAAGTCAACATACATGCTTTCATTAATAATTCAGAAGTACATTTTTCATTAATATACTTTCCATTTTAATATGGAAAATTATTAAAATTGGTTGAACAAATACTTTATTTTCGAAAAAAAAAAGTATTTTCACAATAAAAATTCTATTTAACCCATAGTGCTCGTATTGTATTGAGTTTTCAAAACTAAATGCCTTGAATTAGTTTCATAATGAATTCCCGTAGACAAATATTCATTATAATACAAAATTTTACAATAAATAATTAAATAAAGCACCTAATAGTAAACATAGTACTTGTCTAGTACCTCTTCTGTCACCCCAAGTACCTATTTCCTAACATATTCCCAATTCTCAACACCATCTTAACTGTGTCAGTTGTAATAAAAAATAGATATACTCAAGTATGACTGTCGCCTTAATGATAAATTGATAAAGATAAATAAAAACAGGGCACAACAAAAGATAGAAGAATATAGTACACAAAAAAAGAAGAATAATCTGATAATAGACATAATGAAAACAAATTAAACAATCATAACCACAATAATAACAAAACAATACAACTAAAAAACATTGTTTTTTTATAATTTGCACAAGTCATCAAAACATCAACTATCAACTGAGAAATACATACAAAAATGTGTGCAAATGTATTAGAAAAATAAATGATAAATGAAGTACTATTTTGAAATTAAGTCTAAAATTTTGTTGTAAATATTATGAAAACAAAATATTGAAAATTACAAAATTACAGTTGCAACAAAATTTGGGTTAACATTTCGTTTTCGAAAATTATTACGTGGAAAACATTGCACATTTGTTTAAATTATTTTCGACTCTTTTAAAACATAAAACTTTAAAACAAAGAAGCAAACTATTAATCAATAAACTCTGAAAAATAAAAACAAAAACACCTACATTATGTTAATTATAGTTAGTTTGAATGATAATGGACTTTATTCAAGTTTTGTTGTTTTATTTTTAGTCAGTTTCCGCTTGAGTGTAACCGAGTTATTTAATCTCTTTAGTTAGTTTACAATTTATTTTCTGCTCTTTTTTCCAGCTCTTTTCTGCAATCACAATTTCAATATTGTAAACTGACCCAACTATTATAACTCAGCTGATTATAATTTAATTTACAAAATATAAATGAAATAATTCTTTAAAATACTTTCAATGAAATTTAAATATGTATATGTAATTCAAACATTGCCTTCAACTATTAAAATACATATTACCAAAACCTAAAGAATACGTTTAAAATTAATCAATAAATTCAAAGATGTTTTATTTTTTTGTTTACTAAAACTAAAAACGAAGAGTAAACACAAGAAGTAACACATTTTGTTAAATTCACTTGAGATAGAAACGAAACAAACAAAACTACAGAATATCTCCCCTTTTTTCAACCAGACATCACAACAGCAGCCTCAGTGATAATGGTGCCAGATAAATATTAAGTGAAATGGGTAAAAAATAAAAACATCTACATAAAATGACTGACTCATATATGTAGGTACATATAGGCTTTTAAAACAAACAAAAATCAAACAATTCTTTATACCTATTACATACAGATTATTTTAAAAAATGGATATGCTTATTACCTTTTTTAAATAAAAAAAAGAACTATTCCATATTTTAACAATTAAAAATATATTTTCCTTTTTGTTCAGTCTAAATTTAGTTAAATGTTTATAAAAATTAGGACCTCACTTCACTATCTAGAATGGCTAAAGCTTGTCTGTTTTGATTTATATACACAAAATATACCTACACAGATATAGCCCCAAAAAAAATGTACGTATTTTAGGCATATCTGTATTTTCGCGTACATACATATATTTTTTGAAATAAATAAATACGTCAGCAAAACAGTGCAAATGTTTTAAATATTTATTTTGATACATTTTAATGTTGGTATTTATATTTAGAAAATTTTGTTTTCAATTTTTTTTTGTTACAAAAACATATTAAATTTTTACTTTTTTTTTTGCTTTTTCATTTCGGTCTATTGAAATACATTTCCGTTTTCCTGTTCATTATTTAAATTTGTTGTGTTGTTTTACAACAATATACATATGTATGTATGTAATATGTTTCAGACATGTGTTGAAACTTATTTACAACTATTTCGCAATTGTTTTCATTAATGATTTAAATGTCAAATAACCAAACTAAACTGCAAGACCTTCATTGTTAAAAAAAACAAATAGTTAAAATTTTAATTTCAAATAAACTTATGCGATAAATGTATATTTTCTGGACTTTTTTAATGCGTTTTAAAAAATACATGAACATGTAAACACTTCACCAAATTGATAATATTAACTGGTAATTTGTTACTACCATATTAGTTTTCCACTCTTTAAATTATGTTTATTGAGGATCCTTAGGAATAATAAATCATCCAAGCACTGCTGTTTGATTTATTTACGTTGCAAGCTATTGTACTTAGCACTTTTGCATACCACAGTATAAAGAGCAAAGTGTACTTTTATTAAAAAATAAATTTTCATAAAAAGTGAACTTTTTATAAAAAAAAATAATGATAAGTCATATTCAAAATAAAAACATCGACAGAATTGTCTTGAATGTCTGGTGTCGCGGATATTCAGAAAGCGAATATTCCTTTGTATTTCCCGGGAATGCAATAATTAAGGGAAATTAATAACCCTTGTTGGAAATTGTTATTGCAAAACCTTCATAAATGAAAATTGAATACTTTTGAAGTGGAAAATAAAAAGCAATTCTCCATGTAATGTATGTAATTTTATATTTTTGCTTGTATTCCGTTACTTTAAGAGTTATAAATTTGATTGCACCTAATTTAGAATAAATTATTTTAAATAGCGACTAGTTAATAGATTACATGGTCGAAAATTTCGATTTTCAGGGTTTAAAAACGATTATTCGTCCGTTAACGATCATTCCGATTTCTATGCTGAAATCAATTTTTGACAACAATTAATCGAAAGCTATATATGATCACAAAAATACGGGAAATTTAGAAATTTTTTATATATAATTCTTCAGCTTAAAACGAAATTTTTTCAAACATAAGAAATTTTTATGAAAATTACTAGGTAATTTTGTCCATAAAAGGTTTATCAAATGCCTTGGGCATAGGGTAACATAGAGACGAGACGTAATTGTCAAAAACCTAACTCTTGCAACAACAAAATACTTGCTAGTCAATGTAATTTATTGTTTATTGCTCGAAATTAAGTTTTACAATACAATTTGAGAATAAATCATCTTTAAAGTGCAAATAAACAGTATTAAACATGGAAAATTGTGGATAAAATAAACTAAAATCTTAATTTCATAAATATAAATACAAATATGTTATAATAACTGCAGAACCTATTTTGATCAACATAAACTTAACATGAAGAAGCATAAACGATGACGAGGTAGTTTCGCAAATTTATTTGAAATTTTTTACCTGAAATATTTTACAAACAGGTTTTTTATAAACTACACTAAAATAGGTATATTATAGAATGTCTGTGTAAAAATATAAAAAAAAAAATACAAAAAAGGCTGATGGCATTTTTACCAAAAGAAAGATGCAGCAAAGTAAGAATTTTTAAAGTCTGGATAGCACAAAAAGAAACACACACAAAACCGGTCTGAAGACAATTCCTAATTATTGAAAACAACAAATACAACATAAACCTGTTTAATTAAAACTGCAAGATTAATATAATAGAAAGACAGACGACCTGAAGGTTGTTTGGAAGAAAAGGTTAAAAATGGAGACGACTGCAACAAAAGAAAATGAAAATTTCTTAACATACTCTCACTACTAACTAAATGACTAACCAAAATAAAATTGCAACAAATGTTGCAATTTACAATTTTTTACATTCGTCAGTTTTTTTTTCATTTAAAAGAACAATTTTTGAAATGACCAGAAATATTTTCAGAAAATGGCTACTTAAAAACATAACCTTACATTTTTTAGCAAGTTGTTAAAGAATAAGAGTAAAAATTCCTTAATATAACACGAAAAAACTAATGATATATGTTTTAATTTATTTATATATTAATAAAAACTTTATAAAAACATAAATTAAAAATATTATTTATTTATATTTTGATTTTTATTCTACATTTTTAAATAAAAATGAACGCATCATATAAAAATTAACATACTTTCGTTAACTTTTCTCTTTTTGTCAAGAGAGTGCAAAACAATAAGAGAACCACCACATAAACACACGCACTCAATCTGTTTTTTCAATTATACACATAATGCCTTCTCTGTTATTCTTATGCGAAATTACCAAAACATTGAAAAATTTTAAAATTACAAAATAGGGAGAGTCTTAATGGAAAATGGCTGACTCTGCTTAAATAAAAAACAAACCAAAACAAAGATGACACTAACTTCCTCTCAACACCTTTACATATTCCAAGATAACACAACAGAAAGAGAACGATATATTTTTAACACAAACTCTCAATATGTGCAAAAAAGTTCACGACAAAAAAATTTCTTTAGGTTTTTCAATATTTTTTTTTGCATGTGATAAAATATTTTAATAAACCTTTTTTCCTGTTTATTTGTCATTGTTTTTCTGGGATAAAACTTTTATTTTCTGCGGTATACATACCTTTTCACACAAAGTTCTAACTTGTGCTTCTGTCAATTGATTACATTCATTCAATTGTTCAATCCATTGATCCAGATCTTTTGTTGTTGCTTTATCCTCCATTGCAGTTGAAGTAGAGGAAAAAGTCTCGTCAATCTTTGTCGATTCAATTTTGACGGCTTTTTTTAACACAGAGGGGCGAAAGAAAAATTTATATAATCCAAAAAGTTGGGGCTATAAGTCCGATTTAAGTTTTTCTTGTTATTGTATGCAGTTTTATTTCTTTTATCCCGTTCTTTTTACTTATGGGCGTTGTAAAGAAATTTGCTAAATTTTCGATAAGAAAATAGAAAAGTGCAAATTTCAGCAACAACGTCTAAAATTAGTTTAATGAATAAAAAACACGATAAATGTCTTAAAAACGATACGAACGAGTGAAAAAACGACGAACGACTGACTGAGTGCTTCACTATTTTTCTTACAGCAATTGAAAAAGTGATGCTATATTTATGCTTATGTTTATCTCTTTTTAACTTATGCGCAAATGCTTAATACTTGTTAACTATTGTACAAAATACTTTATATGTTGTTTCTCCTTTAATTTTCGTTTTGAATATTTATAAATTATTAATTGTTATTTCTTATTGTTTTGTTTTTATTTCGAACTATATTATATGTAAATAATTTGTATTAGTCTTAAATTAAATTCTTGCAGTTTTGTTTTCGAAGACTGATGAAAAGCAAAATTTTTTATACGATGACAAATTATTTAAGAGTAATGCCAAGTTTTTATTAATGCTATTGTTAACTGCAATTGAAAAAGTAAAGCTATATGTATTCTTGTATTTATCTCTTTTTAACTTATGTGCAAATGCTTAATACTTGTTAAAAGAGTAATGCCAAGTTTATATTAATGCCATTGTTACCAGGTTGTTCGAATTACTCCGGCTCACGCCAAACAGAGTTCACAAACACACCATGCATTTCATAAGGGACTGATTGGTTTGAAGACCCCCCATTTTTCACTACGAAAAACCAAATATAAAAAAATGATTTTGCTCATTTTATCGGTTCACGATTTCTGCAGCTCAGTGGCATTGGCTCACAGTGTCGCCACCATATGTAACGTTATCGCAATAATATGGCAATATAAAAAAAAAACTGTTTTGTAACTGGCAATGCTATTTTAATATACATCAAGTTTTCGGTATCGATTGTTCGACTTTTTTTCGACCAAAATGTCGATTTCGGCTTTTCGATTGTTCGAACTTAATATGTATGTATATTAATTTTTATTTATATTTTTAAGTTGTTTTAATTTTTTTTTATTTTTTTATGGTTTCAGCTACAAAATGAGAAAATATGCGCGAAATTGACTACATTTTTTGAAGAAGATGAAATGTTTTAATGTAAATGGATGTTTAATGATATTTTTATGTTTCAGATTTTCTTGATTCAGGGCTATTACACAAAAATAATTTTAATAATTGCACATCTCATATTAACTCGTTTGCTCTCAAAACTAGTTGTTTTGACTCGAAACTCGATTTTATGGCCAAGAAAGTGTATTCAAAAAACATGTATGGTTCATAATTGACAACTCAAGCTGATGAAACATTAGAAATTGAATAATTATTTTAAGAAATATTTAGGATTTTAGATGTTTAAATCGTATAACTGTTTTATTTAAATTATTATATTTTTGCGAATTTTTTTGTTGATTTCTCGATACTTCAATAGTTTATTGACAGCTAAGTTTAAGCTGTCATCAAGAGATTACGTCAGACGTCGTCTCTAAAAATAATTTATTAAGAGTGGATCTAAACTGGCGAGTTAATTTTAACCGTTTGTGAAAAGGAGTAGTTTAGATTTTTTATTAACTTTAAATCAAATCTTAATTGGAATATATAAGACAATATGTCTTTAAAGAATAAAATTCATATTTAAAATTTCTCAAAAAATCGATTTCTGTTAGCAAAAATCGGTTGTTTGATTTATAGAACCCCAATTTTTGAGTTTTAGAGATAACGGTAGCTTAATGTCAAATGTTGAATTGAAAATAGGTAAGTATGTAGCCTATTTTCAATTCAACTAAGTAATTACCAAGTTTTAATTATTTCGTAATTAAATCAAGTACATACTCTGTGTTCAAAAAGTATTTTGTATTGAATATGCGTAAATAAAATAAGAATGTTTGATATTGGTTGAACTTTAATACAAAAAATTGTTTTTAAAAATTATCATTGGGTTGTTCGGTACTCTTTATTATTAATTCATCAAGTTCATAGAATGCTGAAAAAAATAGTCTGGAGATCCACGGGTTCAGAGTCATTTCAATCAAAAGAATAACATGTGCTGATGTTTTTCTAATTAGTTCCTATCGTTTTATCAATTAACTCCAATTTAAGATTTCAAACACACATCCAATTTTCTTATTTTCCATGTTAACTTTTTTCTTGAATGGTGGTTTTAGCCATAGAATAAACGCATGGAACGGAAGGAGAGAAGAAAACAAATATTATCTTTTCACACATACGGGTGATACAAAAACATGCAATACATTCTCATGAATTAGGTTTTTGACAACAGACTTAGGTTTCTGGCTCTTAGTTACCTATCTAGTTGTTGTCTATGGTTTTAACCATAGAGAAACATAGAGCGGAAACTAGAAAAAGACTCAAACAAAAAATTACTCAAAATAATCACACATAGATTTTTCTACTAATATTCTCACCACTTAGGTTTCTGACAACTGAGTTAGGTCTTTGACAGCAGAGTTTCCGCTCTATGTCTATTCACTATGGTTTTAGCATTCAACATGAATGATACTTTGGTCTGTCAAAACTATCATTCAAAAATTTGATTTTGAAATTTAATAATACATTCTTTCGAACACGATGACTTTTTAGTCATGAAATTTCCGTAAATTTCTTTTGAATTTGCTTTTACTCTCAAATACTACGTTTATACGCACGACTTATTCGCAAATAAATATATTGAAAGTAGAAAAATTAGTCGTATAAACAGTGAATCAATTTTTTATTTGCAAATAGCTAACTCACGAAAACAATTCCTGTTAACGACACTATTTGCAAATAATATTTTAAACATTGCCATATTTTTTAACGTTTTTAGTTTTTCTTTTGTTTTTTTAAATATTTCATTGCGTTTTTATATTAATTGGATGGCAAGACAAACAAGAATTTTTAAATCTTTCGTTTTTGCATTTAAAAAAATAAGAATTTTCGTAACCAAAGTGACGTATAAACATGACAAATATTTGACGAAAAAGACGTAACCACTAAATAAAATACATTCTTTTATTTATTTAAAAATCTTATTTTACTTAGGATGATTCAAAACAACAAAAAAAATAGTTTTATTTTCGTCAAACAAATTTGTGCTTAAAAATGTGGTTACGCTTTTTTAAACAAATATTTGCCATGTGTGACCCTACCTTTAGTTAATTGCAAATTATTTTTATTTGCGAATAGGATACGTATAAACGTAGTAAAATATAATAAAGCATGACTCAAGTTAAGTCACAAAAAAGGTCATCCATATAAACCTCGTATAAACCAGACACATTTTTTAATTCAAATACAGCACTATAAAAGTGCCACCAAGTTCTTGTAAATAAAACAGAATTTTGTATCATTTGCGCCACCTGTCGGTGAGTAGTACTGACTAGAAATGTCAAATGCCAAATGCATCACTGTATTTTTAATTTCCTTCTTTTTCACCAAAACCTTTTCCAGGTTGGACGTTTGTTTGTTAGCGCTCCACAGTCTAATAAAAATAAAGTATGACTGAAACTTTACAATTACGCGGTACCCTTTTGGGTCACAGTGGATGGGTTACACAAATCGCCACTAACCCCAAGGATCCCGATACCATTATCTCTGCTTCTCGTGGTAAGTATTCAATCAAGTGTTGAACTGTAGTTGGCATCACAAATACAATTATAATCCTTGAACATCTTGGTAATCCTTAAGCATAAACTAATTGATATTTGTTTTTATTATAGACAAGACCTTGATTGTCTGGAAGTTGACCCGCGATGAAGATACCAACTACGGTTTCCCCCAAAAGCGTTTGTATGGTCACTCTCACTTCATCAGTGACGTAGTATTGTCCTCTGACGGTAACTACGCTTTGTCTGGTTCCTGGGATAAGACTTTGCGTTTGTGGGATTTGGCAGCTGGCAAGACCACTCGTCGTTTCGAAGATCACACTAAGGTGGGGAATTGTGTTTTAGTTATATGAAAACTGTTTATGAATAGGTCAAAGTGACAGGGTATATTGATTCAATATAAAAAAAAAACAGAAATGGTATGGAGCTTGTTAGGAGTTTAGAAATGTTTATTGTTTAAAATAATTGAAAGGCTCCATGCCGACAAATGAAAATGAAATAAATGTGTCGCCCATGCGGGGCAGAATTTCTGGTTGATCATCTTTAAGAGTTATGCGGAATGTTGTCTCACCATTGTACGCATTTAACACTACTCTCTTGAACTGAATAAAGGAGTGGTTTCTCGTAAGTGTTTAACTATTAAGAAAATTTGCATTTAACTTTTATGTTTAGTTGTTTTACAATAACTTTTCTGTTGTTTATTAACAACTAATTTTTTGCTTTCTTTTTTAATGTTGTTATTTTTTGCAATTTTAGGATGTTTTGTCTGTTGCTTTCTCTGCTGACAACCGTCAAATCGTTTCTGGTTCTCGGGACAAGACCATCAAGTTGTGGAACACTTTGGCTGAATGCAAATTCACCATCCAAGAAGATGGTCACTCCGATTGGGTATCTTGCGTACGCTTCTCCCCCAACCACTCCAACCCCATCATTGTATCTTGCGGTTGGGATCGCACCGTCAAGGTCTGGAACTTGGCAAACTGCAAGTTGAAGAACAACCACCACGGCCACAATGGCTACTTGAACACCGTTACCGTTTCTCCCGATGGTTCCCTCTGCACATCTGGTGGCAAGGACTCCAAGGCTCTCTTGTGGGACTTGAATGACGGCAAGAACTTGTACACCTTGGAACACAACGACATCATCAACGCCTTGTGCTTCTCCCCCAACCGTTACTGGTTGTGCGTTGCCTACGGTCCATCCATCAAGATCTGGGATTTGGCATGCAAGAAAACCGTCGAGGAACTCCGCCCCGAAGTCGTCAACGGCTCCAAGGCTGACCAACCTCAATGTTTGTCTTTGGCCTGGTCCACTGATGGCCAAACCTTGTTCGCCGGCTACTCCGACAACACCATCCGCGTATGGCAAGTCTCTGTCTCTGCTCATTAAGTGCAGACAGTTCTACAGCATTATACTACTACAACCACCACTTTCAACAACCATCATCATTATGTTTTTACCAATTGTATGCATCCTGGTGATCATCGCAAGCGAGTTTTTAAGCAAGAACAGTATCGTAGTAGATAAACAAGATTTACATAGAAAAATGTATTTATTTTGAGCGCTGATTTGTTTATTATATAAACAAATAAATAACAAGTTAAAAAATTGTATATTCTTTTATTTGAACTGATAAGTAGTTGTGTGTCAACCCTTCTGGGGGACGGACTGTGTATTAATTTTCTTTTAGTTTTTAAGGCATATTAATTTAAAATAAAGTAGGATTTTTTTTATAAATATTACAAAATAATTGCAAGTACTAGTTTATATTGGGAGCCAATTTTGGGCAAATTACTAAAAATTTTAGAAAATATAAGGAAGAAATTGTATTTCAGCAATTATGCGTTTTTTAGGTACACTGCAGTAGGTTTGTTCTCGGTTGGAGAAAAAAAATTAAGGAAAATAATTAAAAAATTTTATAAAACCTCAATTTGCAAGTCCTTCGGAGTTGTAAAACCCAGAATTTTAATGATACGAATTACCGCATTTGATATCGAGTAAAATTGATCGTAATTTTCTTGAGATTATGGCATTCTATTTGATCAAGCAATTTATTACATTTTATTGTATCAAAAAAAATAATTCGAAATTTTGGTCCCAGATTTGTTTGTTCGAAAAGCGAAAAATCGTTCTTTCGTACTTTCGAAAAGCGTATATTGCGTTTTCGGTTTGAAAACGCTAAACAAGCGACCGAACTTCAGTTGCCAGTTTGACAACAGAAATGATAGCTGCCAGTTGCCATCTGTAATACCATTTTGGCAACTAACAACACAACTGAAGTTCGGTTGCCATCCATAATCGACCTATTAGGTCTATGCCGAGGTCGATAATCAAATTCGATTCGCAAATTTAAACAGTCTCTAAATTAAAGTGTACTTTTTCTGTCGTTTTTAAAACCGATTATGACAATGATTGCATTATATGACAACCCCGATTAACATCGGTTTATTAGTGACCATTGGGAAGGGCGCCTGGGAGAGACCACTCTGGGTGAGTCATGCTGAAAGCTAGTTCGCCATGGTTCAGTCTAGTGCTCCCAAAAAGACTTCGCGGATTTTTTATTGATGATTGAGTCATATATATACAACCCAATTATGAATAAAAATTCCGCGGGAGTTTTTTTCCTTTTCTCATTTTTCCTATTCAATTTCAATGAGAAAAAACTCCCGGGGAACAAACTCCAGCGGAATTTTTTATTCATAATTGGGCTGATATTTTTTTTTAAACTTTATGCTCCACTTTCAATATCTTATCAATAATAGGTTTATTTCCTTCCAAAAAAATCCACTTCTATGAGGTAAAATATAAAGGCCTGTCACAGAATTTCATTCCGATCGAAATTGGAATTAATTTCGTATTTTGTTTCTTCAGGAAAAGTAAAACGAAAATTTCGGAATGAAAGTGGAATTCACATTTGTTTTAATATGAAAAACGCTGTCAAATTAAAATCAGAAATACAGAATTATGAAATATTTTTGAAATTAATATATTACACGGAATCTGAAGAACCTAAAACGAAATCGATCGGAATAAAAACTACGGAATTGAAACCATTCCGAACAAAATGTGTGACAGGCCTGATTAAGCGTATTCATTTAAAAAAAATGGAAAATTACACCCTGATTACTTTTACACAACAAACACAAGGAAAAAAATCCAAAAAAACGTATTTTTTTTGTGGAATTTTGTTTTGTGTTTTGTAAAAGTGCATGATACAACAATATAAGGTACGCTCAGTAAAAAATAAATTCTCAATTATACATTTCTTGTAACGTCAAACAAAAGAAAATATGAAAACAAATGAAAATCAAAGTTTGACGTTATAGGGCTAAATATTGAAAACTCTCCCTAGTGATTCTACCTTCTACAATTATTGTATCATGGTAAAAGTGTAAAAAAATCAGAGTGTAATTTTCCATTTTTTTAAATGAAAAATATCGAAAAAATTATAAATATTTTTTACATTAGGTATGTTCATTTACTTTCCTAGTAAATACTTGCAACGAGAGAATAAAATCTTAAATTCTCAAAAATAGTAAAAATAAATTAACGCTTTTCCAGTAACAATTGTTTTATACACACAATTTTATTTTTTTATTCCTTTTAAAATGTATAAATACTCACATTTTCTTAAATTTTATTGAAAATTCTTTTTTTTGAAATTTTTTCACCACAAAAATAAAATTGTAAATAAAAAACAATAACACAAAACATATGAAATATACAGGACTGTCACAGAATTCCATTCCGATCGAAAGTGGAATTAATTCCGTTTTTTGCTTTTTCAGAAAAAGTAAAACGAACATTTCTTTCGGAATGAAACCACTTTCAGTTTTTAAAGAGGAATTTATATTTCTTTGTAATTATTTGTTTTTCTAAAATTTTTAATCAGTTTGTGAAACAAAACTTCAAATTTGCTTTAATATAAAAAACGCTGTTCAAATTAAAATCAGAAATACAGAATTATTAAAAATTTTTGGAATTAATAAATTACACGGAATCTGAAGAACCTCAAAAGAAATCGATCGGAATTGTAACTACGGAATTGAAACCATTCCGAACAAAATGTGTGACAGGCCTGATAAGCTGCTAACGAGTTCAAAATAGAACTTGTAATAGTTTGCAACGAGAGATCACTCTACTTGCAAGTTTTTTGAGTTAATGAACGCTAACAATTTTAGTTATTGAACAGAGCTATTATTAACATTTTGAAATAACTAAAGGCCAGAATTTCAAATATTTTCAGTTTAAGTATTTTTTTTTTTGGCCAGCGTCAAAATGTTGCAATTTATTTCCGCATACGTTATCTATTGGTTTGCTTTGAAATTTTTTCAATAACATAAAAAAAATCACATTGTTCTAATATTTCACAATGGTTTGGAAATGTTATTATTGTCTTTCAAGCAAAAAATTTCCTAAAATAAGACTATGTACTCTGTATGTTATGTAATTGGAACCAACCAGCAGAGACCTGCCCCGAACGCTTAAGAGTCGGTTAAGCCGAGCCGCCGAGTCATAAAATATTAGATCAAAAGTGGAAGTAAAACGAAAATTGCTTTCAGAATGAAACCACTTTCAGTTTTCAAAGTGGAATTGATATTCCTTTGTAATTTTTTTTACCAAATTTTACCGGAACACCGAATAATAACCGAAACGGATATTTTGGTCTAATTTATTTGAGATCTACTTAAAAAAATAAAAACACACGTGCCTTTACACACAGAAGCAACACAAAAATGTTAAAACTTACCCTTTAAGCAAATCTACTATAACTTGTAATAAAGAAAACACTTTAAGAATAAAACTATTATTAATAGTAGGTATATTTTCGTTTGGTAACTGTTTTTTTTTTCATTTTCAACAATTTCAATTGAAATTTATCTAATTTTTTTTTTCGTAAAAATTTAGTTAATTAAAATTTTACAGATATTTTTTGTTTTTAATATTTGGTTTAAAGAAATAAATTTAGAAAACTCGTTTAAAACTAACGTATACGAGAAACAATTATGTATGTTTTGTGAGGTGTTGGTGTTTTGAATAAATTAAAAATACATTCATTATTAAATAATAACAAAAACAACGTACATAATAAATATCATTATTAGCTTAGTGTGCAAACGTGCTAATTTCCATTTCTAGAGTTTTGAATTAAAATCATAATTTTCCTAAAAAGTGGACTTAGCACGTTTGCACACTAAGCTAACGATATATAGATTAAATAAAATAGGAAACAAACAAAACAATAACTAAATTAAAAAAAAAATAATTTCTCAACATTTTCCATTGCAGTTTTTCTAGCTACGAAACAAACATCTTAAAGAAATTAATTGTGTAAAGGAGGGAAGGGGAGGAGGTTGGTATAGGATGTATAAATATGAAAGCGCTCTATAAGAAACAGGCGGGTGTGGTGGGTATTTTGCTTGTTTGTTTTACTTTAAAACAAAATCTAACTTAAATATTAAAATGCGTAGATTTTACATAAATGAATTTGATTTTAGCTTTGGGCACTTCTTTTTAATGATCTGACATTTTGTTATTATAATTGCATAAGGGGTTAAAATAACAAAATTCATTTTATAGGTGCGCGATTTAGAATGCAACAAAGACTCGACGATCTTACGAAAGTGTTTTTTTTATTTTTTTGTTTGTTTATGAGTATGTTTATTATTTAGCACGAACACTGTTCGAGCGATTCAAGTTGGTCGAGGCAATGGCAGAAGCTGCTGACTTAGCGGTCTCCTTTTTAGAATTGTTCGGCACATTTGACCCAAGGGACGATGATGCTGAAGCGGCATTAGATACCGAAGTGTTGGCGGCTGAACCAATACGATATACACCATTTTTGAAGGCTATTACTAGAACCGTAATATTGTCTACAGAGCCACGATAATAGGATTGCAAGGCCAGCGATTTGGCTCCAAAATCTGGTTCAGTGATGTGTTCCTTTATAAAGCTGCAAGCTTCCTCATTGGTAAACGTATCCCAGAGACCGTCAGAAGCCAAAATTAAAAATGTAGGCCTGCAAAGAGTAAGAAATAATGAATGAATATATTTTAAAATGGACTACTTTTTAATATGACTTACTTGTGATCATTTAAATCAAATGTTAGAATATCTGGATTAGCTATGACTAGATTTTTGTCTTTTAAGGGATAATCTCCTAGAGCTCTTGAGGTAGCCAATATGCCAGCTACACGCCACACACCTCTGAAGGCTATAAAGCCACCAGCATCATGAATCCGTTTGCGTTCTCTAACCTATAAAATGAAGAATATAAAAATGTAAGTAATGTGGGCTTTGCTAAAATGTAATTGTACAAAATAATTTTGAAAGTATTTTTATTATATTATAATCTTGCAAACTCCGAAAGCACCAAATAATGTCGCTGGAAATGAATATATCAAAGGTATCCATTCTCACATCATTAAATATGACTTGGACTTGAAGCTTACAAGAGACAAACAGGACATCTACTTCGGCGAAACTGAAAAATCAAATCCACAGAGGAGAATTCCAATACAAATGAGAACATTTTCACAGTGCAGGATTCTTTCAAATAACTCCTACAGTGAACTGTGCTTCTGTGACGCTATGATGGGGTAACATAGCACCATTTTTTTCCGAAAGAGAGGTTTACTAATTCGATTTTTTGGACAACATATTGCTTAAAAATTAACCATAGAACTTTTGCAAGACTGGCAAGGGTATATTGTAAAGAAGAATACATTTGTATTTAATATAAATTGTTGTGATAATGTTTCCGAAAATGATTTTATTGGTTTAAAAGAAAAGTATTTTACCACTTAAATTATTTTTAAAGAAAATTGCATTTCTTTTGATTATTTTAAGCACTTACCTGTTGTGGTTTATGATCGAAAGACAGCGGTATGGCAATTCCTCTAGAGTTGCACATAACACCGCGGGAATCGCCAACATTAGCGACTATTAAACGGCTGCCCTGGATGATGGCTATTAAAGCTGTGGTACCGGCTATGTTGGTCTAAAAAATCAAAATAAAAGAAAAATATTAGCTATTTCTAAAGACTTTCAAAATGAACACTAGTGGAAGTGAAATTAAACTAATTTACAATCAGTTTTAAAAATGTATAAATTTTGTATGGAAATTTAGTTTTATAAACGTTTTTTTAAAAATTGTTTATGAATATGAGGCTTTACCCCTTAATATTGTAAAATTAATTTTCTGGAGATTGAATATTTTTTTGTTTTTAATTTCATTCAGTTCACACAAATAACATGTAAGCGTATATTTAACTCTTATCCTGTACTGATGGGTCAAAATTGCTCAAACAGTTTTTAATGCTTTAAAAGAGGAAGTTGCATCTTTTGTCCAAATGGGTCAAAAAGCACGAAATATTCGTGCTTTTTAAGAATCATTCCGAGACATGTGTATAAAACAAGTAAGCGAGCTATATTCGGCTGTGCCGAATCTTATATACCCTTCACCAAATTGTACTTCAAAATACAAATTTTAAATATTTTTAGGTAAACAAAATTGATTTTTTTTCCAGTTAATTTTTGAAATTTTTTTTTTGAATTGTTATTTTAAATTTAAAAAAAAAAAATGTTTGGTTTTTAAAAATTTTTTTTGTTGAAAAAAAAAAAAATCGGGTTAAAAAATATTTTTTCCGATATATACGTCGTTGCAAAGGTCTTTGAAATATCTATCATTAGATATCCATATTGTCTATATTAAAGACTTAAAAATCCAGATATAGGTCAAAAATAGGTAAAAATCGAGGTTGTCCAGGTTTTATCCTCATATCAGCACCGATTTTGCTGATTTTAAATAGCAAACTTCTCGAAACCATGTCTTGACAGAATTATTGAAGATCAGAAAATTGATTTCAACAGACAGACGGACAGACAGACAGATTAAGATATGGCTTAATCGACTCCGCTATCTATAAGGATCCAGAATATATATACTTTATAGGGTCGGAAAATTATGTGGAAATTACAAACGGAATGACAAACTTATATATACCCTTCTCACGAAGGTGAAGGGTATAAAAAAATATTCAGAAGTACATTATAATGGGTTAATTAAACAATACTACTAACCGTTTTTTTCGCTGCCTCCACCAATTTATAATCGGCCGCTAGTACTTCATCGGTTATTAATTTGCCGAAATTAATTTTGCCACTTTCAATATAACACTTGGCATCAAACTGTTGTGGACCCTTGCCATCGTTAGTCGTTAAATCTTTATTATTATTGTTATTTAAAAAACTATCCTTAACACTAGAACCACCGCCTACACCACGTAAGAGGGAGTTTAATTGTAGAGTAAAAACATCTGATGAATCTCTATCACTCGATTTTTTCGAAGCACAATCGTCGTTAACACTGAAATTTAAATAAAATGTAATTAAGTAATTGTAAATTAAATTGAATCAATCCATCTATTGATTAAAATGTTGTAACACATATTTTACGTCAGTTTCATAGAATTATTGTGAAATCCTAATATTTCATTTTAATCGAGTCATAATGAATTGCGTTTCCGTTCCGTAAAAAAAAAATTACAGTTTAACGACGTCTGTATTTTCAATTGTTTTTGTGTTTTTTTTTTTTGTTTTGTTTTTATTGTTATTGTTCGTTTGTGATGTCCAGATTGTAAATCTTTTTCACTTAGATGCGATTTATAATTTGTGCTGCGCATTTTTGTGTTGTAGTATAATTGTTTTGTTTTATTTATTAAAACAAAAAACCAAAAGATTTTGTTTTTCTTAAAACATTTGTAAATGAAATCTTAAACATTTAATTGTATAGAACAATGTTAATGAAAAATTTCAATGGAGCTGTATTCACACATTCATTCATATATTATATTTCAGAACAAAACAATTTGAATGCCATTTTTCCAAAAAAATTAAATATATTTAAAAAAGGAATGCTAAATATGTATGTTTGTGTGATTAAATCGATTTTGATTCTTTAGATTTGTTTTCGAATGCACTAATAAATTGATGTTTATTTTAAAATCTGCAAAATTTTTATTTCTAAAATAAAATGTTGCCTTGTAAAGGATAACTTCTTAAAATGTTGAACCGACAACACAATTTGGTTTACATTTTTAGAATAAGACATGTTATCCAATCAATTACAGAAATGCTCTTTTAAGAAAAGAACATAAAAAATGCAATTTAAGTAAAAAATAAAATTTATTTATTCCAACTTAAATGTTTATTGTCCTTTACATATAAAACAAAGAGAAACTTACCTTGTGGTCTTTCGTAAACTATCACGTCTCCTAATTACTGGTTCATTTTCCTTATTGCTACCATCATTATTATTGTCTTTGCGGCTTGCTTTCCTTTTCAAATACGGACTAGCATCATATTCCACATAGTCTTTATCAATATCGGCTGCATTGGCTGCCATCAAATTTTTCTGTTCCAATTTTTGGACACCCAACAACTTGGTTGTTTCGATGACCTTGTTATAAATATTTTTAACCAAGATATCTTTGGCAAAGTCGGCCGCAAATTCACCACCATGACCATCAAATACGGCAAAAAATGAAATGCCCGTATTATTGTTAATATTTTCCTCGAGAATGAAACTGAAATGAAAAATAATAACAAAAAAAAGAAAACAAATTAAATAAATAAACTATTTGTTATGTTTATATAAATAAATAAGATGAATATGCCAATATAATTTTGTTTTTATGTGGAATAAAATAAATTTAGTATAAACAAAATCTAAAAGCAAAATAATTAGGTGGTATTATGATGGTTTTAACTAGATTTATAGCTTTTAAAACAGTATTTATAAAGATTGTTCTAAAAACGACCAGGCATTTTATTCACACTATAAAATATTATATCGATCTAGCACCTTACAACCTATTGAATTAGCAAATTGTTTAACAAATGGTTAGATCATCTTAATCAAATTGATTCAAATAAGCAATTCACAGCAAAGTGCGCTAAACTGTGCTGATTGACATTTTTCGAAAGTTCGACAGAATTAATTCTTAATTCAATTTTCAAAATCTAATTAAATTGTATATCTTAATCATTCCATTAAATAATACATTACATATTAGTTCATAGACTTAAGTCTTTATACCACTTCAAACGTATTAAATTCATTACTTTGAAAATTCATTAATTCCTTATTGAATCATTTAAGTTTTATTTGATTCAAATCCATTACAAAATAGCTTAATTATTATCTAATGATTAAATTGTTCTTCAATTCAAATCAAAATTTAATTAATTTATTTGAAACTTAGCTTATATTGATTGATTCTTTTTTGTCACCCATAACCAAGTTATAATTTTATTATCTCTAAATGATAACTAGCGAGGATTTAGTGATTTACTGAGCCACCAACACGTCTAAGAATTTCATTTCTATATTAATCGCTAACTTCATACTGCTCTATTCTAATCGCTAACTTCACGGCTCTTAATGCTCATTCATAACATGTCGAAATCCAACTATTAACATCCCAGGATTTGGTGTTTAGAGGAAAAACATCGAATATCGGAAAAGTGGACCTGACTATTAAATGTTGACAGAAACATTTAGGTTAGTTGATTGACTGCTAGGTGAAAGCATTTAATAAGACCATAAAACTCAAAGAGATTGAGTTACTAGTAGAGTGGTCAAACCGTGGTCAATTCGAAAAATCGTATTTTTTTTTTCAATTTTCCGTTTTTTTTTTTAAACCGGGTTTTATTATGGGAGGTTGGTTATTATGTAGTTCGTTTCGAAACGAAACACTTTCAAAATACAATGTATAACTGCCTGTTTCTCTAAATTGTAAAACAACAAATACATTTTAAATTGTTTTGTTATTTTCAATATAAAATACGAAAGAAAATGTTCGTTCGCATTTAGAGAAACAGGCAGTAAAGCATACAAATTCGAACGAATTTCTTATCGAAAGGAGTTACATAATAACCCTCATGGTTTTTTGTCTCGAATTATTCGACAAAATCGAATATTTTTTTTATTTATTTAAAGATTATCGCGCGTCATTGTCATTATTTTGTAAGGACAATCAGTCACGTTTTCGTTTTTTTTGTCTTCGACAATTTTGCATCTCGTTCTGGAGTGTGCGATGTAGCTTCATATAACGGTTCCTGTTCTACGTAGTTTACACCAACCGCATGTCTTTTAATTTGGAGACCATAAAAACTCATTGATACTGGTGGAGTACCAGTTATAACTCAAATCGTAAATTGGTGGAGCACCATTTATAACTCGACGTATGAACGGTGAAGTATGTACCAATATCACTGTTGATTTTTAATAACATGTTTAAGCTTCCTATACGAAGATATAGGTCGACTAGGGACTTAATTGAGTCGACGTGGCATAACCTGGTAATTTGTATTATAGTTAAATTAACAAACATTGGCAGATAGAAAGAAGTCAGAAAACATATCGAGCAAAAAATATAAATTGTTTATGCTTAATTTATACTTCAATTCATAAATTGACAAAAAAAACTAAAACCCGGTTGTTCGAACTGATTTTTGATAACTAAAACCGTAAACCGGTTTTTAAAAATTACGCTTTTTTTGTAGTTAGAATTTACACAAAACATAACATTGTTCAAAATCACTCATGTAATTATATGATAACATAGTATATTTGCCGCAACCATATCGTACCCATGTATTTTCTCAACGATTCAATGCTGAATTATTATATTAAACTAGTTGTTCGCCCCGGCTTCGCCCGGTAGCATTTACTAATGTTAGTTCTTCAAGTTTCTCCAACCTACGCACACCAGTCTGTTCTTATTTATTTGCAAATAAAATATGTAAATTTGTACTGCATACTTTAGGGAGCTTTTTTATTACAGTTGACTGGATTAAAAAAAAAAAGAATTTCCGAGTTTTACCCGGAATTTTTTTTCTTTACAAACCATCTCCTGAAAATTTCGAATCGAATAAAAAAAAATCAGCCAAATAGCTCCAGCCGTTCTCACGTGATGACATGACGTGATACATGGACCATTTCATTTTTATATATATAGATGTAACAATAATCCATCCAATCCAATAGAAATTCCCCAAAAAATGTTTTTGATTTTGAACTAGGGTTCCTAATCTGGAAAATTTCCCGGAAATTCTCGGGAATATTTATTTAGAAATTTCTGTATTTCTGTACATACAGTATTATTGTAACACAGAATCATTGTGTTTTCATGTCAATCTAATGATTCGATTATATCCGTATCTTTTTTTTCGATACAAGAAACAGAAAATCATTTGATTAACAATAATTTCGGTTACCACAACTAAAAAATCTATTCGATTGGCAACAAATCAGAATGAATCTGTGCTGAAATAATACTGTAAATACAGACATTTCTAAATAAATAATCGCTGAAATTTTTCCCGATTAGGAATCTTATTTTGAACGCTAAGGAAAACATATTAAAATATTTTTAACATAGTAAGTATGTAGTTCTGGAATCTCCTCTGTTCTTATTACTATCCGACTGTGCGACAATAAAATAACAACAGAAACATGGTTTGATGGTATGCATCCAGAATCAAAAGAGTACCCCAACTATATGTTGTGGGTCCACAATAGTATTCTCATTTAAAGCAAAAAACAAATTTCGATAACTGAAAATTGAAAATTAAAATGGCGAAAATAAAATTCCAAAAATATATTATTTTATTGGTAAAGGGTATTCCAGATTCGTCTCAATCGAACACACAATTTTCTTTTCGTTTTCCATTTATAGTTTATATTTCTGCTAACAATGTTTGGATGTGTATTATTTTTGTTTTTAAATTATCGGTTGAGTGAAATAATTAAAAATTAAACAAAACAAAAAGGCTACAACACAAAAAAAAAACAAAAAGTAATAACATTAAGCGAAACATTTATAGATTTGTTGTTTACCACAAGTTGACGGGAGTTAATTTTGGCATTTCGTTGTGGCTCTGTTCATATGTATCAGAGAATATTTTTCCAAAGCGTTGGCGGTGTGTCTACAAAATTCGTTTGTTTTGTTTTGTATTTTTTTTTTTTTTGAAAAATTCACATAAAATTCGTTGCTAATAAATAAACATAAAATTTATTGCATTTAATAATACAAAAATACATGCATTTGTGATGAAAAGCTAAAAACAACAACTTTTTTATTACAGTATTAATTTTGTATTGTATATTTTTATAACTTTTATAATATTATGTATGTATGTATGAATGTATTTCTGAATTTAATTTTGAAAATTACTTTAACTGCGAATGCACATATTTTTAGTTAAAAGTCGTCATAATATAAATTAACTTATGTTGTTGAATGAAATAAAAAACTGTTTGAATTTCCCTTTGTTTTTCTAATAATAAATTTAATTATTTTGTTTTTAAATTTCTTGTATTTTTTTATACTTTTTGGATTATAAGAAATGTTTATGATAGTCTAAATTTAATTTACTTACATAGTATAGCCAATGTTTTTAACCCTACTTTATATGAATGAGTACATTATGTTTGCTCTAAGATTTGACAGCCTGCAAAAATTTGGTCGGGAATCTTAATAAGACAATATAAATTAAAACTGTTATTTTCATGATTTTCGTTCGCTGATTACTTTTGAATATTTACTATATATGGTAAATATAGCTTTGGCCCAAAATTTAAAAAATCATCAAGAAGATAATGAATTCTTTAATAATACGACCGATCATAGATGACAACTGAGAGCCAAAAACCCAAGTCTGCTGCCAAAAGCCTAATTCATATGAATTGGCAATACATTCATATGAATTAGACTTTTAGCTAAAAAAATATTTTACGACATTATGACAATACGACCTAATAGCAGACCGTTTGAATCCCCCATATGTTTTTTGAGTTATAACCACCTTTTTGCAAATGAGCGATTTGCTGTAGCGTACTTTGCAATCGTATATAACCCGTTTGTATAACATTTGTTTACTTTGCCACACATCAAACAGAATGAAAGTGTGTGGCGCTTTTCTCCACATACTATAATTCATTTTTATAATCCAGCTCATTTTTTATTTTCTATAGAATATTTAAATATAATAGATATTATGTACATGACGATATAAAGCCTAATAGAATTATTTATTACACTAGTTTTACAAAAACACACATACATAAATTTTAAAAATAAATAGTAAAAACTACAAATGAAAAAAAATCAAGTTAGCCGATTTTTGTTCCACCCACAAAAAATATCATTCCCACATTCAATACCCCAAACAGATATTATTAAATGAAAATATGTATTTCCAATTCTTTGATTTGCCAAAAAACATAATAACATGAGAACAATTTTTAAAATTTGTATAAAAAATATTCAGGCAGAAAAAGACATTGAAATAATAACGCCAAAGAATCGTCCGCCTTTTCAATGTTGTTTTACCAAAAATACTACTCATATTTTGGCGTCATGGGGGAGACGTGTGACCTAGGGTCATAATTATGGTTTTCGTGTTTTATTGAGGTATAGTATTCTTTAGAAACGCGGTATTTTCAGTTTGGAAATGTACATAAATTTTGCGAGAATCTAAATTTTGTAGTTACAGTATTATAGTGCAAAAGAAAATTGACTAGAGTTGTAATTTATGCCTGGGTTAATATATCGGATCTGCAGTATTGATTCTAAGTATTGTTAAGTTTTTGTTTAGTTAGCGATTTGGAAGAAATTAAAAATGTCCCACTTGAAAAGTATGGGTAAACGTATAACCTTTTCACCCAATTTATAAGAAAAACATGGGTAATATGGGGATCCAAATGTTCAACTAATTAATAAAAAAAAAATCATTTCAGAAGTTTAGGAGAAATTAAGTAAAAACTAAAAATTTGGTTCAGCTGTTCTTGGGTTTATCGTTAACGAATAAACACTTTTCTAAAATAGTTATAGTAGGTCTTAACACGCGAAGAAAAACCATGTCTATGGGAACCATAATCGAACAGCGTTGCTGTAAAATTATATTATAGTAAGCATATGACCATAATATAGTAATATTTAGCATCACAAAATATCATATTTATTTCTTTATTGGTAATCATAATATAATTATGTATAATCATATAATGGTTCATATTATAGTAGCACAACCATAATAAGATTGTGTTCAACCATATTATGGTTATGTAAAAACCTGATAGCTGATATGACCGTATTATGTTTTGTTTTACACAATAATATTATATTCCAGATATTTTTAAACCTATTTTAGACATAACCATATTATGATTGCCACATGACCATATTATAGAGTATTTGTGATCATGTCATGATTATAAATATACCAATATACTTTCATAGCTATCATAATAAAAGTTGCAGTTAGAATCTTCACAAACATAACATTGTTCAAAATCAACCATATTGTTGCGGCCCTATGTTGTACCACTGGGAATTAAAGGACCATATTGCCAATAATATATGTATGAACCAAACTATTATTGGTGAAATCATGTTTTTAGTGAAATAAAATGAATTTTACAATAAAGTTATTTGTGATTTCATAGAACATAGTATATTTGACGCAACCATATCGTTACCATGTCTTTTCTTGCGTGTGTCCAATACTAATTAAAAGTCATTGCATGTGCATATACATAAGTAAATAAGAGAGCCTCGAGAAAGGACGAGAAATTTTAAATTGGGCTAACTTTTTAATCGCTTGTAAATTTATTTAAAAAAAAACGATTTTTATCGAAACTTTTTGTGTCACGCGCCCATTTATTTGTACATACATACACAAATATATGTATGTATGTATATTTAAATGTATGTATAAATGAAAGTGTTTGATGATATATACATCCATACGTATTAATATTCCGTTAGCCAAAACATTTCATTGAATATAATATTAATAAATTTATACAAATTAAAAACACAATATAGTACATACATACATATATACAAATTATCACGCCCACTTATGACAGTTTTTCAAGGTAAACCTACTTCTTTATTTAGTCGTCATACACAACGCATAACGCGACAAGAATGTAATAATTAAAAAAACATAGTTTAAAGTAAAACTATGTTGTATGTTTTAACTGATTTTACATATTATTTTTTAAGTAACTTATAATGTTAATTCGTATTTGGAGAAATAAAACTTTATATAAAGGAACTGTCCATCTTTTGAGGCCAAGCATGAATACAGCCAATATCGGATACTCTGTTCCCAAGTGAAGCGTCGGACGGGACACGTTCTGGACTATAAAGCGGGTGAGGCAAAACATCCCAACCAATTAATTTTTAATACTTTTTAACAGGTATTGCAACATATGGGGCAGAATCGAAATTTTTTGGAAATGAATGTGGCATTTCTAAACGGCTGGTCCGATCGGGATAAAATTTTACGTTGGCGTAGCCAAGGAGCATGTGAATTTAAGTTATTAAAATGGGCCATACAAATGCTCGAGGGGCGTCGATATGGGGGCTTAAAGTAGGGCACCTTCGACATGTAAAATTTTTAAAAACGTGCCATTTTTTTGTTTCCCATCCGATTTCAAAGATTTTAATTTTCGAGTTATAGGCATTTAAAAATTTTAATTTTAAAATTTGGCCATATCTTGAATCACCTTTTAAAAATATAGGGCGTAATTTTGGACCGAATATTTTTTGTTAGTTAGACAAATAAATTAGTAATAATATACAAATGATTTGAGGTCAATATCTATTATGGATCCAAAAATAAACGATTTTCAATTTAAATATTAAAAAATGGTAGATTTTTGCTGTTTTTTGGACTTAACTCTTTTTTTTATTAAAAAAAAACTTTCTTTAAGAACATACAACAATTTTATGTTTTTCTGTAAGGTATCTTTACGGAGAACATTTTGGTATAAAAAACATGTAAAATTTTTCAAATATGTCGCCCCTTTGGAATTTGACCTATTTTTTTTATCAAAAATTCAACTTTGGGCCACATGTTCTAAAATCCCAAAGCTGGGATCAGAAAACAAAAAGGAAGGAAATGTGGACCCTATAGGCAAAGTTGTAATAAATAAAATTTTTGGGATTTTCGCTCCAATTTTTAGGAATTGCGGGATTTCCTTTGACCTTTTGACAAGTTTTTTTACACCTTGTTATTTAGAATGACAAACATAAAAAACGTTAAAAATTTCATTGAGTTCCGTTAATAAATAAAGATTTTATTACATATTACATATTCATTGAGTTTCTAAAACTAAAATTTATATCAAAATTTTAATAGGATTGCAAATATTAGGAACAATTTGATCCACATTTATTCTGAGCTATATTGTTTTGTTAAGACAAGTTAATTTTTGGTCTTACAAATAAAATTTGAAGTCAATATCTCAATTAGATTAAAAAATATGCCACTTTAAAACTCCGTCCTTCAAAAATATTGCACTTTTTCATACTAAAATTTTTTTTTATAAATTTTCTTAATATTTTATTCAACACAAGTCATTGGTTCTGACTCAGTCAGTACTAGGGATGCCAATCCCGAAATCCCGATCCCGAAAATCCCGGGATTTTTCGGGATCGGGATTTCCCGAATCCCGGGATTTGTAAAAAAGAATCCCGGGATTTTTCGGGATTAACAAATCCCGAAATATTATGAGATTTTTGATATTTTAGGAAGATTTTTGAAGCACCCAAAATACTTAGAAAGCTAAATTTTATAATACTAATCTCGCTTCAAATCCAAACGCAGACAGATTTTTTCATTTGAATCGGAGAGCAGCACGTCTCCCTTGCATTAACAGGCTTTTACACAATTTACGAAATTTATGTTCAAGTTATTTTCTAAAGGGGACTAGGGGCAAATGTAGCCCGATTTCCGCAGTACTTTACAGTATAATTTCAGAGTATTTACAACTTATTTTGTGCAAAATTTTATAAGGATTGCCGCATAATCAAGATATTTATGACTGCTCAAACAGTACTCCGGGGGACAATTGTATGGAGCTAGGGGAAATCATGGACCATTTTATTTTAATTTAACGCATTAGTTTTTGATTTGTTATGTTTTTACTTAAATATATTAATGATATAATAGTTTTTATTGTTGAATTTGATGTTTTTGACGTTTAACTAAAATCCCGAAGTCCCGAAATCCCGAAAAATCCCGGGATCCCGAAAAATCCCGGGGTCCCGAAAAATCCCGGGATCCCGGGATTTACATTTCTAAAATCCCGAATCCCGGGATTTGTAAAACCCAGTCCCGTTTGGCATCCCTAGTCAGTACAAGCAAGTGTTTACCCCACTTCTTTCTTATTGTCTCTCTCCCCTATAAACTCTAGACTTGCGCAAGAAAACTTGCCCTGTGTAAAAGCAGACTAAGCGTTTCGATATATAATTCGAAAATCGAATTTAGTTTCGAAAAATTTTAAAATCCAAACATTATTTAACGCTTTAAAAGGTAGAATATTAATGAACAGTAAACAATTTTTTTGTTTACTTGCTTTTGGCTTGAGTAATAATATTTTGAATTTATTTTATTAAAACTAAGTAACAGTATAATATGGCCTGGTATAGAAAATGATTGATGGAATTTTTAATTGCTCGAACTGATTCCTAAGTTATTTGGGAACTTGGAAAAGTCTACAAAACTGTTGTAGTTTACTGGAAAAATATTGTATTTTTATTAACAAAAAATATTTGAGAAATTATAATATCCTACATATATTTGTTATAGCCATTATTAGCTATAATTATTTGTTTGAAAATATACTTAATTTATTACTTAGTTATTAAATTTGTCTCTAAGTTGCAAAGTGTAAATAGAAATATACAAACATGAAGAAAGATTAAATGTCTATAGATTTCTATAATCAGCAAATATTGATAACAAAAAGTAAATAAATAAATATGATTATTGCTTTAGTTTACCAAATTATATAAATGTTATCAACAAAAAAAGTGCAGAAAATAAAAGTATTAAATAGAAAATATTTAAAGTGAATGAACTTTAAAATGTATAGTGGTGATTGGAATTGTTAAACAAATGAATTGAATTCCCTTAGACAAAATGACCTTTATTTAAAGAGATAAGATTTTGTCACAATATATCATTCAAAATTGTAAAACACATCAAAGATAATTTTTATTTTTGCTAAAAATTATACAATTAATTATTGAGTAATACTTAATCTCAAGTGAAATTTGTCACAATTTGTTTAACTAATTGTTGTTTGTTTATTTATTCATACTCATCATTAATGGCAGTATCAAAACATTTAAATATAGTATGTATAATTAACACAAAGTGCATTCACTCTTTATTGATAAATTGTCAGTGACATATATTTTATTTATAATATTAACAGCTGTCATTAAGGGTTAAAGTATCTAGTTTCAAGTACTGTTTACTTATATAGCTTATTTCAACTCAATATTTATTTATTTACACTCTTACTATAGAACATTTTAAACAAATTATTAAAAGTAGTTAAGAAGGCAGTTAGTTATTTGCCTTAAACATATACTATTTAATGATCGCTATTATTAAACGTATGTAAATGGAACAATTTATGTAAATGTAAACTACAAACGGAAATTAAAATTTATATAGTATTCTATTGATTTTTTTATGTTGTGCTGTTATTTAAATTAAAATTAGATTATTTTTAGATTAAATGCCTTTAATTGTTCAAGTGTTATAATGTACATATGTACTTGAAGCAAGTGCAAAATTAAATAGACTTTTGATTTAAAACTATGATTACAGTGCACTCGCGATAATATGAACACCCCAAAATATGAACACTTTACTTTCATAGGTTACTCTAAAATGTGAACTTAGTGTGCTAAAGCTTTTTAAAATATGAACAACTTATTTTTGTTTTTTAAAGGTATTTTATCTATCTACACAGAGTTGAAATCTAAATCAACAGGGTAGTGGCTAAATTCTAATTCAACTGCTTAATAATTTTGGACTTCCCTAGCTGTAGATGGGAATTAGATGCCATTCGCAAATATGAACAATCTTGCAAAAGTGAACTGGCCTGGTTTTAATTAGTTCATATTATCGAGAGTGCACTGTATTTATTTAGTTTGTATGTATTTTTAAATATTTCAATATTTGTTAGTTCAATAATTTTTGAAGTTTTTTATTGAAAATTGGGTTTTCTGTGAAAACTGTGTTTTTTTTGTAAAAAATTCGGTTTTCTGAAAATATCGGATTTGTTTTAAAACATATATATATATTCGGCTGTGCCGAATCTTTTATACCCTTCACAAAATTATACTTAAAAATATATTTTTTTTTAAATATTTTTATTTAAACAAAATCAAAATTTTTTTTTTAATGTTTTAAAATTTTTTTTTTCCAAATTGTTTTTTAATTTTTTTTAAAAAAAGTTTTTTCAAATTTTTTTTTTAAATTTCTTTAATTAATTTTTTTGGAAAAAAGAATTTATGACAAAAAAAATTTTTGATGAAAAAAATATTCGGGTTAAAAAATATTTTTTCCGATTTTGACCCATTGTATGTCCAACTTACTATGGTCTTATATACGTCGTTGCAAAGGTCTTTGAAATATCTATCATTAGATATCCATATTGTCTATATAAATGACTTAGTAATCCAGATATAGGTAAAAAATAGGTCAAAAATCGAGGTTGTCCTAGTTTTTTCCTTATATCTCAGCCATTTGTGGACCGATTTTCTCGATTTTAAATAGCGACCGAGCCGGAAGAATGTCGGAGATATTGATGTATGAATCGTGTATGTAAGTTATTTGGGGGCTTCGGATTTGATTGATTTCAACACACAGACGGACATGGCTATATCGATTCCGCTATCTATAACGATCCAGAATATATATACTTTATGGGGTCGCAAATGAAAAATGTGGAAATTACAAACGGAATGACAAACTTATATATACCCTTGCCACCCATGGTAAAGAGTATAAAAATGCATTTTGTGTTGTGAAATTTTTATACCAACCAAAAAGATGGAAATATTGGTCGTAAAACCAACCAACAAACAAAGTATATATAAAGGATCTTCCAATATGGACTTCGGAACTTTGACAGTTGATAGCGGCCATATTGTTGAAGCTGTCGAATTGGCTGTCATTTATTCAGTTAGTTTTTCCAAATCATCATAAGCGGATATAGCGTTCAACAAGACGTGTAAATTATTAAATTGTTTTTTCAAAATGGGTGTTCTGTTCGTGCAACATTCCGTGGGCTTTGCCCATTTTACGAGATGAGGCACATTTCTGGATGAATGGATACGTCAACAAAGAAAATGGTAGAATTTGGGAAGATACCAATCTACATACATGAGATCCAAGAGCGTCCAATGCATTCCAAAAAAGATAAGTTTGGTGTGGATTTTGGGCTGACGGCATCATCGGTCCACAAATCCTTCTGAACAACGTTGGCCATGCCATCACCGTCAACGGCGGTCTGAATTTGGCCTGAATTGGATGATATGGACACCAACGACATGTGGTTTTAACCATATTGAACAATCTGCACGAGCGATTTGAGGGCATGGTTATCCCACATGGAAGAGATTTGAAGTGGCCACCAGATCGTGCGATTTGACGCAAACGAATAAAAAATGTCGATAATATCTCACACACACTTTGTTTTATTTATGTCTAAAGATAGGAGGTATTTAATGAAAGAACGTTTATATTCCGTTCCATATAAAATTCTAAGACGCTCTAGCTATGTCCGTCCGTTTGTCTGTTAATGGTACGATAGGTTTTCGAGGGAAGGGCGTAAAGGGATGTAATTGTTGCCAAATATGTTTTGTACATCAGAAATGTTTGGTATGAACCTGAGTTATGGATCAGAACTTGAGACAACGTACAAAAGAGTATATATTTATATCCACACCACCATAGTGGGGAGAGTATAAAGCGTTTGTGCAGATGTTTGTAACGCCCAAAAATATTAGTCTAACACCCACCTTAAAGTATACCGATCGACTTAGAATCACTTTCTGAGTCGATTAAACGATATCCGTCCGTCCGTCTGGCTGTCCATGTAAACCTTGTGCGCAGAATACAGGTTACAATTTTGAAGATATTTCGATCTATTTTGGTATATATTAGTTTTTCGACCCAAGGACCAAGCCTATTGAAACTGGCTGAAATCGGTCCATTATTTCACAAATGTCCTCCCAAAATTGGACTTTATCGGTCATAAATGTTTAATTTATAAATGTATCTCCACAAATTCCGCTTCAAATAAGTTTTATATATACAAAATTTATGTCACCAAATTTTGTTATGATCGGTCCATAATTAGTCATAGCTCCCATATAGTCCCGCTTCCGAAAATCACTTTAACGTGCATAAATCGCTTAAAAATTTTGGTATACACACAAAATTCAACATAGTTAACATTCATATAGAAATAAATTACATGACCTAATTTCATGGTGATCGGTCCATAATTGGTCATAGCTCCCATATAAGGCCCACTTCCGAAAATCACTCAAAAATATAAATTATTGAAATTTTAAAAGAAAATTGTTTTTGGTCATTTACTTGGTTGTAGGGTATTATATGGTCGGGCTTGACCGACCATACTTTCTTACTTGTTTTATAAAAATGTTTTGCTACTTTCTTTAAATTTATTGAAGATAATATGAACAATTTCTAAAAAGACAAGATCCGTTTGAAACGGAAAGAATCGGACCATAATTTCTACCAGTCCCATTGAAATATCTTCCCTGAATATGACATTAGGTACATAAATGCCTATATTATAACATAAGTTATGTTAAAAAAGTCACAAAACTAAATTTCGTTCGGATCGGTTCATATATGACTATAGTCCCCATATATAGTACGCACTAGCAATGTCCGTCCGTCTGTCTGTCTGTTGAAAACACGATAGGGCTCAAACGAAAGATGCTAACTAATATCAACTGATGTTGTTTGGAATTGAAAATGGGTAAAACAAGATCAAAATGTGAGACAACCTAAAAAAAGTATATATTTTTATAAAAATGTTTTGCTACTTTCTTTAAATATATTGCAGATAATATGAAATTTGTCACACATTATTCTTTTGATAGACATGCTCCGTTTGAAATGGAAAGGGTCGGTCCAAGATTTATCTCAGCCCCGTTGAAATTTGTTCCCTGAATATGGCTTTAGATACATCACAAAACGAAATTTCGTTCGGATCGGTTCATATTTGGCTATAGTCCCCATATATAGTACGCACTAGCAATGTCCGTCCGTCTGTTGAAAATACGATAGGGCTCAAACAAAGAGAGCTAACTGGCTGATGTTGTTTGGCATTGAAAATGGGCAATATCGGTCCATGATTTCCCCTAGCCCCCATACAAATGTTCCCCCGGAATACTGTTTGAGCAGCCATAAATATGTTGATTATGCGACAATCTTGATCAAAATTTTGCACAAATCTAAATACTCTGAAATTATACTGTAAACTATGGCGTAAATCGATCAACATTTGACCTTAGTCCCCATACAAGGTCCCCCTCAGAAAATAACATGAATATTAATAATTGTCTTATAATAATTAATATCGTGATGATATTGAACATAAACAAGTTTAAAACGAACATAAATCTTTCTACCAATTTTTGTGAGGATCAGTTAATATAAGGCCATATCGAAAAATATTTTATTGTGACATATTGATGGTGGGTATACTCGTTTTCTCTTTTAAATGCGTTCTATGAAAAATTTCATATTCTTAAAATATACTAATTATATCGTGACATACTATAGATTTCTTTGTGATACAAAAAATCTGGCATATATACAATACAATAATAAATATGTAAATATTAAAATGATCAAACAAGTACTCACCGATCTTCCATACGAGGTCTCCTTCCCAGTATCGCATACGCTGAACTCTGAGCACGCAATGCCTCCCACGATTGATGATCACCTTGGCCGGATGCCTCCAGTAATTTCATGCGATTCGACTTCTGACGGCCACTTAGAGTGGCCTGTATGCGGCCGAGTAAACCACGTGACCATGTGTCGACAGCTTGTAAATAAAGTAGTAAAATGAATAGTATAACACCGCAGAATATCACTTCTGGTCGCAAAACATAGAGACGACATAATTTCCAAATGTACGCTAGGGGTGAGTTAATGGACGAAAAGCCCACGGCAAATTTCGATAGGATCTTCATGTGTGAAACGTATGTTTGATAAAAAACTTTATCCTCAAGCTCGTCATCCATGTAGCGAAACAAACAATACGAAATTAATATATAAAAGGGCGATTGATTGATTGATTAATCAAGGAACGTTTCAAGGTAAGATATTAAGCAGCCTTTTTTTTCTTCTATTTAGTAACTGTTACTAAAGTTAATTAAGTTGAGGGAGATTTTTGAAACCGAATAGTTTTAAAAAGGAATGACTTTTCTTTAAAATTTATTTAATTTTTCTTTCACTTTAAAACAGCTGCTAAGTCACTTGATTTTTTTGTCATAGATTTTTTTTTAGTTGTGTTTTGTTTTAATTAATTAATGAGTGTGTTTGTGTATTTATTTTAATTTTATCTGTAATATTACAAAATACGTTATAAATAGTAAACAAATGATTTGTTGAGCAAAGACAGACAAAAAAAATTATAGATGATTTGCACAAAATCACTTCACTTATTATCACACAAGAAAATTGTATTTTTCTCGTGTTTCACTTTTTATATTGTATTTATCGTATTCGAGGTGACCCAAAAATGAAATTATGAAGTGAAAATCTTTTAAATTATATGTTTTTCTCTTGGCGTTTTATCTTCTGTTTGTCGTGGTGTTATTTTTTTTTCTTTTTAATATTATTATTATTGTATTGGCAAGCTCAGCTGTGTATGTAGAGTATTTGGTTAAATTTATGACATGTACCATAATTATACCCTACAGTGTATTTAATTTCATATTTTTTAAATTCAAAAGCTATAAAATTTCTAAATTTATTATTAAAATGATAAAAAGTCATAATTTTGCTTGAAGTACCTCTAAAAATTTCGGCTAAATGTAATCAATAAATACAATTAAATCGGCTGATTGAAAATTATAATTTAAATTTCAGCAAAAACTAGGTAATGACTTGTAATTACTAATTTAACATTAAAACTTCTAACCCCCATTAACACGAAGTCTGGTTAGGTGCTAACTAATAGTTATACTGTCGTTTAAAATTATTTTTGTATGAAAACTGTCAGTATAACTACACAGAGAAAACAGATTCGTGATAGCAACCGAATTTGTTGCCAATCGAATGATTCGGTTGCACACTTAGAATTTTTCGGTTCTATCAACAGAAAGTCAGTTGACAAAGAAGAATTCCGGTTATAGAAACCAAACTTTTGTTACCCCTTTTAAAATTTTGAAGCCACAACTGTAAAATTCGGTCACTAATGTGGAATCATTCGGTTGCTATCACGAATCTGTTTACTCTGTGTATTAGTTAAAACATAACCAGAGTTCGTGTTAATGGGAGTAGGGATATTTAGAGACAGTTAGGTATTTTTCAAAGTTAACTTAGTTTGACCTCTTTTAATAAAGATATTTATATACATTATTGAATTTTATCAATTTATTTCAAAATTTAAAAAAAAACCCCGGAATGAACAGATTTTCCTTAGAGCGGTTCTGGAATCAGTTCTTTAATTTTATGCTGGAAATTTTTACTAGTTCTACGAAGGGGATATGTAACTAACACCACTTCTTAAGAACTAGTTTTTCCATCAATGTTTTTAGTTCGAAATTGACAGCTAATAAAAGTGTGTTGTTTCATAAAAAGTTTTAATGACTTTACAAAAAAGAATTTCGATTCTTGAATCCATTTAGCGTTTGTTACATTCAATTCTACAAATGCCCATTATAAAATCCTGCTGAAAAACCTTTGGAAAAATATACAATGTATACATTACAAATTCGAAATGATTTTCCTAACTAAAGAACATTTAGAAGGAAAAAATTTTATATTACATTTAAATTGATTTCCAAAGCAAAATTAAATGTTTAATTGATTCCAAGAAGTTCTTTCGGAACTAATTCGTGTTCTGTAGGACTAGTTCAAAATAAATATTTCCTGTAAACCTGTATAGAATTACTTAAGGATCCTAGTTCCACAGAACGGTTAATAGAAGTGGTTGCGATATAACCAGTTATATTACTAGGATGTTATGAAATAATCTAAAGTCGTTCTGGCTATAATCGTGATTTTGGAACGAGTTTTAAACATTTTCCTGTGAAATAAACAATAAGTACATTTTTTAAATCCATTTAATTTATTAAATCTTATATTTAGCTACCGATTACTGTATGGATCAAGTAACGAGATAAAAATCCGTTAAAATTAGCAAATATTATTTTGTAGTATCAAGCTATCAAAAATTGTAGAATTTGACAGCACTACTCATTTTTCGAAGTGATTAAATGGTAAATGATACACTAATTTTGTTTATTTCGGTAATGGTATTTTAGAGATAAAGGTATTTGCAGTTATTCCGGGAACGGTAATTTCGATCTGACTTATTCTGATTAATTACACTATGCACGAAATTGACCATTTTTTCTGTCAAGAGGGGCACCCAGCGGCTTAAACTAATTCGGGTACGCTGAATTCAGTGGTGCTAACCGTTTTTTTAGGTTTCGAGATATAAAGTTATTTCGAAAATGGAGGAGGAAATATTCGCGTAACTCAAAAACGGTTTAGTTTATTGAATAAACTGAAAAAAAACGAAATTCCCCAATGAAATTACCTTCAAGTAAAGCTTAAATATAAATTTTTTGGAGAAAAAAATAATTTTTTAGAAAAATGTCGAAATTTTTGGTTTTTAAAACGGCAAATTGAGAATTAAAAATGTCCGTTTGTTTGAATACGGTAAGGATATTTAAAAAAAAAAAAACACAAACTGCCAAGCATTTTGCTTGTCTGCAGATACACCCAGAGTCTCTGGCGGGAATCGAACCCGCAACCCTTAGATTAATAGTTCACACTATTGACTGGTTTATCGGGGAAAATGATAATCGGTTATTTCGACACTGGCGGTCGAGCTAAAAAAGGGTATTTCAGTGTAGACAAAAAGTAGAATTTTGAAATATACAACAGTTAGTACAAGATCTGTTGATCGATCGTTAACATTTTAAGAATTTACTTTAAAGCCACATTCACGATGAAATGTTCTATTAACTAGCAGTAGATTTTTTATATGGTTTAATTTAGCGTAAGTTATTGTTCTATATGCAGTTTGGCCTTTTTTAGCTTTCATTCTTAAATTCGACCATATATTTCAATGTTAGCATACTTTAGCATCAATCGTAAGTCTTCAAGTTTTTTAATTTAGGTTAAGTTATTCAAATATCAGCTTCATAGAGCTAAAACCTATTTTAGCTTATTTGTATGTTGGTATGGGTTTAAGTATTTATTTAAACTGAAAAATAATTTTTCTGGAAATCGAGTGATTTCAAAAACTAATAATTGTCAATTTGATGTTTTGCAAATCGGACGGTTTTGTACATAAAAACACGAAAGTAAAACGTGTAAATCATGTAGATATGATTTACAGAACTCCAAAATATGTGAATTATTTTTAACAAGCATAATGTTTATTTTATTTTATAATCGAAGCTTTTGTGGGTCAAATGAAATAATATTTCTCTAATTCGGTTTATTACAATACAATGTTAAAATCTTAATCTCCTTAATAATATTAGAATTGAAAACTAATTTTGTTTGCATTCTGAATGCTATTAGAAAGTGTTGATCGTTTTTGAAAAAGGTGGATTTCTATGATAAATAGTAGTTTCCATATTAGTTTTTTTAAAACCCGCCAAAAAGATCTAACATTTTTTTAGATTAAATTCAATATTTTATATTATTAAACGTTAGCTCAAACTCTTTGAAATACATTTCTATCAGATTGATAAAATATAATTAAATCGGCAATAACTATAGATATTTTTTTTACAAAACATATTACAAAATGTCACAAATTAGTCAATATTATAACAATGCTGTAATTCGAAAATCGGTTGTTTATTTTTTTAGTTGAACATCTGTACGGTTTAGGGCACTTTACTTATTTAATTGAAATAATGTACAACTGGTTTCTAAAATAAATTTCTTCTATTTACAATACATAAATCAACATGCTAGAAAGAGTTGTTATAAATTAAAAGAAAATTTTAATTAATTTGTTTTTTTTTTTTATAAATATTTACTATGAAGCAAATAATGCAGCGTATATTAAAAGTCGTTGTGACCTCATAAATATTTGTTGTTTTCATTTTATTTTTCGCATTCATATGCCAAGAATATAAAATTTGTTTTTTTTTTGTTTCTTATAGAAAAGATTTTCACCCCTATTTATTTTTGTCTTCCTCAGTTATTTATTATACGATTTTTTTTTTTTGGTTCACAAATTTCACATAAGATTCTTTTTTTATCTGCTTTTAATATAAATGCGTTCAAGTATTGCGGAATTTTTTAATTTTATAAAATATTCAGATTCAGATATTGAAACTTTTAATTATATTAAAAATATTGTTTGCATGTAGATATGTTGTTTTTATACATTTATTTTTCACCACAAATTAATCATTTCTTTATGTTAATTTTTCAAAATTATTTTTATCCAAATTATTGTGCAAGTATGTATGACATAGTAAATTACATACATACATATGTATTTCATCTTCTTTTAAACATATGTATGTATAAATAAATAATGCAATGCATTAAATATACTAAATAATATTTAAATGGAAAATACACTGAGATGTTCAAAAACTATATTTAACTTTTTTGGTTTGCTATGTAGTTAGTAGAGTAGAGTAGTTCTTTCTCGTCGCTCGTTTTGTTTGTTTTATTGGCCAAAAACTGTTCGTTCGTTCGTTCATTTGCCATACTATCTATCTACATATCTGTCTATATATTTACATACATATATTTTTATTTTTACCGTTTATTTTTCTGTTTTAATTTTTCATTATTATTATACTCATATGTACATATAAATAAATAGATTTCTTTATTTTTTTTTGTTCTCTCTCTATCGGAGACAATTGTCGTGATTGTCGTCGGTTTCTTTATTATTTTTTTTTTATTATATTTTCAACTTGTTGACTCTAGTACCGTATGGGAAAGACTGAAACTAAACAAATTGTGTGTGAGCCATTTTACATGTGTTCGATTTGTACGTACCTCGTACGAATGGAATATTGTTCGTACTATGAACAAATTAATAAATATTTTACTCTAGTTAGGGGTATTTTCTCTAGTATGTACCTACTATAGCAAGCTGAATAAAAAAAGAGTACACAACGAAGAATTTCGTTCGTTGCTTTGTATTGTTCTGCGAAGTGAATTTCTAAATTTTTGCACATTTTGTTTTAATTCCCTGCATTCGTTTTGTGTGAAAGAAATGGGCAATAAATGTCTTAAATAAAACAAAATGTCAAACAAAAACAGGGTGTGTAAACAACGGTTTATTGTGCATCGAAATAATTCAAATAAATTCTATCTGTCGGTTTTTGTTATTCAAATTCGTTACACTAAAAAGTGGGTGTTTCTAGTTGTTTTATAAAACCAGAGAGAAAATTGTATTCATTCGTTTTGTTTATTACACACAGAGAAAATACATGTTAACAATATGGTTGCGTCAATTATACTATGTTGTATGTCATCATAAATGTTTGTCGCAAACAACTTTATTGTTAAATAGATTTTATTTCAATATTAACCTGGTTTCACCAATAACATTTTGGTTCATAGTTTATGATTGATTACTCGATTGTCACTATATGTTTTGCAATTTGATTGTTTTCTAACTACAACTAAATTATGATAACTATGAAAAAATATATTCATGTGGCTACAACCATAATATGATCATGTCATCTAACAGTTTTAAACATAATCATATCATTAAATTCATAATATGATCGTATCAGCCATTCAGGTATGTGATGAAAAACGATTTAGATGCAATGATTTCATTGAATCGATTTGTTTGAATCGTTTTGTCATATTTGTTTCAAATTCCAATTTGCTTCAAAAGCAATGTATCGAAGTTAAATTTTCACATTAATTAAGATAAACAAATGGAGAGTTGCATATTTTGTGTTTTTTTGCTATAAAAATTATACGGAATGAGCCAAAAATTTAATATGAAATCAGTCGAAATTCATCACACCTAAATCGTTTTTAAAATTGATTTCGGTTTCGAAAACGATCGTTTTTCATCACATGCCTGAATGTTTTTACTTAACCATATTATGGATGAAGTTGAATCATAATATGGTTGCACGCAATCATACTATGGTTGACCACAATCATATTATGATTGAACAATAATATAATTACACATTATTGTAAATACCAATAAACAAATAATTATATTAATTATACTACTAAGGATCATATTATATTTAATGATGCTAATATTAGAAATAATATGGTTTTATACCATACATGAACAATATGTTGAGAAATATAGAATTAGACATCATCAGGTATGTGATGGAAATTTATCGGCTGTGGCGAATATGTGATCACTCATATTTTATTATAAAAACTCAAATATCTTGTAGACAAATCCGAGTAAATAGTTTGGCACTTTTTTAAAATATGAATACAATCGTTATAGATAGCGAAGTCGATATAGACATGTTCGTTTATCCGTCAGTCTGTTGAAATCAACTCTCCAAAGCCTTCAGGTTGATATTTTAAATCGAGACAATCGGTCCACAAATGGCTGAGATGGGTGAGAAGGGTGGGTCAAAGAGTCCGTGCCTTTTTGAATGAACAGATGTTTGGATAACAAATTATTTTATTTTTCAACAGTCTCCTTTGAGCTATATGCACTTTGTCCAACGTTTCTTTAATTTTTGTATCCCTTCCAAAAATAATATTTTTCGAGGCCATTAAAATAGGCATTTGTTTGTGAGATAATTTCATCGTTGGAATCAAATCTCTTTTCGCCGAGACATTTCTTCAGGTTTGGAAACAAGAAATAGTCACTCGGGGTTAAATCCGGATAATAGGACGGAAGAGGGAGCAATGCACATGTGTGCACCCGAATTCTTTTCATGCTTTTTCATACAAAAGAGATCATTCAAAATTTAAACCACTGAGCCGCCATATGTCTATGGCTCTCTCACACTTTCAATCTCCGGTCGGCCAACACGATATCGTGACTTGTTTCAATTGTTTTGGGGTATAGAGACCTCAACTGGGCGGGCAGAACGTTCGGCATCTTCTTTGCTTGTACGGCCACAACGAAATTCAGTAAATGACTTTTTTAACATTGAAATTGATGGTGCAGAGTTCCCATAATATATATCAAGCATAGCCTTTATTTGAGTCATGGTTTTTTTCGCAAAAAATAATGGTTAATGAGAAACGAAATTCACTATATTTCAATTTATTTTCAAGTCACGAGGTAGTCTGCTATCAATGGCTGTCAAACATAACCTAAATTTTGACAGGAGTCTTCTGACAGATGCCTGTTGACAGGAGCAGTGTTGCACTTTCAGTCAAGAGCCGGGAAATTTAAAAAGTCGCGGACTTATTGACCTAACCTCGTAGAAATAAAAAACCGCGACTACCGTGATTTTTCACCAACATTTTTTCCCCCAATTTATTCGCCTCAGTACTCTTACTTGTATTCTTGAAATCAAAATTTATCACATACTCTGTCAGGTAAATCGAGTTGTTTAGTAATCCAGACTAAGGTAAAAAATCGAGGTATTCGTGGATTTTCAATCACCTATTTTGGAGTTCTGTTCGAATCCACATGATTTAAGCTAGATTCAATAAATAATGTAAAAAATATACTATTTCTAAATCGAAAGATTTATTGATATTTATTAAATTCCTCACTGTGCGACAGACATGGAAGCATTTATTTTATACATTTGTTCCATTTACCTTTTATGTATTGTAGTAAGAATTAAATAAACCTTTAGTAAACATTTAGTTTATCGAATAAATAAATTAATTAGCTTTTATTGATTCATTTTTTTCCATTATAGTCCAACATATCCAACAAACGCAATAGTTTGTCAGCACCTGACATAAATGGAAGGAAATATTTACTTAATTCCAATTACAAACAAATAAGAACTGGCTGACTAAATATTGAAATCAATAAGTTTGAAATTGTCACAAAATAACAATTGTTTTGTTTAACCCTCTGTGCAAGCAATGTATAGAAGATTAGGTTGGATTTATCAACATGATAAAATCTGACGCAAAATTAACATCTAAATAATTAGAGCGCGTTTATGTTAAAATCGCGTGTTTATACCCTACACCACCATAGTGGGGAGGGTATTATGCGTTTGTGCGGATGTTTGTAACAGCCAAAAATATTAAATTCTACCGATTTACTCAGAATCACCTTCCGTATGAACAACCCACATTTGAATTAAAATTATATTCAAAATTGTTCACGATATATTCTCTGTTGATCAGAAATGTTTGATATTGAAAATGGACAAAATCGCACAATCAGTTTTTGCTAAAAGCTAAATTATGAGTTCAAAAAATTGGATCGAACTATATGAAAAAAACTTTGTTATTTAAATGCATAATCTAGCAAGGTCAAATTTACCAATGATATTTAATAGAAATAGAAAATATAAAATGAATCAAATCGTGACAACCAGATAAACAAAACTCTGTGTCCTACTATATATAGTAATTTAACACTCCTAATAGTTATTAATTAAAATCCACTATTATTAACAAACCTATTACTTTAAGTCAATCGCGAATCCATTTGGGTGGGAGAAATAAATAAAAATTCTATTTAATTTTTTCCATTTTAGTCGGTTTTGTTTGGGAAGAAGGGGGTTCTGTAATTTCCCTCACAGGTTACGCACCTGCTTTAAAGTAATAACAAAATTAGAATCGTACCACCCCTAATCGATTAAAATGTATTAAATATATATTTGTGTTGTAAAGCAATTGCTGTGATAATTGTTGTTCCAGTTTATGGTTTATTAAAAATTTAATGAAGCAATAAAGCCCAAATACACATATGTTTTGCATTAATTAAAAATTTAATCTATTTAAATCTGTTCTAAATATGTTTTTAATAAACACACCATTCGTAGGATTGAAAATTTAGCATTAACTGAATAAAAAAAATAGGCAAGATATTGCGATTTTTTGAAAATGGCGAAGTTTTTATATGTTAGGATTGTCAATTATTCGAGACTTATTTTAATCGAATAAAAAAAGTTTATAATTTTTTAGTTATTCGAACGAGTTATACATTTTTAAAATTTTCTCAATTATTCGTAATGAGTAAAAAAACAAAATTACTAATATATTCTATTTTATTTTAAATTTAAAAATATTATAATTTATTCGAATAAAAAATATTTTTTTTTTCTCAATTATTCGTATAATTTTTATTCGTTTTATTTAAAACTGATTCTTAAGCATTAAAATATTTAACGGGATAAACTTAATACGTGTGAAGCTTGAATGTATAGTTCTGTCCCAACCAAGTAATTATATTAATCACTTTCCCAAAGGTGTATAAAATCAAATAAAATATTTCTCCTCTGCCATATTTTTTTAATGACCTAAATACTTGCTATACGTACTATTTGTTACTCTGGCATGACCTTAAGTCACTAAGGTTTTGTGATTTACTCAGAACAATTGTTGTGATATTTTTCCTAATTATGTGATATACTTTGTAGTACATATTAAAATAAACACACGTGTGTTAATACAAATATACACATTTATTTAATTGGCTCAATAACCTTAAGCTATAAGATTCGTTTGGTTACAATTACTTTAACAAAGTCTGTAAATTAAAGCCTTTTAACATGAAATGGTAAATTGAACTTTATATTGATAATTTCTTAGAATTGAATTACATACTAAATTTTCCTAAATATTTGAAGAAAAAAAAATTTGGAATTGAAACTTTAAATAACAAAACTCAAAATTTTTTTCGAAAACTAAAACACCCTAACTATGAAAGAAATTTTAAAGTTAATTTTTGTTAAAGTCGACTTAATTTTAAAATAGAACTTTTGTTTTTATTTGAACTTTTTTATACATTTAAATAATTGAAAATATTTTTCAATGAATGTTTCAAAAAATTAAAAAAAAAAACAAAAATTTCAAATCAAAAACCATAGGGTAACATAAAGACGAGACGGAATTGTCAAAAACCTAAGTCTGTTGTCAAAAACCATGGTACAATCAGTTACCAGGTACAATTATTAGAGAGAGTTTCCAATGTTCACCCCTAAAACGTCAAACTATGTATTTAATCACTTAACTTTTTTTAATTTGTTACCGCGATATTTTTAAATTTGTTACGTTTTAACTGAAATTATAAACACTTATTAAAAAAATATAGTTTTTCTTCAATTGTTAGTAAATTTTTGTAATAAAAATTTTAATTCAATTATTTTTTTTGGCATTTCCTTTTTATATTTTTTAATTTTCTTTTGTTTGACGTTATAGGGAATGTATAATTGAGAACATACTTCCTAATAATTGTACCTTGCTTATTCTACAATGGTCAAAAACTTATCTCTTGCAACAACAAAATATTTGCTAGTCAATGTATTTTGTTGTTGTATCAGAAATATTATTTGTTGTATTTTTGTTTGACAAATCAGAGTGTCTCGTCTCTATGTATAATTCTCTATGTCAAAAACATTTTAAATTATATTTGAAATTTGTTTTATGGTACGAAATTTAAAATAATAGTAAATTTTATGGACTTAAAATGACTTTAAGGCCTTTGTAGTTAGGCTGAACATTTTTTTGAGTTCCATTTTTGAAATACAATCTCTTTGAAATATATAATTCCCTAAAATCTTAAATCAGATTAAAAAAATTTCGAAATTCAAACATAAATACATTCCAAACAAATAAGAGTGCTATATACTAGGGAATTCAATCGGTTAACCGTTAATCGGTTAACCGATTAATTTTTGTCGGTTAACTGTTCGAATAATTCAAAATTGGCGATTTTCAAATAACAAATAAACCGATTAATTTGTGTCGATTAACCGATTAACCGAAATTTATTTTTTTTGCACTTTAAACAATTTTTTTGTATTTATTTTTCCATTTTAATTCAAATATCAAAGTAGAATTACATATTTGTTCGAACATCCAAGAATCATGTTTAAGGTATTTATAGACGGCAATACTGAGTATTAATATTTGTCAAAAACTCAAGTATCATACTACAATTTCATCGTCAAAACAAAATTTGATTAGATTTTCAAAAAATACAAATGATTTTTTTATTTACGGTCAGTATTCAAAATTTGTTTAAAAGAATTCAAAAACTTTTTATTTTCATATATGTATATCGGATATCGCACTTGATCAACAAAAGGTATTACTTTGAGTTAATACAAAAGTTGAAATAGAAATACATCGTATATATTTATAAAAAAGTTAAAAATAATCAAATTGTTTTATTTTAATTTGGTTGTATTTTGAGTTGATACTATTTTGTTGATAAAATTTGTTTTACTTTATGATTTTAATTCGAAATGTGACTCTTTTTAGAAAAAAATTGTTCACATTTTTTCAGAAAAATCGTTTTTACTCAAAAAATTGAATTTTTGCAATAATTGGAAAAATTTAAGAGAAAAACAATGAAAATATATTTTCAAATGGAATTTGCTTACAATGATGTATTCGGATTTTCAAATTCTAAATATTTGTAATACTATCGTATAAACAAGAAATGTTTTTTCGAAACGATTTCTTGACATACCGAATGATTTCAATAATATTTTCAATTTGAAAAGTGGTAATACTCAGTATTGCCGTCTATAAATACCTTTAGTGAGTATAAAAACTGACATATTTAATTTACATGTATTTGTCGGTTGTGAACATGATAATATACGAAACTGGAGACACTACGGAAATAAGTTTTTATCAGAAATATCGAAATTAGTAAAAGTATTTAAAATCTAAAAAATCCAAAAAGGACTTCAATGGTATAATGGAGATTTTATATGGTTAGAAAAAAACTAAAAAAATAATTGAGATATTTCACTAACATCTACAAACAGCGAGAGAGTTTTTTCCAAGTCGAGTTTTATTAAAACTAAAGAAAATTAATTAGGTTTTTGGTTGAATTGCTATGTTTTGTCTATTTTGTATTTAAGTACAGAAAATTCGCGGATATATTTTCAGTTTAAAATTTAAACAGAAATTATTCGGTTAATCGATTAATTTAAATTTAACCGATTATTAACCGATTAAATCTTAACCCCGATTAATTATTTGCTCGATTAACCGATTAAACCAGAAACCCGATTAATTGAATACTCTACTATATACCCTTCACCAAATTATAGTTTAAAATAAAAATGTTTAATATTTTTAGGTAAACAAAAACATTTTTTTTTAATTTATTAATGAAAAAAAAATTATGGCAAAATTTTTTTTATTTTTTTTAATTTTTTTAAAAAAAAATTTTATTTTTAGTGAAAATAATTTTATGACAAAAAAATTCTTTTGGTGAAAAAAAAATTCGGGTTAAAAAATATTTTTACCGATTTTGACCCATTGTAGGTCCGACTTACTATGGTGTTATAGGTCTCAAAAGTGAGTAAACACCCGCGAATTTTTTGATTTTTTTAGGATCATGAAAATCATTATAGTCCGACTTAAATCTATTGATGTATGAATAATGTATGTAAGTTATTTGGGGGCTACGGAAAGTTGATTTCAACATACAGGCAGACAGACAGACATGGCTATATCGACTCCGCTATCTATAACGATCCAGAATATATACACTTTGTGGGGTCGCAAATGAAAAATGTAGAAATTATAAACGAAATGACAAACTTATATTTACACTTGCCACTCATGATAAAGGGTATACAAATAAATGGAATAACTTCAAGTGAATGAAGTTTTAATTAAATTTTAAAACCCGAAAGAATTAATTCTTTCGAGCCCTTGATTGTAAGTTTGTTTAAACATGCATATTATAAGTGTCTGAGTTTGAATGTCATTTCTGTCTAAAAAAAAAATATAATATTTTTTTGTTTGTGGTTTCAATTAAATTTGTTGTTATTGGTTATGCAAATACAATTTGTATAATAACCTTGAACTTGTAAGTGTTTTTTGTATTTTTTTACTCTTTAGTATAAAATATTGATCAAGTCTGCAAACAAAATAAAAAAACAGTTATTATAATTAAATTTTTCTAACGATTAGATCAATAAACGCATTTAGTAATTAGCAATTAAAAACTGGTTATTAAAATATCAGTATAACCAATTAGCACTGTTAGATAACAGGCTAAACTTAGATTGAAAGAGAAAAACTGATGTGAAAAAAGTAATTGAGTTATATTTTTATATGCCGAATCTTATATGGGTTACCCCTAAAATCGACTACCGTTACAGAAATAACTGCAATTACCGTTATTCTGGAATTAACTCTAAATTGCGGAAATATCCATTTTAATAATCGATTTAATTGAAATCTACAGAAGTTAAAATGTAAGAGGGCGAGGAATGAAACACAGGTTTTTGGATAAAAAATCTTTTTATTTTTCAACATAGTGTCCTTTGAGTTTTATACACTTTGTTTAACGTTTCTTCAATTTTTCTGTCCCTTTCAAGGTCATAAAAATAGGCATTTGTTTGTGAGATGATTTCATCGTTGGAATCATATCTCTTTCCGACGAGCCATTTCTTCATGTTTGGAATAGTCATTTGGGGCTAAATCCGGAGAATAGGGCAGATGAGAGAGCAATTCGTGGCCTAATTAATGGCTTTTTGCCATGAAAACTGCACATGTGTGCCCCTTGCATTGTTCTGGAGAAATCCTTTTTCAAATCCTCATTAAATCGACTCAATAAGTTGGTAATAATATTCGCCATTGACTGTTTTACCCTTTTGAAGTTAGTCAAAGTGGATTATACAGCGTGCATTCCAAAAAACAGTAGCCATTGGCTGATAAACTAACCTTCCTCTTCTTTGGAACGGATTCAGCCTGAGAAACCCACTGTTTTGATTCTGGTGGATCCACGGTTTCGAAACGGCGCAAAAACTCATATTGCGGTTGAGAAATGTTAAACACTCCTGCAAAGTTGTCACACGATTGCGTTTGTGCAGCCATCTTGCGGAAAGCTTTCTCATACCCAAGTGATCATTAAAAATTTAAACCACTGAGTCTTATGAGATGCCTATGGCATCGACAATCGCACTTACAATCTCCGATCGTTCAATTGTCTCGGGTATAGATACCTCTGCTGGGCGTCTAGAATGTTCAGCATCTACCGTGCTTGAATGGCCACAAAATAATTCAGTAAACCACTTTTTTACCATTGAAATTGATGGTACAGAGTTAGCATAGTATTTATAAAGCTTAGCCATGGTATGAGTGATTGAAATAAAATTCACTTTTTTCCATTTTCTCTTCAAGTCCCGTGGTAGTCTGCTATCAATGCCTGTCAAAACACAAATTAAATGACGCAGCTTGTTCAAATTTTGACAGGAGCCAACTGACAGATGCCTGTTGACAGGAGCAGTGTTGCACTTTCAGTTAAGAGGCGGGAAATTCCAAAATTCATGGACTTATTGACCTACTCTCGTAATACAAACCACATTTGTCACCTTAATTTACATTTTTGCACCAAAAACTTCGTATTCATTAAAATACCGTTATCGAAATATATAATACCGTTACCGTTAAAAATACAGTTACCGAAATAAGCCAAAATATCGTTACCGCTAAATATCCGTTATTGAACTAATCCGAATTAGCATTACCGATTCCTTTTTAACATTTCGAATAGGTAGCCAAGCTTGATTGAGAATGATGACGTGAATACCTTTAATATTATTTGAAAAAAAAACTAATATTTCACCACAAAATTATGAGATGCGGTCGGTCCCTATTATATTTTGTGTTTGAATACAAACTGTACGTATGGTCACAGTAAAATAATAATGTACAAAATATAATGTTTATAATGTTCAAAAATGTCTGTAATATTAAATAAAAACACACAACACACAAAAGAATCATATGATAAAGATCTCTCTATGACAATTCAGGCAAACATTTACGAAAAAAAAACGTCATCAATCAGGTCGTCTCTATGTTTTATTATTTATTTATTATTATTATTATTTGTATAGAAATACTGATAATAAAGATATAAATGCGCATTTGTATTTGTATTATTATGAATTTTGGCAATAAAATTTAATTAAATGAATAAAAAATCATATAATAATGAACAAATAAAAGCAAATTGATAACTGACAGCGGTTACAATTTAATAAAATTATGCGACAAATGAAGAAATAATTAATAATGATAGTAAAATAAAGTCGAAATTATTTTTTTGTACAATAATAATTACCTGAATTAAAACTAATAGAACGTTTAAGGGAACGAATAAATAACGTTTGAGTATGATGATGAGTAGTAGTAGTACAGCTAATATTATTATTATTAGTATGCATCATATTGTTGTTGGTTAAACATAATTACAAATTGTCAAAAAGTTAATTGAACTGACGTTTAACATTGAAACGTCATTTAATGTCAAGGGATTTTGCATCTTCATGGTAGCAGTTATTTTAATAAAACATTATTTTTTTTAAATATAATTACACTCACTAGTTGTATTAATTTGTTAATTATTTATGATAATAATTTGATTTTGTTTTCTTTATTTTATTGTTATGTATATTAACATTTTGCACTACTGATTGTCAAGTTCATTGCTGTAATAATCCTTGAATTTTGTATTTTATTTTTTTTAAATTAATTTTTTATTTTCTTTCACTGCACTGCAGAATATATTTTTTATTTGCTAATTTATAGAATTTGTGAAAAACAACTGAAAAATATATTCCTGAAAATATCTCGTTTTAGGTTTTTTAATTTGTAAAAGAAATGCATAGAATGTTAAAATAAAGAAAACCAACAAAAGAGCGCAGAAATACAATGATAAAAAAATAATATAGTTTATCGTATACAAATAAATAAAATATTCTTTTTTTTTCTTGTTGTTCTTTCTTTGTTTTTTTTATTATTTTTATTTATTTAATTTTGAATGACAACAATAAATACGAGCAAGTGCACTATACTAAACACCTTTGAAAACCCACTGCCTGCAAATTTAGTGTTAGACTCAAATTCTCCCACTTAATTTTGAGTGTTTTCCTACACTCTACTAAGTGTTGAAGAAAAAAACGATTTTTGCTTTGACACTATGGGTTGGAAATTGATACAGTTATGTCCAAATATAGCACTCTTACTTGTTAATATGAAAAAAGACCGGAAAATTAGGAACCATAATATAAATTCATGAATCTAGCAAAGGGTAATTTTGCATTACACCATTTCCAATTGTATTTCAAAAGTTTCTAATTGTATTTCGGAAAATTCCAATTGAAATGAATTTTTACAAAAAAAATTTGGTTAATTTTATATTTTCTATTCTACACCATTTCCAATCGTATTTCAGAAATTTCTAATTGTATTTCAAAATACACTCAGGTTTCGTTTTATGCGAATTCAAATTTTTGCGATTTTTAAATTAAAGATTTTTTTTTAGAATTTTAACAGATTTTGAAATTTTAGATGTTTTTTAAAGCTTTTTTAATGTTTTTAAATTAAACCAAGATTGCATACTGATATAATCGTTATATTTTATTTTATTTTACAAAATATTTATTCCTAATATGGATCCATATACGGAAAGAGCATTAAAGATTCAACGCGGACTGGATATCAAGAGTTGCAAAGCTACTTAAAAATTAATTGCAATGTTTGATGACAAATTATTTTGCAAGAAAAGAAACAATTGAAGCCCCTAAAAAATCCTTTATCTCGTCCCCTATTCACGATATAAATTCTAATGATGAAAATGATATGTTACCATATGATTATATTATCTAGAGATGAAAGTGACGTTGGACCAATTCCAAAAAATCATACATATTTACAGAGTTTCCTTAAAAAATGTTTTAGCTTATTTTTTGGATCATTTTCTGTTTTCCTGTAATTAATGAATTAATATTATATTTTTGTTTATTTTTTTTTTGAACGTGTTTTGTTTTTATTGTTTTAATAAATGAAATAAATATATTTTTGTTGATTTTTTATGCGATTTTGTATTGATTTTTTAATTAAAATCTGAATTTATGCGGTTTTTCAGAATTTTGGAACGAATCATTAGTTTTTATATGAAGCTAGAGTATCGTTTTATTCGAATTCAATTTATGCGATTTGTTTTGGAACGCATCTATCGCATAAAACGAGACCTGAGTGTATTCCAATTATATTTCAGAATTTTCCATTTATATTTCAGAAATTTCTAATTATATTTCAGTATTTTTTAATTGAATTTCAGAATATTCCAATTATATTTCCGAATTTTCGATTTATATTTCAGAATTTTCTAATTGTATTTCAGAAATTTTTATTTGTATTTCAGAATTTTTAATTTATACTTAAAAAAATTTAATTGTATTTTAGAATTTTCCAATTGTTTTTCAAAAATTTCTATTTGTATTTTAGAAATTTCCATTGTTAAGTATTGTTATTATAATTTTCAGAAATGCAATTGGAAAATTCTGAAATACAATTGGAAATTTCTGATATACAATTGGAATATTCTGAAATTCAATTTGAAAATTCTGAAATATAATTAGAAATTTCTGAAATACAATTGGAAATGTTGTAGAATTGAAAATATAAAATTAACCAAATATTTTTTTTTTTTGAAAAAAATGTATTCATTTCAACCCATAGTGTAATTATTGGTTCATGAAAACGTAGAGGAGAATGTTTACAAAACTATGTATAAGACATTACAAGTTAGTATGCCAGTGAGCATGTACTAAGGGGTTTTTTTTAGTATTACATTACGTATACGCCTCAGTGCTCTATTTTTTTTTTTTTTGTATAATAAATAAAAAAAAAAAAAAAATAGAGCACTGAGGCGTATACGTAATGTAATACTAAAAAAAACCCCTTAGTACATGCTCACTGGCATACTAACTTGTAATGTCTTATACATAGTTTTGTAAACATTTTAACATTTAACATTTTAACACAATTATACTACAATATTGTACATTAACACAAACATTATAATACAGCGTACATTCTATTTTGTACAGTGAGAAACCATTTTGCACATTTCTCTAAGTCTCTTTAGTCTAGATATTCTCTCTCGTTCTACATCATACTAGTACATTCAATTTTTGCATTAGTATCTAAATAGTCTAGAGAAAATTCTTCATATCTGTTTTATTTTACTACCTAAATAATACTCGTAGTAGTATTGTATTATTTAATGTTTAAAATCAATTACTTATACTAAAGTAACAATTGAGCTTCGTGAATAAAAAATTTATGATAAATGTTTGGGGCTCTTTTTTAAATGAAATAAGTTTATAATATTGTTTAGCTTTTCTTTTTCGTATTTGATTACAATTTTTGCGCGTTTTTTTCAGTTAGATTGTTACAAACAAAAGCTTCATAAAATTTACCTTCTTTTGAGCGATAAAAAGAGAGTCAATAAACTACTGGGGTTTTAATGTTTTTGCCAAAGAACTTGATTAACCCATTTATGTTTCTATAGAGATGAACTAAATTGTAGTTGCCATTATAAATAAGGGCGAAATTGCGCTGGTATACATAGTATGTATATAATAATGTAGTAACGAATATTTTTTTACATTTCAAACATTGTTTTTTATGTACTCTATAGCATTGTAACACTACTTAATGAAAATGTATGCAAAAATTTTTCATAGCCATACATTAACCAAAGTTTAATTCACAATTAATAATAATCAATTTTTTATTTCGAATCTTAATACCCTTTAACTTATGTATATACCCTTTTTGGGGGTAAAATGTTTTTGTTTTTTTCAGTATAACGAATGATATAATGCCAGTCCTTTTCGTTAAACTGAAACATTCGTTATGTCGAACCACATTTATTCGTATATTTTTGTAATAATTCAGAACGTTTGCAGATTTGTAGTCCAATGTTTATTATCTTTTTATCATACTCAATTTTATTTACAATTTCTTACATCTATCAGTCAATAAATCGTATAGTTAGTCATGCCCGTTTCCATGTTGAAACCATCAATATATCTGCTATAGACCCGGTTCGGTTGCTATTTAAAATCGAGAAAATCGGCCCACAAATGGCTGAGATATATGGAAAAACCAGGACAACCTCGATTTGTACCTATTTCTGATCTATATATGGATTACTAAGCCATTAATATAGACAATATGGATATCTAATGATAGATATTTTAAAGACCTTTGCAACGGAGTATATAAAGCTATAATAAGTTGGACCTACAATGGGTCAACATATTTTTTAATCACCAAATAAAAAATAGTTTTGTCATATAATTTTTTCAGTAATACATTTAAAAAAAATATTAAAAATGTTGAATTCTGTGGCAAGCCTGATAATACCATTCACTTAAGTATATTTTAATATAAAGATTAAAAGCTAGTTTTGTTAAAATATATATTTTTTTATTTTTTACGATATTTTTAATATTTACTATATTTGAAAATATTGAATATTTACAGAAGATACGATATTTGAAAATCTGAAATTTTTGGATTTGATTTTTATTTTTAAAAATTTAGTTTTTACATTTTTATTTGAAATTTTTTAAAATTTTAAGTTTTACGATTTCAAAATTTGTTTGGTTGGAAAATTGGAAAAATAAAAAAATTACACTCTGATTTTTTTACACTTGGTTATAGTTTGTTAAAAATTCAACTTTTGGTGGAATTTATTTTTTTGAGTTTGTTGTAACAAAAATTACATTTTTCCAACCAAAAAAATTTTGAAATCGTAAAACTTAAAATATAAAATTTTAAAAAATTTCAAATAAAAAAGTACAAACTAAATCTGAAATGATATTTGAAAAATTTACGATATTTAAAAATGTTACGGTACATATTTACTAATTTACGATATTTCAAAATTGGAGAATTTAAGAAGTAAACTATTTTTTGGTAAAAAAGTTTTACAAATACCTTGTAATTTTTGCCAAATAAAAAATTATTTTATTACGATATTTAAAAAAAAAGATATTTAATTTTGTGATATGCATGTATATTGAAATTTTTATATTTAAAATTAGTTGATTTGAATATTTTACGATATTTCGAAATTACGATATTTTAAAAATTAAGATATTTAAGAATTTTAACAAATTCAAACAAAATTAATTATTTAAATATGAAGTTTACTATACATATTTCGAATTTCTGCGATATTTGAAAATTTTATTGGCACAAAAAAATAATCTAAAATTCATACATAAGTAATCCAAAATAGTATTACCGATAAATCTTACACGTTTCGAGTCGGTAGCCAACCTTTGCTAAATCTGAATGTTTGCAATGAAAGTAAAGTGAAAGCCTTTCATAAAGCAAAAAGTAAAAAATATGATTCCTTTGCAGTAATTCAGCAAAATCGGTTAAACATCGGCGTTTAAAACTGAATTATGTAATTCTGAATATACTAATATTTTAGTTAACAATAGTTGTGATGGAAATCGATTTAAAAACAAAAACGACGAAGGATGTGATGTGTTATCATCGTATTGTATAGATAAATATTCTGTATGTGAATATTCAAAAATAGTATATATGTATATATATATGTATGTATATGAATGTATTTATGTATGAAACCATTCTTGGTTAAATTGCTTTGTCATCTATCATCTCAGCTAAATTTTATAAGACAATGACACAATTAATAAATTTCGTTTAAAATAAAGAAATAATAATAAACATTTTATACAAAAAAAATAAAATGTAATTGTACTGCATTTCTATGAAATATCTTTAAATAAACATAATTTATTTAATACACAAAATTAAAATGCATTTGTTGAAATTATATACATCAATAGTTTCCTCTCCAATCTATCTGTGTTATCAGTAAATTTGTGGAAATAATTTTCAAATAAAGAGACATTTCTTATCGCTCTTACTAAATACAATAATAAATATTTATACACATTCTATTAAAGATTACTTAATAATTATTTTAAAGAGTCTCACAAAATTAGTTTACTGCCAGAAGTCAAGCTTAAGACATTGAAAAATGCTAAAAATTAAATACAATCCTAAAGATGAATATTTGCAAATTAATCAGTTTTGGCTTAGAGATCATTGCAGATGTAACAAGTGTTACAACGAAGCCACCAAACAGAGAAAATATAATTTGTTAGACATACCCAAGGATGTTAAAGCTGAAGAAATTACTTATTTAAATGAGGGAAAGTTATTGAAAGTAATATGTAAGTACGATGACTTTAAATTTGTACTGAACTTTGTATAGACACGTCATTCATAGATTTATATGTACGTCTTTCTAGGGAGTGATGGCCATGTTTCGCAATACGATATGGACTTTATATATATGGTGCAAGTGGAGAATAATAAATTGAGTAATCATTTTCATTCTACTAAAACTAAATGGAATTTACCAATAATATTACAAAATGAGAGACATTTACGTTTTAAACTTACCGATTTGGTGTCCCAGGAATCATGTGTCAAGGAATTGGTTTCATCTTTGATATGTTATGGCCTAGTGTTTATTGATGAAGTGCCAGCAAATACTACCATGACCGAAATGGCTATACGTAGAGTGTTTCCCGTAATGAAGACATTTTTTGGTGAAATGTATACCTTTGCCGATGCACCTGATCATGCTGATACTGCCTATACCAAAGAGTACATTGGTTCACATACGGATAATACATATTTTTGTGATGCAGCTGGCCTACAAGCTCTCCACTGTCTGGAACATGTTAATGGTGAAGGTGGCGAAAACTTTTTTGTCGATGGTTTGCATTGTGCTTTAGAATTGAAAAGACGTAACCCTAAAGCATTTGAAATACTTACTAAAGTCCATGTACCGGCCGAGTACATAGAAGAAGGTCAACACCATACATATTCGGCACCAATTATTCGCCTGGATCCCACAACTCAGGAAATTATACAATTACGTTTAAATATCTATGATCGTGCTGTATTCAATACTTTGCCTCAACACGAAATGTCGGAGTTTTATGAAAGTTTTCGCCAATTTTTGGAAATTGTACAAAGTACAGACAATCAATGGCACCTTAAACTGGAGCCCGGTACTATAGTCTTATTTGATAACTGGCGTGTATATCATGCCCGAAATTCATATACTGGTCATAGAACCATGACTGGTTGCTATGTACAAAGAACTGATTATATGAGCAAAGCCAGAATATTGGGCATAATTGATTGATTAAATGGTGAATTTTTATAATATTTTTACATGAATGTAAAACTTTAAGACATATGTATTTGATAACAAGATTATTGAAAATTAAATGATAAAATAACAAAAATAAACTTCATAAAACGTTTTGCAACATCAAATCGTCTGAAGTAGAACTATAACTAATTATTTTTATGAAATAACGAGTAAAAGAAATTAAACAATTTAATATTATTTTCATTTTTAAAAATTAAACAATTGCAATTACTTTTTGTTACGTTTTGGTTTAGCAAAACCTTCCGAGGTATCTGTATCAGCAACGTACTGTAAAAAGAAGGTCGCAATTTGGAATATTATTTGTGTTTAGCATAGAGATGAATTAAAAACACAGAGAGGAAACTCAAATCACGAAAATTATAAAAAAAAAATCACATTCAAAATTAGTTTTTGTTTTCATACCCCCAGCAGTTTGAAGGCAGAGTTTCCGATCTTTAAAGAGTTATTACAAAATTAAAATTTACTTACACATTCATTATTTGGACGCCAAAGAGCCTGAGAGAAACTATTATAGTTACTGTCACCATCATCATCTTCATCGCTAGATGATAAAGAAAATTCATTATAACTCTTTATCATTTCTGGTTTGGCTGGTTGAATTCGTCGTTTTCTATTATTTGTATTCGGGTTCGTAACCACATTCGTCTGCTGAGAACTAGTAGTGGGTTGTATGGGACGTTTAAACTTGTAGTTACGTTGGGACGGATTTTGTTCGGGTTTTTGATTTTCATTATTAGACAAATTTTCCAATGGCTTACGTACTTGAGGTTTAGATACAGCCACATTCTCAGTAGAACTCTGCATAAAGAAATATTTCATATTTTTAATCATTAATATGATCCCGTACTAAACAGGGGTTAATGCGTAAACAATTTTTTTCAAATTATAACGCATAATAAAACTTCGAGGGAGTAACTCAGGTTTTAGTCAGAATTAGGATTCCTAATCGGGAAAATTTTCCAAAGTTTAAAAACGTGTTTAAAAAGACAAAATAATTATAAAAACACCAAAAAATTTTTTTTTTCAAAACTTAAAAAAATTTAATTTATTAGCGAATAAAATTTTAGGGCAAAACTTTTATTTATTTTTTTAAATTTATTTGTGAAAAAAATTTTATAACAAAAAAAAAATTTGGTGAAAAACAAATTCGGGGTAAAAAATATTTTTACCAATTGTATGCCCGACTTACATTGGCATTATATACGCCGTTGCAAAGGTCTTTGAAATATATATTATTAGATATCCATATTGTCTATATTAATGACTTAGTAATCATCTGGATAGATCAAAAATAGGTTAAAAAAAAGTCCAGGTTGTCCTGGTTTTTTCCTTATATCTTAGCCATTTGTGGGCGATTGTGTCGATTTTAAATAGCAACCGAACCGGAAGAATTATTGATCTATGAATCATGTATGTAAGTTATTTAGTTATTTACGGAAAGTTGATTTCAACATACAGGCGGACATTGCTATATCGATTTCGCTATCTAAAACGATTCAGAACATATCGCACATTTGCTGCAACAACGTCATAATTCAAAAAAAGTGGTGATATTTTACTATTTCTTAAATAAATGTTCAAAAAATCATGCGATTTCTGAAATAAAACCTGATTTATATAGTAGATACGAATATCTTTCTAATCTGTAACCCAAATTTTTACTTGTCAAATATACGAGAAAACATGGGCACATAATCATAGTCAGAAATAAAGTATATTTTAGGAGAAATAAAGTTCTCTTTACTTAAGAGTGGACTTTAGGTCTACCATAGACAAGATAAAATATACTTTTGACGTTAAAGTCGACTGTAAATATAAAACTAGCTGAAGCTGTTTTTAACTCGTTTAACAACAGCATCAGCTGTTCTTCACCAAGTAAAAAAGTTCGACAAAAAGTCAAAAATGTTTATGTTACAAGATATTGGCAGAGATTTTGCAATTATTGAATAGTTATCAATAAAATTAGAACCAAAATATCCTAATTATGATATTAATCTTATTTTTTCCACAACAATTTGTTTTTTTCTCTTTAGATTTCGCTGTTACTTTTATAGTTTACATTTTTTTTTAATTTCCTATGTCAGCTGTTCAGCTGTGTCACTTGTCTATATTTTTTTTGTATATTGTATGAAAACATTTTCAATATTTGAGGTGACACCCAGTTAAAGTCGGTTCAATTTAAAACACACTTTAATTTTGACTATGGTTCAAAATAATTAAAAACAGGTTTTTATTTTAAAGTTGTTTCTAAAAAGAACCGACTTTAATGTTTGATTATGATTAACAAAAAAAAACACTCTCAAACAAAAGATTTTTGAAAACTGATAAAAATATATGAAAGACTATAGAACGGCGCATATTTTGTATAACTCAGTTCCAAAAACATGGATTTTGAGTTATGACGTAGTTAAAGCAAATGAGCAATTATAAAACCGCATAAATGGCGGAATGGCTAATAACTTTATATTTTTGTTCTTCATTTCTGTCTAAAACCTGAATAGCAGACGAGTAAGTGTTGGACCAGAATATAATTGCTTTTATTTAAATACATACTTCTGAATTAGTATTGTTATCCACCTTTTGGGGCAAAGTTACCATTGGTGGTACAACTTTGGTTGGCTGACTAAAGGCCTTTTCAATGCGATATATTTTATTATTGAGACCATCTATTATAAGCTGGAAATTAAAATAAAAAATATTATTATTCAAAGTATTCAAATAGCCACATCATTAATTACATTTTTCTCCTTTTCCAAAGCATTTTTATCTGTTATACACTTCTTGATTAGTTCATCTTTTTCTCTTAATACCTCGGATAGTTTGTCAAAATCAAGCTAGAAATTGAAATATAAATAGAGATTTACAGATCTTTCAATAAATGTAAACAATATACTTTATTTTTTTCTTCATTTAGTTGCTTTTCCTCATTCACAAGTTTTTCATACAATTCAAAACAGTTTTTTTGCTGTTCAAAATCTAGTTTGCTTTGCTCAAAACTCTGCACTGTTTCCTTATGTTGCTGATTTAACTGTATGAACTCTTTTATATTATGTTGTAATTTCTGTTGCAATTCCTGGCAATTAAGGGTTAGGTCACGTATGAGTTGATTTTCTGAGGCTTGTTGTGTTTGCAACTGCTGCCTTAAGTTTTCTGTTTCTTCCATTTGTTGCATCAACGTTTGATCGTAGTTGGTTTCAAGTTCAAAGTATTTTTCTTTAAACAAATTAAATTCCAACAATATTTGTTTATTTTCCTCTTGTAATTGTTCTAAATTAGCTTTGAGTTCATTTATTTCAGCTTCACGTTGATTAATGCTGGAAAATTGTTGATTTTAAAAGGGATTTCAAGAGAGTTTGTATTTTTATTTACCTTTGCTCCAATTCAAGAATATTTTTGTCTTTTTCGGCAGTGAGACAATCTACATCTTGTACCGCACTAATGACAGATTTTAAATCGGTTTTAAGCAGCATAACGATGTTTTGTTGATTTTTTAGAAATGCATCGAATTCCAAATTGGAAGGTAGATTTGATTTCTTAGCTGTGATTTTTTTGGTTTTATTAGCTTCTTTAGTCATTTTCACAAGTATCTATTTGGAACAAATCATAGCATAGTTTAAGGCATTAATGTTAAAGTAAATGAATTTAAGTGAAAGCTAAACCAATTATATTTGCACTATGGGACATAACAAATTAACATAATCTGGCAGGACGGAAAAATAAAAACAAGTTGTTGTATCATATTTAATAATATATTTTCCCCAATTATGTACTTATGTATATGTTAAAAAAAAAAACCAAAAAATGTTAAGAAAAATTATGATAAACAATATTTTTGATAAAATAAGAATTTTGTAAAAAGAAATTTAAAATTTTTTTTCAAAAAAAAAAGTTTTCAATAATTTTTTTAATAAAAAAACAACCAAAATTGCAATAATACAGTAAACATCATTTGCACTTTGGTTTTCTTTACAAAAGTACAAACGGTTTCGTCTTTAATAAATGGTTTAGGTATTAATCTAATATCTGGCCTATTTCAAGTTAATATCGATTCTTCTCAGTGTTGTTTGAGGAGTAAATTTATTTATCATAGCTCGGATCTTTGAGAAACCACTGAATAACTGATGCATATTTAACTTTTACTTATTTCATGCAGTTATCGAAAAAGGCAAGATATTTGGCTACCAAAGGCATAACGAGAATAATACTTTTTCTATTCCAACTAGAGTAGCGGCTCACCAAATATAACGACCTAAAGAATATCCGTAGTGCAGATGAGCGTGATAACAACCGAAGTATCAACCCTGACGACCCTAGGATCAACCAACTGAAATGCAATATCAGCAGGATGGTAAATGAGAACAAGCCGAACAAATGGTTGGATCATTTGAAGAACTGCAACTTGAGTTCTGGAGTTGGCAAGTTGTGGTCTACAATTCAGTATCTCTCCAACTCCACAAAGAGGGATGACACGGTGTCATGATAAAGTATGCAGCACTCAGAGAGAGACACGGCGAAAAGAAGTATTGTTCGCAAGTTACATGATCGCCTAGTCTCCGACACACCACAAATCTATCAGCCATCAACGCAGCTAAGCGTTGAGAATGATCCTACAATAAACGTTATACCTAGAAATGATGTCGAAAGTAATGATCAAGGTGGAAGTCATGAAGCAGATCCACAAAATCTTTTTTATGAATCTGCTTCTCAAACTTCTTAAGCTGAACCAACAACTGACTGCCAAAGTGCAGTTACCCGGAGTCAACATTTGTCTCGAAAAACCAGGCAACGAAAACTTCCACAATATTTGCAGGACAATGTAGTGGGCGATAAAGTGGAAGGTGGAAGATAAGTGTAGAAGGATTGTTGCAACTCTATTAATTAACATAATCAGCCAGGACTTTTTCTCAACCAACTTATTCCTTTTTGGGGCCAAGTGTGATTCCAAAATACTTAGCAACTCATCGTACAATAATGATGATTTGAGGTTATATTCTTCATTTGAATATAATTCTTAAAATGTACCAGGAAAAATATTTAGAAGTACTTTAAAGTGAATGTCATGTTCACGACTTCTTAAGCAATAGTACCTTACAATTCATTTTATTTAAGTGCCTTTCTAAAATGGAATGAATAATGTCAATAATGAAGCACTTAAAAATATCATTCAAGAACTGTCTTTAAATATGATCTGGGAATTGAAATATTTGACTCGAGTACAGACCGATTTCTTTCCTACCCCAGCTGACCCGTCAAATACCGGCAGATCGTCACCAGCATGGATTCCTTAAGATGCACAGCACCAACCCAGTATACGAAGAGATGGGTAGAGAATTATCAAAGTGACAGGCAGTCGTTCGTGTAGTTTAGAGACAAATGCTCAAAACACCGTAGAGTTAAATAAGGAGTCCTTTGAAATTTTTCGATTCGTCACACATACAAAAGATCCTTTTCCTATAAAATTCAATAATCTATGTTTTTGGTCGAATCCCGACTTTTGGCCTAATCCGTAACCGAATATTCGTTCGGAATCTAAAAATTTTAAATTAATTCCTCTCTGTAACGGTTTAACAGAAAAATCAACAAAAAAAACTTTTTAAATCTGTACGCCTCCCAAAGAAAACCAAGCCATTTTTTTTATATTTTTTTTTTAATTTTTATTTTTAATCTTTAAACATCAAATATATATAAAAAAATGTAATGAATTATATTTAAAAAAAAAAAGAAATGACAAAAACATTTAATTTCGTATTCGAGTTGTTAAATATTGCTATATGTATATTTATTGTTTGTGTTTTATTTGTAAAAGGCACATAGTAATTAGTTAGGACTTGTTTGTTATCCAAATATTTATTTTATTTTTATTGTACATAATTGTATAAAAATAATATAATATTGCATTTAAAAGAAAAATTAAACTATGGTCGTCTTAAATAGAGAACTATTTCTAATAACATTGGTTTTTCAAACAGTTGTAATTATTTTACTTAAACAGGAGAAAAAGGGACATACATACTTGCATTTGCATGTAGTACTATATTATTTAGTTTGTTTCTTCGATATGGCATTTGTTTGTTTGTAAACATTAAGAAATGTAATGATATAAATACAGAAAGCAGCTTTGACTTTATAAATGAAAAATAATCAAAAATCTTTAAGTATATCGTTTGCTATTCTAATTCTAACACTGTCGATAACGCTCAGCATTCGTTTGTATGTTTTTCAAATGATTTGTGAGTTCAGCATGTAGTGGCTGCAAATCATCTTGGAGTTTTTGTAGTTTATCATTCTTTTCCTTATAGGAATCTTGCATTAGTTTTAATTCCTTTAATTTCTCTTTAGTATCGACTGTTAGTTTGGAAGCTCTCTGCAATAGTTGTTTTGCTCTCTCGCGAGCATTTTCTGAGTGTATGGCACGATCAGTCAGCGTTTGGTTGGCAGCTGAAGATGAATATTGCAGTTTTTGAGCATCAGCATGGGCATTTTTAGCTGATTCTTTTACTTTGTCAGCCTCATTTTTGACATCCTTGGCATCAAGTTCATTTTTGAGTATGTTCTTCTGCAGACGATTTACCTTTTTGGCCAATTCCTCAACATGTTGAGCAGTGGCATTAGCTGGAGCTTCAGCCTCGCTAGTTTCAGCATCAATTTTATCTAAATCTTTGGCGGCCAATTCAATGTTACTGTTGGCTTGCAAAATAGCATCAAGAGCAATATCTTGTGAGATATCGGCATCATCAAGGTTCTCCACTACAGTATTGGCAGTGGTTAATATTTCGTTGGCCAATTCTTTGGTGGCATTTGCTTTGGCTTGTAGCTCTTTGACACGTGCCAAATCACTACGCGTATTATAAATAATAGATTCAACATTTTTCAGGGAAGATACAGCATTGTTGATTTTACCTCCCAGGTTTTGGATTTCGAATGGATCTAAGGTTAAGTCTAATGTCAATGTTTTTTGGGACAATTCTTTAGTATCGGCGGGTAGGGCAGTTTGATTTTTCATAAAATCTGTTAGGTTTTGAATCATGACTTCACCACGTTTTATATTGAGTTCTGTACGGTTCAGATAACGTTCGGCATCTTCATGGGCACTCTTGGCCTTTTGATAGGCTTCTGAGGCATTCACTTTAGCCTGGAATAGAGCACGTATGGTTTGATCGGCTTGGTCTTTTTTCTCTTTAATCTCTTGTTCAGTATCCTTGGCAACTTTCAGAGCCTTTTCTGTGCGTGTAAGCGCTCCAATTTCACAAGATAGACCACCGCATGAGCCACAGCCAGCACCACCGCATACATTGTCACAAGGATCACTCTTACTGCCACAAACTTCATTATTTAAATTAGGAATCATGGAGGTGAGTGAATTCAGTTCTTTGTTGTATTGATCGATAATCTCATCATTGGCGGTAATGGCCGAAACGTCGTCTTTCATTTTGTTGGCCAAAGTTTCGACACGCTTACAATTACGATCAGTGTTGCTAGCAAAATCTTCAGCTTCATTTTTGATGTTCGATAAATCCAAAACACGTTCATAGGCATTACGGGTCAAATTGAGAGCGCCCTCAATATTGGATTCTTGCAGTTGTATGCCATGTTCTTTTAAGTCTTGTGATAGTTTTTTCACCAAATCGGATTGGGTTTGCAATCCTTCCAATTCGACGGCGGACAAACTGAGGGCAGAATATATGTCTTCTAAACTGGCCTCTGTGTCAATAAGTTTTTGACTAGCTCCACTCAATTTGCTTCTCAATTCTGCAACTTCCTTATCCAAACCATCAATATCCTTTAAGCTAACCGAGGTATTCTGCAGCAAATCTCTTATGTTTTGTAATTTTTTGTCCAAAGTGTTAAATTCCGAAGTGTAGGCTCCAGTAGCTCCAATCAATTTGATTTCCTTGGCTCTTTGAATAGCTTCAGCGGTAGCTTCTTCCAGTTCCTTTAAGATCAAGTCCCAATTGTTGAAACATTCTCCGCAGGGCATGCAATGTGGCGATTCACCAATATAACCACGAGCACATTGATTACACTTATAGCCCCCAATTCCCTCGTGGCACACACATTGTCCAGTTTCACGGTCACATTGGAAGTCGGCTGAACCATAAGCATCACACTCACAAGGTTGACATTTCTCATTGGGATTACCCCAGAAGTTGGACTGACATTGATTACAGGCACGACCACCAAAACCTTCCTTACATTCACATTGGCCATCATATCGGTTACATTGTTCAGATAGCGAACCAATAGGATCACATTCGCAAGCTTCACAACCCTCACCCGAAGCAATCTTCCAATGGTTGACGGCACATTCATCGCAACGTAAACCTACAACATTGGGCAAACAAGGACATTGACCGGAAACACGATTACAGTATTGCAGAGTGTTGTTAGTGCCTAAGAAATCGCAATCGCATTGGACACAATTTTGTTGTAAAGCATCTCCAAAGAAGCCGTCGCGACATTGTTCACAATGATCTCCAGTGGTGTCGTACAAACATTTCATGCACTTGCCAGTACGTCTATCGCAATTGCCAGTGTCGTATATGTCAATATTGTTACCACAATCACATTTTTCACAGGAACCGCCGGGAGTTTCGGCATCGCCAAAGTAGTTGTCGGCACAAATATCACAGCGAGGTCCATCATAACCTTCTTGACAGTGGCAAATCATATTGTTATTGCGGGAATCCAAAGAACAACCATCGGCATGAGCATTTCCACTTGCAATGGTATCGGGACAGCGACAGGCACGACATCCTATTTCACTACCCAAGTAGGGGTTACCATAATAACCATCCAAACAGGCGTCACAAGCATAACCGGTAGTATAATCAGCACAACTTAAACATTGGCCTGTACGTGCATCACACTGTTGGGCATGACCATTACATTCACAAGCCTGACAATTGGGGAAATTCCAAAAACCTGGTTGACATTGATCACATTCACGACCATAGGTGTTGGGATGACAACCGCATTGACCGGTAATAACGTCACAATTGTTGTCCTTAGCTCCTATGCTGTTGCAGTCGCAAGCCTTGCAACCTTCTGGTCCAAAACCATAAGTACCGGGAGCACATTGGTCACATTGGCGACCAATAACATTGGGTTTACAGTGACAATAACCACCCTTTGATTCACACTCCTTACTCAATGATCCAGTAGGATTACAATTACACATACTGGCACCATCGTAGATAATCGAACTAACATAATTCTCCAATTCACGACAGCGTTCATCAGCAAATGCACCGTAACGCAAGTCGTACAGTGATTGATTACAACCCATTTGATAGTATTCCTGGCGACGCGAATCGGCTGTGGGAGTACCAGTAAACACGCTAGTGAGCTCTATGCGTGGTATCAATGTTAGCGAATCTATCATTATGGTGGCAGTGGGATTGTCTTCATTGTGTCTGCGTCTTTCGAAGTGTATCTTAAACTTGTAAACCTTGCCAGCCTCCAAGCAAACTTCACGCAAAGCAATAACTTGACGTTCACGGTCTGGTAAGTAGAAAGGCACACGAGACTCGTAAATACTGGAACCAGGTGGCACTGCAGCAGCGCAATCTCCTTCTGGATCAACTTCGTCTGGTCGTATTAAAGTGATAAAGGCATCTTCCCAATCTCCTCTGGAAGTGGATTGATAACGAATGACTACATCATAGGGCATGGAGCGTGGTATGTCATCAACTGTTATGATGAGTTCGGAATTTTCAGGTACACGTATGAAACCAATGCCTGTTGAATCTGGAACACGATCCTGAGGTGGCTGGTAGGGCACCATTGTACAGTTACCATTATTCGAGTACGAAATGCAATGTTTAGCTACTTCAGCTTCGTGAACTAACACCAATTGATGGATGAAATAATTCTGTTTTGGTTGGGAGCAGGTGCGACCTGTCATATGAGGACGGCAACGACATTGACCGGTAATAACATCACAGAAGTTATCGTAGGAACCACCAACATCGCAATCGCAGTGGGTGCAACCATCTTCCGATTCAGAAAGACCGTACGTTTCAGGGGCACACTGATTACAATCCTTACCGGTAACCAAACGTTTGCAGGTACACTCGCCAGTATACATATTACAGCCGGAATTATCCACCGTTCCTAAAGTATTACAGGTACAGGATTCACAACCATCAGGATTTTCAGCTACCAAATTCCAGAAACCATCTTTACAGGTGTCACAACGGCGTCCCTTAACATGAGTTTTACAATGGCATGAGCCGGCCTCAGCTCCATTTTCGGGGTCATTTACTGAGTCACAAATACCTTCATCTAAGGAACCAATTTGGTCACAATCACAAGGCTTACAAACATAGGGACTGCGTATATCCTCCACGGGATCACGATAGAAGAATGGCATACACTCTTCACAGTGCTGACCCTGAGTATTATGCATACAATTGTCACAGACACCTCCAGAAACACGACCAGATTGCTCGAATACCGCTTCATCGAAATGGCAACTAACTGCATGATCATTACATTCACACTTCTTACAGGCATTGGTCTGTTTGCCAAAGGCAGGTTTCCAGGGGAAGTCATTGAAGAAATCTTCACACGATTCGCAATTAAAACCCTTGGTGTTGTGGGTACACTGACAACGGCCATGTACCATATCGGGTTCGGTAGCTTCGGTGCCGTCCAGGGGTAAACATTGCGAGGCATGGCCATAGCAGGAGCATGAACCACGAACAACCATGTTGTTGATACCATAATAATACTTCTCTTCGTTTTCCAAACGGTTGTCTAGCAAATTGTCACCCAATTTGTGGAGTTTCTTAAAAACAACACGCAGATTTGTTACCTTGAGCATGTTTTGTACATGAGCAGCATAGGGATCTGTTACGTTGATATTAGGAGGTAACACACGGAAAATCACTTCACCATTACGTGAGGGCTCCACATTTGAATAACGAGAGGTACACACTACATCGGTGATGTTGCGCAATATGGTCGGCACACCGGGGAAAGAGTCCGCGCAATCGTAGGCAAAATAACGATACACATGCCATGTCTGACCGAAATCAAATGAACGTTCAATGTACATAGCGGCCGGACGGAAAGTTGTGAATGACATAATTAAATGCGTAAAATGGAACTCTGCTTCCAAATCCAATTGTATAGAAACATCTTCCTTGCCGTTCTCCGATTGCCACCAAGTGGGAATAGTGCTGCCTGGCTTTGTCTTGTACACTATTTGCCCAATGCGATGATTCTTGTAGGCATCGTTGCGCGTCTCAACTCGAGTATCACACAAGAAACATTTCTTATCCTGCAAATGGGATAAAATGCAAAAGCGTTCGGGCGCATGCAGACCACAAGTCGAAGATGCTGATAGACGGTTTTCACGACCAATCAACAAATTACCCGTGGCAGGATAACACGAGGATCTCTCACAAGGATGCGTTTTTATATATTGTCGAGGAGGATTCTGAGGACGATCACGTCGACCAGCATGCTTTTGCTGAGCATCGATTGTGCGTACTAAACATGAAATACTTAATAATACAATAACAAATATTGTTGAGATAAGCGTGAAGCGGCTGCTAACAGAGCCGCTCCAGCATGACTTTGTCATGTTGTTAAGCTATTTTTGCTTGATGATTTCTCTCCGTGACTTGTCTGGTTGTTTGTTTGTTAGTGTGGTATTATTTTATTTGGTGTGTGTGTGTGCGTGCGTGTGTAAGTTCTTCTTGTTCTTTAGTTTATAAATTTCCGGTCTTAATCACAATAAAGACCCTATAGAGCAAAAGACGCTCTAATTTCGTTTAATTTTTTTTCTTGCTTTCAGTTCGTAGTGATAAGTTTTTTATTATGCGACAGGGTATAGAACCTTCACTTTCTTCAGAATGTGATTTCCCCTTTTTTAGAACATGTTCGTCACTAGTACTTCACCTGCAAAGTAATTGATATTGATTAATTTAGATTTTAATTAAGTTTATAAATATGAACTTACTTGTTTTTTTAGTGAAATTGTTTATAATTAAAGTAGAGTGTACAGTAGTTGAATGGGGATCTGTAAAAGTGATACATATTTATTAAAAAATAGTTAAATAAATAAATTTAAATGTCAATTTAAAGAGTATGGTGTTTTTTTTTGGGTAAATTAATGATAATGCTATTTTATATTGTTTGGTTTTGTGCAATATTTTTGTTAGTTAAAACTGTTTTACAAAAAAAGGAAGGTAATATTTAAAAAACAAGTAAATTAAAAGAAAATTTTTAAACAACAATGAAATTAAAGAATAATACCAAAATAGTAACAAATTGCATATAATCAGGGGCAGTTTTTCAAGCTTTATGATTAAGAAGTAAAGATTTAAAAAAAATGCAAAATGATAAACCCACCACAACACGAGTTGCGAGCTGGAAATTGCAGTAGCACCAGAAAATTTAAAAATGAGAATTTTCATTAATCTGACAAGTCATGTTCATTGTCTTTGAGTAAATATTTTTGGAAGGAAAATTGGACTATTCATAAGTACACATATATCGAAAACTCTCCTGTTAAAGACCTAATTCAGTTGTCAAACAAGTAAGAGAAAGAGAACCATACACGTCTGTGCCTAATCTGATAAATCCTTAACCAAATTATACTTTTAAATAAAAATTGTATATACATATTTTCAGGTAAACCAAATTTAAAAAAAATTTTTTTTTCAAAATTAGTTTTATTCTTTAATTTTTTTTATTATTTATTAGTTAAAAAAAATGTATAACAAACAATTTTTTTTGGGGAAAAAAATCGAATAAAATTTTTTTTCCGGAATTTTGACCCATTGTAGGTCCGACTTAATATGACGTTATATACGCCGTTGAAAAGGGCTTTGAAATATCTAAACTTTGTAAATAACAATTAACAATTAATTTAAACTTTTTATTTTTAATTTCTCCTACATCCGGCTATTTTTTTTGGCATATTTAACAGTGTTTTTGAAAAATAATTAAAATTTTTGGATCATACAATTTCTAAATTGATATTTTCCTGAAAAGTACATTTTTGCTTTAAAAACTAAAATTGTTTAGTGGTTTTTGTTTCTTGCATTCCTTTACTTAAGAGAGCAAAGTTACAAACTGTGTATTTAAAATGTATGCCTGGGTAAATTATTGACGAAAGTCATATTAACATTTTGAGTCGACCAAATTTTAATTTTCAAATTAGTCCAAAATCGAGTTTCGGCCAGCATTCGTACAAAATTTTGCAGAATACCGAAGGTTAGGTTCCATGGGTAGCCACTCTTCAAGCAGCTCTCTTGGGTCCATTAAAAAAACTGATCCCATTGTGATACCCAAGGGGTAAACGTCTGGGTATTAATTATACGTCCATCGTTTCCAGGCTAAACCAACCAGATTCTCTGATGAAAGAGTAGATTCGTCTAAGACTCAATCTTGATAGCTCATCTAAGCATGATAGGAATGGTAATCCGAGGATGCGTTCCCTCAGGTTTATCAGAGCCGGGCATTGGCAGAATAGGTGGGAATACCGAAACTTTTATGAATTTTTGGTCGAATTATCGATTTCGGTCGCATTCGGATTATCTATCAGGTTTTTTTTCTGTCCATTTTAAAGCCCTCATTATTCTAATTGTATTGAAACATTCTACATGGCTTAATAATGCCGTTATTTAGTGTTTCCGTTATTGGACAAATAATAACCTTAACATTTTTTAATTCGAGAATTTGAAAATAAACAAAATTTAAAACTGAATTTTTCTTAAGTTTCTATTTCCAATTATTCAAACTTTTCCGAATTATGAACAGGGAATATGTTCCTAGGGAGGTCAGAAAGTTTAATATTGACCTAATGATTGAGAAAACCACCAATGTTCTATGGAGTTGATCCTATTTGTTCTCCATCAAATGCAATCAATATTTTGTTGTACTGTGTTTAACAAATTAATTTTTAATCTAAATATTGTCTCCAAAAAGAAATTCCTTTAATTTCTAACCCTTTCCATTCAGACCAAATTCATGTCATTGCATTAATAGTTCAGAGAGAATGCGGTTTTAAATTTTGTTGGTTTCGAAACGGTAGCCAAACTTGATTTTTTTATTAAAAAAAAATTGGTGAACAATTTTAGGAGGAAAAAAATCGGAAAAACTATTTTTGGTGAAAAAAGTCGGTTTAAAAAATTATTTTTTTGATTTTGTCCAATTGTAAAAAATTGGAGAAAAATTTTGAGTTAAACAATTTTAGGAGAAAAAAAAATCGGTTAAAAAATTATTTTTTCGATTTTGACCCATTATACGTCCGAATTTATATGGCGTTATATACATACGTCTTTGGAAAAATGTTTGCCTTTACTTTGATTTGATATCCATATTGTCTATGACTCAGTAATCGAGATATAGGTTATATAAATCGGGGTGTTTTTCACATATATCAGCCGATTTTATATAGCAACCTAAACAGGACTATAGCCGATATATTGATGTATCTATCAATCAGTTGTAAGTAATTTGGGCGCTTAGGATTGTTGATTTCAGCAGAGAGACAGACGGATATGACTATATCAACAAAAGTTAGATTTTTCACCAAAAGACCGATTTTCGTTTAAAAAAATCTACATAAAATCAATTTCAGCACAATTTAGACAATGGATTTTCATCAAAAATATTTTGTTCTCCATTAAAATGACGAATATATCATTTTGATTTTGTCACAAAGCAAAAGCCGATTAATTGATTAAAATGTTGAAGATGTTTAAAGATTCAAGTTTACTATTTCCAGTTAAAGGCATTTTTTTAGACTTAAATTGCACAAACATAATTATGTTGAATTATACTCCTTGTGATGTAATATGTATATAACGACATAGATATTATTTTTTTTTTAAATATTGCAAATATTTTTTGTTTATCCTTTGTGTTTTTTAATCCTTTCGATTTGTAATATTATAAACATATATTTTAAATTCTGCACATTTTTCTCATAATTTAATAAAATACTTTTAAGTTACTGGATTTTCTTTATGTTCTTAAAAATATGTATCAGTACATAGTGAAAGTAATCACTATAATTCACTTTACAAAAGTATAGAGATTTCCGCCATTTTTTAGATTAAACATTTTTTTTAGAAATAAATTTCTTATCAGCATATTTGGAAGTTATTTCCTTTTCACTACAAAATTAAGTCACCACTTTAATTAAAATAAGAAAAAAAAATCTAATTTCAAAACTAAGCAACAACTTGAGTAAAAATAAGCACTATTTTAGAATTCATATATGTATTCAAATTGATTGATTGATTGACTACAGATTTGTTATGATTTCAAGATTATTAGGGATATTCAATTAATTAATTTCAGTACCGGGGGTCTCCAAACGATTTGTATTTTGAGTTTAAAAGTTTATCCGTTATTTAGTTGTTTCTTTTTTTTCGATATCCGCTATGAACCGAACCCGTCCAGATACTCGCCAAGACTGAGCATTAAATTTCGAAAATATACTTAAAGCATACATACTCACACATACAAAATGTACATTCAAGTTGAATTGAATGAAAAGAAACTCAAAATATAAAATACAACATGCATGAAATGAAAGGCGATAAAAAAATATTATACATTGTACATTTAGTATTTCGTTTTAAGTAAGCCTTATAGTTTTAAACCATTTTTTATCAGTTTTTCTTAAACAAATACACTGACATTTGGACTCATTTTACATTTTTTTCTTTATGAATAAAAATTCTTATCAGCATCTTTGAGAATTTATGTTTTGGTTTTTTTTTTGAAATGTTTTAAATTAAGATTTATTAAATAATATGAACAACATACAACAACGTTAAGGAATAGAAATTAAAATTTGGTAAAATATATTATTCAAAGCAGGATAAAAAATAATGTTGTACAATATATTTTTTATAGAAAATATCAAACCTATAAATTGGCAAATATTGTAAGTGAAATTACCAAATTAATAAATTATTATTTAAATAAATTCATTGAAATTATTGTCATCGAAAGTCTAAATATAAGCAATTCATAATTATTATTTAGTTCTAAGAAAAATCTCAATCTCAATGAACTAATTACGAGGATGGGTCAAAAAGTCCGTGACTTTTTGAAAGAAACACATGTTTTTGGATAAAAACTTATTTTATTTTACAACATAGCCTCTAGAATATCCAAAACCGAAACCGAAAACCGGTGAACCGGTTTTTTCATCTTTGTAAACTCCACCGGTTTCGGTTTTTTTTAACTTTTCGGTTTTTGTAAGACGGTTAACCGGTTAAACGGATTTTTTTTGAAGACAAAAGCCGAAACCGTTTAGCCGGTTTTTTAAAAGACAATAATCAAAACCGGTTTTTTTAAAAACACACTTTTTCGGTTAAACCGGAAACTGGATTTTCAAATTTGCCGGTTTTTTGGACACTATAATAGCCTCATTTGAGCTCTATGCACTTTGTCCAATGTTTCTCCAATTCTTTTATCCCCTCCAAAATTAAGATTTGTCTAGGTCATAAAAATAAAAATTGTTTGTGAGATGATTTCATCGTTGGAGTCAAATCTATTTCTAGACATTTCTTCAGGTTTGGAAACAATATAGAGGAAGGGGGAACATTTCGTAGCCTAATTCATGGATTTTTGCCATGAAAACTGCACATGTGTGTACCCTTTTGTGCACCCAATTGTGAGCAAATGCGGCAGCCATCTTGCGGAAAGCTTTTTTATACCCAAGTGATCATTCAAAATTGAAACCACTGAGCACTGAGATACCTATGGCTTTCACAATCTCTCACACTATCAATTTCTGATCGGCCAACACCATATCGTGATTTTTTCAATTTTTTCGGGTGTAGAGACCTCAACTGGGCGTCCATAACGTTCGGCATTTTCCGTGCTTATCCGGCCACAACGAAATTCAATATTTTCTAATTTCTCCTCAAGTCACGAGGTAGTCTGCTGTCAAACACAAACTAAATGACACAGCTTGTTCAAATTTTGACAGGAATCAACTGACAGATGCATGTTTACAGAAGCAGTGTTGCTTTTAGTTAAGAGCCAGGAAATTAAAAAAGTCGCGATCCACCCTCGTTTTTTCAAAACACATTTCTCTGTGAAATATTTCTCGGCTTGACCCTTTCTTCATGTTGTCTTTTTCTGTTGGTTACACTTTTTTTGTTTATTTTAAATTTAGTTTGATAAGAGTTCATTCACTGATTAGAAAAGTTATTTATATGTACATTAATAATATTTTTAATATTAAACTTATTTCATTCCAAAAAAAAAATATTTTTTCTTATGAATAACAAAATGAGCTCATGCTAGTTTCAAAATTCTATTAATTAATTGTGAAAATTACTTTAGTAATCATAACATACATACTTGTTTAGGAATTTGAAGAGAAATAAAATAAACAACGAAAATATATTTTTTATCTCATTTGTATAATAAATATTTGCATTGTATTTTTATTTTTTGTGTATTTATGAAGTGCAAACATTATGAGACTTGCAAAAAAAAATGAAAAAGAGTTGTGTTGTTTAAAATGACTATGGTAATTATTAACCCTTTGAAGATTCACTACATATATGGTAACGCAAAAACAAAATTTCTTGAAAACCTTTAATAACATATTGCTTATTGGTCATTCATTTGGCGAAAAAATTATTATTCATTTGTATAAACAATTAAAAATAATGTAAACAAAATACATCAAACCCAAATAATATACAAAAAGACTATATTTAATTAAATTTTTTTTAGAGTTCCTAAGAAACGTGTGCCCCAACACAGCAGGAATATATAGACAGTTTTATTTAGACTGGACCACATTTAGAATACACATTATAAAACCGCAAACAAACAAACAGAAAAAAAAAACATGTTGTCTAAAACAAACAATTATTTCATTTCAATTCGATCTGTTGATCAAATTGTGAGTGAGTGAATGAGTAAATATCTACATTTTGCTGAGAATAATCAATGAAGTAAGAACATATGCATAAATGTAGTGTAGTGAAGTCAACGAAGAGGTGACCAACTGATAATTTTTTAGTGTGTACTTACTGGTATTTATTAGAAATTATTAATTTGTTTAAAAAGCAGCAGTGTTTTTTTTTTAATTTCAGTCAAAAATTTAGACCCCCAATAGCTTATGAATTTATGTATGATAACGATTTCAATTTTAACAATAATAGAATTCTAAATCCTGATCTACGCTTAATACTGCACCAATAATCTCAAATAAGAGAATTATGTTCGATTTAACTCGATATGAAATGCGGTAATTTGGCCCCTAATTTTTGACCAAACTTTAAATCAAAACACAGATTTAAAAAACAATTGATTAAGGATAATCCATGACACACTGACATCCAATTATCAAGTAACAGAGAGCTATATTCTGCTGTTCCGAATTTTATGTACCCTTTAGCATAGTATGTATACTTTAAGATAAAGATTGAATAAAATGTTTGTTGAAATTTTTTTTTTTTTTAATAATTTCTTGAAAAAGTTTATTCGTTGAAAACATTTTTTTGGTTAAAGTAAAATTATTTAAGGGAAAAAAAATTAAAAAAAATAAAAATTTCACCAAACGTTTTTTAAATCGGTCTTCAAATGACTTATCTTAGCCATTTGAGGCTAAGTTTTGCTTTACTTCTTTATGTGCTGTTTTTATAATACAAGCGAGTACTTTGAGTGGAAATTTTACATGTATCTACATATTTTGTTTTTCATGTAAAATTTCCACTCAAAGTATTCGCTTGTATTACAAAAACAAAATATTAATTTGAATAAAATTGTCCCTGAAACACACCTCTTGCTCAAAAAAGCTTATGTTGAATGTATTCCATTGCTTTCAACGTGCGAGAGATGGATTGTTCGGTTCAGAAGTAGTGATTTTGAAACGGACAGGCTGTTTGAAGACCAAGAATTGGAGGCATTACTGAAGATGTTGATTGTTGTCATGATTTTGTTAATCTCACTTTTTTCAAAATAAAAAAGTAAAAATTATTAAACCAAAATGGAATAAGTCAATTTATCGCATACAAGGCTTCGTTGAAGTGACAGGTACACCTCCCTTTCATATTAAATGTTTGATTCTCTGCCACTTTACTATTTGAAATGTGGTATTTTTGTATTCTCTTTGCATGGTAAGAGTATAAAGTATGTCACTCCGTTTGTAAGTGACTGCATCGTTATAGATAGGGGAGTCAATATAGCCATGTCTATATGTTCAAATCCGAAGCCCCCAAATAATACATATTATTGATACATCAATATATCGACAACAGTCCCGGTTAGGTTGTCGATCCCGGTCCCGGCATATAAGGACAACATCGACTTTTTACCCATTTTTGATCTATTTCTGGATTGCTAAAGTCATTAAGATAGACATTAGAAATTCGGAACACGAATATTGGTCAAAATCGGGAAAAATATTTTTAACACGATTTTTTTTCATAGAAAATTATTTTTTCAAAAAAATTTTCAAAATCGGTAAAAAAAAATTTAAAACCCGATAAATTTAAAAAAGTAAAAAAAAAATTCACCTAAAAATATTTAAATTCTTTTTTCAAGTTTTGCCACTCATTTTTTCCAGTAATAAATTAAAAAAAAATTTCAAGATGAAAATTCTTTTTTTTATCAAATCAGGAAAAATATTTTGAACTCGATTTTTTTTCATAGAAAATTATTTTTTCAACAAAAATAGTTTTCAATCATTATGTTAAAGTAAAACTTTGGTGAAGGGTATATAAGACTCGATTAGGCGAATATATCTTGTTTTATTATTATTTGATTGTGTTCGCATTATAAATAAGTATAAAATGTAATAGGACCGTTCTAATTTCTTCAAAATTACAACTCATGGCCACCTCATTAATGACTACAAATGAATACATACATTAAATATGTATTTGCAAAATTGCTGAAACTGAAACTCTCCAGTTAAGAAATTATTTAAACGAGTACAAAAAAATAAACAACTAATAACACGAATAAATGTTTTTTTTAGCCGACAATTTTGTTAGTTTTTTGTATTTTTATATTAGAATACATTTTAAAACATATTTTACAAATATTCTACTTATATACATACAGAGCTACTAATACTACATACGACTACAGTTTATTATGTTTCCTGTCGGTTTTATTTTCTTTTTAATTTTATATTTATATGAGAATGTAAATGAAATATCATGTGTTTGAACGTTTGTTGTACAGAATCCAACACATGTTTTTTATTTTACTTGCACTTTAATATTCCCAAATAGAAATGTGTTTAGAGAAAAAGACGAAATATTTTTAATGAAAATAAAGATGAGATCAGCAAAATGTAATGAATTAGAAAATATGGCATAATGAAGAGAACAAAACTGCTAATGATATCTAGTTTACAAAAAAAGAAACAAAATGCAATGTTAAATCTTTTAAAATTTAATCTTGTTCATTTTTTGTTGTTTATAAAATAATAAAACAAAAAACACTCATACATTTAATAAGTTTATTTGTATGGCAATAATTATTTCAGTTGGTTTCAATTAAAGTGTTTGGACACAATTTAATGTATTAAATGAGACTCACAAAAATAAGCCAGGGCGGATGATAAAAAAACAATCAAAAAAATAATAATAAACAAGGTTTTAAAAAAGTTTGTATGCTTTATTTATACTCTTCTAGCTAAAATATTTGTATATACAGAAATATAAACAAGAGTTTAAGAGGATTTTTTTAACAGATTTTATAACAGACACACTGATGTCATTGTTTATTAAGAATAAACAAAATTTTTAAGTGGTCTAGGTCGAATTGTTTATATATACTACAATTTACTGATTTACTGATATATTACCAAAGTTTGCGAATTCATGATTCATATATTGATACAAGATTTGGGCCCGTATGATGTCAGTTGGCCTACGAAAGTACTTTATAGTCGCAAATGTAAATTATAAATTGGGTTTCCAATTCACCGACCCTTTTTTATTACCGGTACCCCAGAATATTTAATTATATATAATATAAATTAGGAATAATAGAAATTAATTTTTGATAAAAACAAATATGGAAGAAAAGAATCGGTTTAAAAAATATTTTTCCATATCTGAATTCATTAAAATTTCTAAGGCGTTATTGTATTTGTTAATGGCTTGGTAATGATTTTTTGCTTATACCTCTGCCATTTGTGGCCCGAATAGCAACCTAAGATGTACCATAGCGAATATATTGATGTATGATTGCAGTTCTGCAAGTTATTTGGACGCTTCGGAAAGTTAATTTTAACATACAGACGGACATTGTATATAAACCCAATGCAAACATTTCAACAATACAGCTCTCAAATGATAGCAACATTATTCCATTTTAATATAAACAAATGTATTTAATTATTTTTGTATCGTTCGGGATACCATGTTTAATGCTAATATTTTGGAAAACATTAAACGACAAAACCTAACTTTTACACAAAACAGATTTCTTTATTTTATTTCACTGCAAAGACGTACGAATGTCGCGTCGAGTTCGGGACCGAGAAATGCTCATATCTAACTAGTCTTAATTCATCAACTAAAATTACTATCTGTCTCCTTAAGTTTTTCTGCTCAAAATGATTTAAGATCGTTCAAAGCAATCTGGAATCTGAGAGATTACATTGTGTAAAGATCTTGAAATACATTCTTACAATATCAAATTATTTCAAGTATCTGCAAAAGTTTGAAAAGGAAAATCATCATCCGCATTTTAGCTAAATTTAACTACAATAGCACCCAACAAAATTACCGTGTAATAGATTTCAAAACAGAGTTGTGATTGGATCTATGAAAATGATAATTACCATGTTACACCAAACAACTAGCGGAAAATGTTACCAGCCTTATAATAAAACTACAATGACCATTTAGTTTAAAGTATTTAAAAGCCTTTGTTGACACAATAATATGAACAACAAAAAGCTGAACTTGAGTTTAGTAAAATGTTTATGCTCTGCTTAGCAATGCAGTTTTATTTCCAAAAAAATAAATGCAAACAAATAAAACTATAGTTTAAATTACAACATCCACAAAAACAATTGTCTGAAAGAATCTGATATACATACTTTTGATATTTTCTTAACAACAACAGCAACAGCAGAAATATGAAAACAGTGAAAACCACATGAATAAAGAAAGGCATGTTTTTTGTACTTTAGAAGATCAGTAAAGAAATACAAAATGCACTTCAGAAAACTGAAGAAAACATTGCAAGAAACCATATTAAAGAAAAACAAACTAAAAAGTATAAGAAAAAACAGGCAAACCAACAAAAAACTAAAAGAAAATAATACAAAGTAAAAAAACCTACAACTCATTTTACATTAAAAGTATTTTAAAAGCTTGTAAAACATTACAAAAAGAAAACTGGTACATTTTATTGAAAAATTCATTCTAAACACCATACCCTTTTAATAACTTAAAAAAAAACATTAAATTAAATTTTATAAAAATTGTACTTACCATGTGTGTTGAAAAGTTTCATTTAGTTTTTAACAAAATTGCTGTTGAAGTAATTTAAAGTAATTCCTGGGCCCCTCACTGATCATAATAAATAGTTTCTTTTAAAAAAGCCACCACACACCAACATACACTCGCACATATTTTAAACACATCTAAAGTTACAACATATGTACATATAGTTTTTTGAATGTTTTATCTGTTCAGTTTGTTTTTTTTTACTTCTTATTTATTTTGATTGTTTTTTTTTCAACTTCAGATACCGCCGCACTATATTTAAGCGTTATTCAATCATTTAACATTAACGTTTAACTCACTACTAAACTCTGTAAATGCGGCAAAACATTTACAAAGTCTTTAATATTTTTAAAGAAAAACGCACTCTCTCTCCTAAGATCATATTGTTTTTTCTCTGGCTCTCTGTGATCTCAGTGCATGAAGAAGTCACAGAAAAAAACGAGAATATGTATCTTTAAGATATTGTTTTCTTGATTCAAGTCTGCTGTTATTTGAGCAACAGGCAAAATGGGTTAGCGTTTATTTATTTACGAGTTCAATAAATATGCAGTTTGTTGAATAAAGAGTTTTAGGTGGTGTTTTAAAAGAGTAGGATTTATGGATAATACTCTTTTAATATTTTTTTATGAATAATTATGTTGCAGATCGATATGGTGCTAGCAAGAAGTTTTATGTTTTAATTTTTAGTGGAGCAAAAATAAGTTTATATCTTTTATATGGAAGCATAATAATTTCTTTGATTATTTTGAAAAAATTTCTCATTTTTGAGAATTGTTTGACAAGTAAATGCACAATTATCAATAAGGCTTTCATATGGTGGAATAGAAAAATTTTGACTTTTAGTTGCTGCAATATTCAAAATAAGCTGTAGATTTTCCCAACTAAAATGAAGATACAATTTCAAATGTTTTTATTTATGTGCTGTTTTTCTATAGCGAACGAGTGCTTTGAGTGGAAATTTTACATGTATTTTGTTTTTGTTACAATAACAAAACACATGTTAAATTTCCACTCAAAGTACTCGTTTGCTATAGAAAAACAGCACATTAATTTTGTTTTTGAAATTGTTGGACATATTATATAATATACTTGGGGTATTCACACGGTCTACTATTTGGTCATATTGTCATAATGTCCTAATATATTATGATAGTTTAAACAAATTTGTGTTGTGTTTCAAACCAAAAAGTTCTAAACTAATAAGACTATTTGAACTATGTTTATTGTTTTGTCATAAAATAATACTTTTTTGTGTTTAAAACACAACAACAACTATTATAATATATTAGGACATTATGACAATATGACTAATAGCAGACCGTGTGAATACCCCAACTATGTACGTACAGAATAATTCACAAGAGAATGTAGAGCATGTGATTTATTTTCCATTTTACTCCAAATTTTACACATTTTTCGATGCTTGTTGTTAAATTTTACATTTTGTTAGAATATTATCTAAAATATTTCATTCATGTTTGTAGTCTGTAATGAAAAGTCAATTTTGAACAATTACTTTTACTAATTCGATAATTTGCAGCAAAATGGCATCAGCTTAATATTGCACATTTTTCATACTTTGTTGTAAATGCAGTTTTTGATTTTATGTGCATATAATTTGCATACATATTTAATAAAAACTTTTTGATTTAATTGACTAATACTAAATATATATATGTACTTATATAAACACATACTAATTGCTAATTATTGAACAGATATCAATTAGGGCATAATTTTCTAGTAATGTTTTAAAATATAATATGGTGAAATTTAAGTTTTGATAAATAAATTTAAAAAAAATAAAAATATACAATTTAAAATTTATTTAGTATTAATTTAATAATTTATTATAAACTAGTTGACAGCCCCGGCTTCGCCAGGTAGCATTTACTAATGTTAGTTCTTCAAGTTTCTCCAACCCACCTACACCTGCCTGTTCTTATTTATTTGTAAATAAAATATCTAAATTTGTACTGCATACTTTAGGGCGCTTTTTTTATTACATTTGACTGTACTCAAAAAAATTTTTCCGAGTTTTACCCGGAATTTTTTTTCTTTACAAACAAACCATTTCCTGAAAATTTCGAATCGAATAAAAATGTTTTTTTATTTAAAATGCTTTGGTTTTTAAAATGTATTTTTAAGTTTCAGTTTATATTTTTCGGTAAATCCATAAATTCGTTTTTTAGGTCATGAAAATCTCAGCCCTGTTTATGACATTCAATGACCTTTTGTAAAACTTTTCATGTGCTACTAAAATTAAGTCTTTTGCTGCAAGTTCATTATTTTGATATTGACAAAACAGTGGAAATTTACAAAAAAAAGTCCCTTTTAGTAACTCTCTATTTTGTTTACTGCTTCACCAATTAAAGAATCAATTGTCCATTTTTCAATACTTTGACATTCCCTTATAATGGAATTGGGCAGGTCACTTCAAAACACGTACCTCATTGGTTTGTAACCACTCGGCTACAATCCCTATAGATTGTTTTTGCAAATTGTATATAAGCAGAACGGGATTTTTAGAAATAATAGGTTTTTTTCGCTGGTCGATATTATCCAAGACTATTTTTTTTGCCCTGCTGCAGTTCGAGAACTTATTTTCAATTTTAGATTCTTGATTATTAAACTTTCTTGCTGATAAAATTTTGAAACTGCTGATTTATTAATCGAATATTTATCTCAGATAGTTTGTTCTTCCTCAAGCCTTAATTATTTTGATTATATTAGCCTTTATCATTCCTGAATAGAAAATATCACTATGAGCTTATAATTTCTTTGCAAAACTTAACTTTTAGACAGCCGAATCAAAAAAATGTGCCTGAACATTTTTACAAACTCAAACAATTGTTGCCAGCAGTTTATTCATCCCCATTTGATGCATGATGCATTTTCAAAATATACTAGTTAGATTAATTGAAAACTATTTGTTAAAATAATGAAATATTTGTCCCATAAAAAAAGAAAATTACGGATGCAACAAGTAACAGTAAATTTTATAACTTACCTCCGTCTCCTACAAAATTTTCTTGGTTTACTTAATATGTTGATGAAATTACACACTTTTTCTTTATGTTTTTAAATCAACTATTATTTTTGCTAATAGTTTTATAACATAAAATATAAATTTTAACACCAATTAAATTTTACAAACAATTCGAATGACAGAGAACTTTTGCCACCATTTTCCAATAAGAACTATTTGAACAAAGTAGCGAATAAAAGTAACGAGTGTGAACAAGAAAATAATAGAAACCAAATGAGTGAAGTTTATCTAATGGTAATGCAGTTTTGTGTTATGAAAATAGTTTATTTGATATAACAAAGTTTTGAATATAATAAAAAAACCAGGAACCGTAAGAATTATAATTATTATTTAAAAATAACAATTTTTATTTATCTATTGCTCGTAAAATAATAATTATTTATTGAGTTTTATTTGATGCTTAAAAAATAAGCTAATTATAATTTATTAATTATTATGTGTCTTTTTTAAATTTAAAAAACATACATATATTGTTTTACATATTATAATATTATTTTTATCTTTGTGATTATAGAATTCAAAAATGTCCTTTTAAACGTTTAAATTTTTTCTCTCACTGTGTTTTAATTTTCACTCGTTAAGTTACAAAATGCAACTATGCATAGATTATTTTCTGTGATAATACAGTTTTGATAAAATGATAAATATTAGCAGCCAAAAAAACAGCTAAATAAATCTTATTGTTTTATTAAATAAAATTCATAAATTGCATTAACATATTATATATTTAATTTATATCTTTATCGTTTAAATATATTCTAAATTCTTTTTAAGGGATAATGCAGTTCTACGGTATTATCATTGTGGCGAATATTATCTGTAGTGATACCATATCGCTATAATTAGTAGCTCGCGAAACTCCTAAAAACGCTAGTTTGGTGTCGCAAAAACGTCTAGGTTAACGTAAAGTAAATTCGTTTAAAACATAGTGTGATATCACACTGGAACGCACAGTGGGAGAAATGAAAAAAAGTGAAAATAAATCAGTAAGGGGAAGCAGAGACTCAAGGCCCCAAATTGGGGTATCTCAAGTATATGAAAATTAAAAATAGCGCCAAATTTGTGAACACATCCTCTATAGTCGTGGAACGTTTTAAATCGGATTATCAGTTTAGAAGTTACAGATTTATTTTATTAAAATGTTTGAAATTTTCTAAATAAGCGTTTTTATGAAAACAACTAGTCCGACAACCCTGTTTTGCTAAATATTATTAAGAAAAGGTTGGCAACTCCGTCGATTACTATTTTTTTGACATTTCGTGTTTTTTGTTTTAAAATATTTTCAGTCGATTTTTACGCGTCCGCAAAACAGGTTCTACTTTTGTAGCGTACGGTCGTTATTTGTTTATCTCTGCTTCATTCATAAATTGTATATTATTTTGAATAGTAAAAATTTGTATAACATTTGTTATTGTTTCTAATTCTGCTTACACGTAAATAAATTAATATATTTGTGTTACTTTTCGCTTTCATTATAATATTTAATGCGAAACAAGTGAAATTAATAAATAAAAGAAAAAAATTGCACGATTATTGGAATATATAAAAGGCAGGAAGGTGCAAAAAGAATAAATGTGTGTAGGTGTATAAAAGGAATGGAATAAATTGTGCAAGAATTGTGAATGAAATTCTAATAAAAGAAAAATCTTAATAGATTTATTGAATAGATAAACCAAGAATATGTAAATAAAAATATTTTGCAATATATAAAATTTGCTACAGAAAAAAAAACAAGTGAGTGTGTATAACAAAATAGAAGAAAAAAAGCCGCTAAGGGCCCTTAAACTAAGTAAAAACACCCTTTGCTAAAAAAAATATGCATAATTTAAATAAACAAGTGGAATAGATACAAATCGTAATAAATCCATATTCAAAAATATATTATTAAAAAGTGTATGTATAAAAAATAAAACGCAAATATTAAAAATGATGTAGGAAGGATTACACCTCTCTACTAAATGGATTAAGGATTACTCATCACGTCACTATCACCACTATCAGTGTTGCCAAATAGATGTTTAACTCTGTCAATAATTGAAACTTGTGCAATTCCCAAAATTATAAGATTTACAAAAGTTAATTGTCCTTTCTGGAGTTATTCATACATATTTATTGGAATTTGAAAATCACAAACTCATATTAAAGGCTCCAGCTCACATGGGTCCTTGGGTTGGTCCCTTTGTTATAGACTTCGGTAGTTCATGAACAAACTAGTTCAATTGACCGATTCCATTATTTGAACTAAATGAACTAGTTCAAATCGTTTGCTCACTTAGTTCTGTATTGAACTATGAACTAAAATGGTTTATATCTACACCCTTAACTAAATGGGTGTTTTCTTTACCTAGTAGTTCATTTTTGAACTTAAATGAGCGGTCATTGAAATGAACTATTATGCAGAAATCTGGTTTATTAGAGACAGAAAGGAGACTATAAAGAAAATTGTATGTGAAGTCTATTTTAGACATTCCCCCGAGTTAAGATACATTTTTACACCATAAAATCAAAAAAATTGACATTCTAGTTACTAGAATCTAGTAGCCTTTTAAATGATGCTCATATCTTTGTAATGATAAATTATTATTATCGAAGATATTTAAGATTTTCAGTGAGTGAAATATTTACATAGAACATAATTTTCAGAATTTTACGATACTTATTAATACATATGTGCTGTAAAAAATTCCAGATCAATTAAGTTCATTTTAAAACAATAACACCCCTTTTTATATGCATGAATGTTTATAGCTGTACAGGTAGCGGAATTCTTAAACTATTTTGATAGGTAGCTAAATTCTAATTTTAAATAGCAAATTTCTGGACAACAAAATTTTAGTTGGAAATTTTGTTCTAATAAAATTAAGTGAAACCCTATTAACAAAATGGGTTGTTATAGAAGATATTTACGATATTAAGTGAGTGAAATATCTACATAGAACATAATAATTTCATTTAATTTTAAGAATGTTATGATTCCTTTTTTAGAATGTGTTAATTTTAAAACAATAAAATCATTCTTTTTTGCGGAATTCTTAAATTCTTTTGGTAGGTAGACCTAAGTTGTAAGTTTAAATAGGTAGTAAATTTCTGGGCAATTTTTTTTGGAAATTTTGTTCTTATAGAAATTAAGTAAAAACCCTATTAACCAAATTTTTACTTATAATAATAGTAGGTAAGATGTTTTATGGCCAGGGTTTTAATAATAAAATGTATCAATTAGTTTTAAAGAAAGTCATTGATAGACATAGCTAATTTAAATCTTTAATAATTTTTTGATTTAATAGATAATTCTTTAAATAAATTAACCAATAAAAAAATCCAATTGTGTATAGACTAAATATCATCTTAATGGCAACACTGATAAACATAAGAAACAATAAAAACATCATCACAGAATCATTTTTACCTTGTTTTTGCAGTTCTTTGATTAAACTTCATTATTACGTGTTACGCCAATAACAACAACAACAAAAACCACTAAACAGGCCTAAAAATATAAAAACAAAACCAATACAACAAAAACAACAACACCATTTTTGAGCATCTCTCCCAATTGCCCCCACTGTTTTCATAACAACTTTATTGTTGAGAGTGAATGATATTTGTGCGTGTGTAACAATATTTGTGTTTGTTTATTTTTGTTTTTGCATACGAACTAGAATCAACTAAAAATAAATTTTGAAAACAAAAACAACAAAAAGGGGGAAGAGTTGCTTGTTCTTCCCTTAATTAATGTGTTGACTTGTTGTTGTTTCTTGTTCGTTTAGAATTTAAGCGCCCGGTTTTGAATAATGGCAGAACGTAAATTTACCCGGGCCCTTAATAAGCCGGGTATGGCTGCACAATTGCGTGAGACAGTATCACAAGTTGTTCGAGAGAGTGCAGTGTTGGTAAGTGTTGTTGTTTTATTTTATATTTTATACATTTTACTTAATTATGCATTTGCTTGCCTTAAATTTTGTCATTTATTTTATTTATAAACATGCGAATCCCTTTTTTTTTGGAATTCCATTTCATTAAAAAAGGGTGTGTCTCACTTTTATCAACCTTTATCAAGTTTGCAGCAAATTTGTTTTCGCAATTTTATGTTATGTTGGCTTTTGCTGTTTGCTTTTTTCTTTTGCTGGAAATGTGTGTGCGTAACCAAAAACATAAAAAATGTATTCAAAAGATGCATTTGGCAAACACCTTCCGAATGTGTTTGCAACTTCTTGTTGTTGTTATTAATATCGACAACGTCATTTATGTCATGTTTATTCATACCCGTGCTAAAAAAAAGTTGTTTATTTATCATATATTTGTGTACAGTAATTTTGTTTAATAACATGAAATTATGCAGATCCACATACAGTATACGAGTGCAATGACAGTAAAGTCTTGAACTCAAGGAGTTCAATGAAAATGTTGCAATAGAACTTGTAGTTGAAGCAATGTTTTGAAGAGTGTATTTGTCTTATTCTCTGTCATTTGATTTGAGTTTTTACTGTTTTTTTATAGTATTGAAAAACAGTAGTCAGTATATTGACCTGTTAAATGAAATTGATAAGAAATTTGTCAAAATGTACACGCCCTGAAGACATTGATTTGGAATATGTTAATAATTTAAAATGGAAATTATTTTATTTTAAATCATTATGGTTCAAATTGCCAACTAAACTATTACATTTGCTTGAAATATTAAGCATTAAAAGCAACATCAATTTTGTAAAAATTGTACTTAAGCCCTTGTTATAATTGCTGCTTAATAATATTGGAAAAAATGTAGATTTGTTTTACAATTAATATTTAAGTCACGTTCAAGTAATTATAAGGGCTCACATTTAATTATGTTCAATTATAGTAGTTTTTAACATGAACTTGAGGGGTCAACTCCAAATACATAAAATATAAATTGAAAATGAATTAAATAACAATATACTTGGGACATTTTCTCATAATGGTGGTATGTATGGTAGGCTTTGTAATTAATAAATAACAAAATTTCATAACATTTGGTTTATTGAGGTTTTGTCTTGTAAATAAATATGTACTGGCAATAATTTAGAAAACAAATCAAAATTAAATAAACCCAATCAATATTTACATAAATCAAGTATTTCTATATTTATTTCTGTAAGTAAACACTAACTAAATTAAATAAAAAATTTTATATTTGTATTTGTTTATTGTTAATTGCTAATACATGCCACTTTAATAAATAAATGTGTGTTTTCTATTCAAAGGAATGTTTAAAATTACTTACAGCTCTTAACGTCATGGATCAACAACTAAATATTCAAATATTATTTAATTTGTTTAGCTATGTTTTAATACCTTATATTTATACGCCCTAATTTCGAGTGAAACCTTTAAAATGCTGTACATTTTTTTTATTAGTCTGGACAATGTATGAAAATCATGTATTTGTTAAAATATTTATTATTGCATATTTTCTAAGCTAATGCTAGTATGAATAATCGTTAAAACGGAAGTTATTATTGTTATTTACATTAAAAATATGTAGAGAACTAAAAAAACTAGTCATGTTTTTGAGTCATTTGATACTTGTTTGTTTAAAAAAAAAATGTTTAATGTTTATCGTGAGAGGGAATCCACTACACCATTTTTCATTGAAATTGAGAAAATTCCAAATGAAATTGTGAATTTCCATTTTAAATTGAGAAAATTCCAAATGAAATTGAGAATTTCCATTTTAAATTGAGAATTTCCATTTTAAATTGAGAAAATTCCAAATGAAATTGAGAAATACAAATTGAAATTTAGAAAATTACAAATGAAAATGGGAAAATTCTAAATAAAATTGTGAAACATTATATAAATTATTTTAAACTAAAAAAACAAAATTAACGATTATATCAGATGTAGAAAGATGTGGTGGTCTGGATAGAGACCAATTTCAATTTATTTTGTCGTAGAAAACATGGTTGGTCTCGTGTTGGATCCCGAACAGTTCTTTCGATACCTATGATAGTCGCAGAGGTTCGTTCACTGCCGAAAGCGCAAACGAATGGGTCAAAAGTGTTGATAGCAAGAGTTGGGAAATCAGTTATCTGAACACGATTTGGTATGTGACAATGCCCTTTGCCACAGTCGTTTACGTGAAATTTTCGACAACTCTCCAGCAACACTTTTACCATTGAGTCCCTATTCACCAATGCTTTTTCAAATGCTTAACCCTATTGAAAAAGTCAAAGATGAATATATCAACCGTAAATCCTCCAAATGTAGGAGAGCAGAGGATTTTATATCTTCAAGAATTAATTATTAATTGGAATTGCAAGATATGCCTGTTGGTCAATAAGACTGTGTACATACATATGTTTTTTATTTAATGTTTTTATTTTCTCAATTTCATTTGGAATTTTCTTAATTTCAATTAGAATTTTCCCAATATCATTTGGAATTTTCTTAATTTCAAATGAATTTTCTCAATTTAAAATGGAAATTCTCAATTTCATTTGGAATTTTCTCAATATCATGTATAATGTTCTCAATTTCAATGAAAAATGGTATAGTTTTTGCTTTTAAAATACTAATATGAATTTATTTCGTTGTAATTTTAAGCGCATTTTTTAAAATTTTTGGCTTATATTCTGAAACATTTGTACAATATAAGTTAATTCAAAGTATTGGCCACTATTAGCTATGACCTTTTCCCACTTTTCTGGCAACACATGGATTTCGAGCCAAAAGAACTGCTCTTCTTTAGAGGCCATGAACGAATCAAGCCAATATACTATTTCAAAGTGAAGCGTATCTCAGAGAGATCGATCGAAACAAATAGTAGTCGGACGGGGCACGTTCTGGACTATAAAGCGAGTGTAGCAAAACTTCCCAACCACTTCATTCCAAATAGTTTTTAACAGGTATTTCAACATGTGGCCGAGTGTTGTAATGGAATACTACGGTTTCATGTCTGGCCGCATATGCTGTGATGGTCTGGCTAGATTTCAGCAGCTCATAATAGATAGCACCCTTTTGCTCCCATCATTCGGCTGGTTGCCCGGGCTTCACGTACACGCAGAGAAAAAATATAATTGGGCATGGTTACTGTAACCATTTATATAGTGTTACAAGTTTTTTAACTATATTATAGTCACAGTAACCATTTACATGATTGTGGTAACCATAATATGGTTAACTTACGATACACATGATTGTCTCAACGATATATATGGTTACAGTAAACATATATATGTTTGTGGCAACCATATTTATGATGAATAATTTTATCATAATATGTTGTTCTCAGATTATGATAAGCCGAGAGCACCATAATATGATAAGTCCTTCATCATATAAATGGTTGTCACAAACATATATATGTTTACTGTAATCATATATATGGTTGAGACAATCATGTGATTACTATTCACATATTATGGTTACCACAATCATGTAAATGGTTACTGTGACTATAATATAGTTAAAAAACTTGTAACAATATTGAAATGGTTACAGTAACCATGCCCAACTATATTTTTTCTCTGCGTCTATGATCTCTTATGTTTCGGGTTATCTTAATGGATCCATTTTTCAACGCAAGTAATGATTCGGTGCAAAAATGATTATCATTTATAGCGTTCCAGCATCATTTCGGACATGGAAAATCGACTGATGTGTACCCTCCAAATGACATATAAGATAGACGTTCAAAAGATCTATTGTAAATCCCGAATTTTTATGTCATACACCCAATACAATTAAGAATGGTCAATTATCCTTGTCTCTATTTTCCTTGTAGTAGAATTTAATGTGATGAAAAAATTCCAAATTAATTAAAGTTAATTTAAAAATAATTATCTTCACATACAGTGACGGACAATACAAAAGAATCACTACATATGAATTCGATTAAAGCGGTAAAACTACAAAATTTGATTTCAAAATTTAAAATTTGTTCATTATATATTAATGCTCATAACGTAAACAATAAATAGAAAAAAATAAAATAAAAAAATAACACATTCTTATGTTAAAAACGATGTCAAATCTAAAAGACTAAATAAAATATGCGACATTCAAATAGAATCAATCAGTCTTAAAATGATTAAAAATAAAAAATCATCATAAGAATTCGTTGTTTTCTTAATATTTTGTTGCATATCAATTATTTCTAATAACAGCATCAAATCTTTTGGGGATTGAATTTAACAAACTTTCGCATGTAGATCGGGAAATTGCATACCATATTTCCTGAATTTTCTGCCAAAGTTCTTCCTTGTTTTTAAATTTTTCAGGTCCGAGTTTGTCTTTTACTATTTTCCATAGGATTTAAGTCTGGTTATTGAGACGGCCATTCCATAACATGAATTTTGTTATATAAAAACCATTATTTGGCAAGACCTGACGTGTGCTTTGGGTCATTATCTTGCTGGAAGAGCCATTTTAAGGGCATATTCCATCCTGCATGTGGCTTTATAACATTCTCCAAAATATTTACATACAAGTGCTTATCCATATTTTCTTTAATCCAATAAATTGGACCAACGCAATGCCAAGAAAAGCATCCCCATATAATAATATTTCCTCAACCATGTTTAAACGTTTTTGGTTTTTGCCATTTTATGGACGTCTAACCCATGTCTTATCATCACTACCAATTAAATTAATGGTCATTTCGTCCGTCCACAACTCATTTTGCCATAGATGTAAAAATCTATGTGAAAACAAAAATAACACTCGTATGTATGATTATTTTGAGTAAGATTTTTGTTTGAGTTTTTTTTCTAGTTTCCGCTCTTGTTGTTTCTCTATGGTTAGAATCATACATTCTCACCACTTAGGTTTTTGACAACTGAGTTAGGTCTTTGACAGGAGAGTTTCCGCTCTATGTTTATTTCTCTATGATTCTAACTTTTTGTTGACACTTTTTCCAAAAAGGTTATTTAAACTTTAAACAAATTTCGTTACTGATATACATCACGATTTCTGATATTTGGTTTGACCAATTAGCAAATACATACATTTTCAACAAAGATCTATTTTACATTATTACAATTTGAATTATACTTAAAATAGCCAGCAGCTACTAGTTAATTCTATTATTATATTTATTATTTAACATCTGTGTCTTGTTAACCAAAATTTTGCAAACGAATATTTTACAAATTGTTGTCATTTTTAAATATCAACAAGTTGTCAAAGCTTTGTGCGAAAACGGCATTTTAAAAAGCATTTTATTTGTTGTAGTTTTTTTTTTAAATAAATTTGTTGTAGTCGGTCGCACACCGTTTGTTGTGAAAAAAAAATTGAATAAAACTTTCCAATGTTAATAATAAAAATCATTAAAATTAAATTGTACAAAGCAAAAACAAATAAACAATGTCATATCACATAGTCTAGGTATAATAGAGCAAAAGACGTATTGTACATACAACCAAAAAAGTTTATTAATTGTTGACACGAACAGATGAATTACAATTAGCTCGACAGGCGACAATTTACGAAATTTTATTATGTTAAAGTGACATAAATTTAAACGTTTAAGTGTGATAACATTTGTTTAGGCCTTATTTTGTTATTTTGTTATTTTTTCTGGTTTCTGTTTTATTTTGTGGGTTTACTGGAAATTAAGTTTTGTTTAGAATGTTACTTTTCGAGTTTGTTTGGCATTAACAAAACTAGGCATTAACTAACAAGAAGTTTAACTGCTATAAATAGAATATTTTATTTGCAAAAATGATTTTGAAATTTGTACAATTTAAAACTAGCTCCATAATTAATTTAAAATAGCAGCTAGTTTGAAAATGTATTTAATTTTATGGCAAATTACAATTGGGGTATTCACACGGTCTACTATTTGGTCATATTGTTATAATGTCCTAATATATTATGATAGTTTAAACAAATTTTTGTTGAGTTTCAAACAATGTTTATTGTTTTGTCATAAAATAATACTTTTTTATTTAAAACACAACAACAACTATTATAATATATTAGGACATTATGACAATATGACTAATAGCAGACCATGTGAATACCCCAAATGATTTCAATCTACTTTAATTTTACCTGGGAAATGTTTATTGAAATTTTTGTTGTAATTAGAATAGTGTTAAGAATTAGTCGCTTGCAGTTTGCCGTTGCAGTTATAACTATAAACGTAAGTCTCTTGATGATAGTTTTTAATATTTTAATTGATTTTTTTCTGTTCTCTTCTGAACTGAATTATTTTCATGTAGAGATACAGCACACATAACCTTGACCACACATTTTATTTTATACTACTTATGTATGACAAATACATGATGCAAGAAGAAATTATAATCGGATGACCTCTTGAGATAATGAGGTAACGTTTTTGTTTTGTCTACAAAACGCCTTGAGAATATCAAAAACTGACACATTTTAAATATTACAAATTTAATAATTTGTTTAAGAAAAAAAATATTGAAACTTCAAAGAAATTGTTAAAAATACTGATTATTTTCAAACTAAAATAGTTTGAGGTAAATAATTGCTTTAATTTTTATTATTTGTAAACAATTTTTTTTAAATTTCCAATAAATATTAACATTTATTTATGTTATTGTTTATTTTATTATTTTAAAGTATGTAGTATATTTATTTTCAATAACATACTTAGGTTATTCTTTACCATTTTGTAGCAGTACTGATAGACGTAACAATTTGGCGGGATTTTCCAAAAAAAAATATAAATTTCAAATAATTTTTGGTTTTTTCTAAAATTATCTTTTTTGAGTTTCTAAAAACAAAGGAATATTTGGATTTATGCCAAACGTAAATAACGTAAAATATAAACATACACTGATAAAAATGTAATATTTCAAATATAAACAAAAAACGAATAACCCTTCGTGTGTGACAAGGGTATTTAATATTTATTTTAATAATCTACAGATTCACATGTGGTATTATCATATCAAAATCGCCCCATAAATAGCTGAGCTATAACGTTATCTTACAAATTATGCTGCAGTAGTTGTGTGAATGGCAACTAAAAACATAAGTGGTTGGAAACTTTTCAAAATATTCAATTAATATTTTCTAAAAAAATTAAAAATCCTCATTTTTTAATGTTTGCTCTTACAAAAGTTGTTTAAGAACAAACAATACTGGTTATGCTTATTTTGTAAAATAAGTATTTCGCTCATTTGCTGCAACAAGGTCATAATTCAAAAAAAGCCCTTTTGAGAAAAACGGCTTTGAATGTTTTATGACATTTTGCTATTTCTTAAATAAATGTTCAGCATATCATGCGATTTCCGAAATAAAACCTTAAATAGCTTTAAATAGTAGATATTAGAGTATTCGAATTATTCGATTTTCCTCTTGTTCGAATAAAACGAATAAGAGATTTTAACTTGTTCGAATAATTCGATCACACGTTTAAAATTAATCTAATTATTCGACTAATTTAATTTTTTTTTAAAAAAGTAAGAATGAAGTTTTGATGTAGGTTTTTTAATATTTTATTGTTAAAGAAAATAAAAAAATAACGTTAAAATTAACAATTCAAGTATTGATAATGTTAAAAAACATTCGAAAACAAAGTTCATCATTAAATTTTCATCCGAAATATTCTGATCAGATTCCCTCCCGAAAAATCTACAAAACAATTGACTAGCAAACTTTTTAGTTTCCATTTTGGAGCTATGCTTTATAAAATTTGAGCTAGTTGGACATGATCCTGAATTCAAGAACAGTATATGTTAATTCGGGTTTTAAAGTGAGTAACTAATTCTTTAGTAAATTAATTATTCACTTTTTCTAAATTATTTATAACAACATTGCCGAATCTTTGATGTCCTTCGTCTATTTCAACGTAATCATTATAAATGTCATCCTCAATATCACTTTCGACGACCGTTTCTAAATCACAGTCGCCATCACTTTCAATACCTTTTATTTATTAATTTCGATTCTACTAATATTTAGCCAGCATATATGTTCACACCTCCCCTTCATGTTTAGACACTAAAATTTATGTTTCGAAATCAATTCTCATTCATATACAGTGATCGAAAGACGTCATTTATCTTTAGTTATTTGTCGAATTTCAGAAACAACACTTAAATTTGGAATTATGAAACATTTGAAGCAATTTACATTTATTCGTTTTATTCGTTTTGTTCGATTATTCTACATAAATTTGTTCGAATTATTCGTTATTCGAAAATGGCTATTTTTAAATTGTTCGAATAATTATTCGTAAGAAAATATTCGATTAATCGAACGATCATTACTCGAATGAATACCCTAGTTGATATTAATATCTTTCTAAACTGTATTTAACCCCAGGTTTTACTTGTCAAAAATACGAGAAAACATGAATATTCATTTTGACGTTTACAACGAAAAAACACTCTCATACAAAAAAGAATTGACTTTTTTTAAAACTTATAAAACAATATGAAAGACTAAAGAACGGCGTATATTTTGTATTACTCAGTTCAAAATATCCGGATTTTGAGTTATGACGTTGTTGCAGAAAATGAGCGATTTGATTAATATGCACATATGTTCATACTAGGATATTCAATTAATCGGGTTACTGGTTTAATCGGTAAATCGTGCAAATAATTAATCGGGGTTTAGATTTATTCGGTTAATAATCGGTTAATTTTAAATTATTCGATTAACCGAATAATTTATATTTAAGTATTTTATTAATAAAAATAACAAAACATAACATAATTCAGTCAAAAAATAAATTATTTTCCTGAGATTTAATAAAACTCGACTTTGAAAAAACTCTCTCGCTGATTGCACAGTGCAACAGTGAAAAAAACACACGATCATGACTATATAGGTTCGACTCTACTACCAAAGGGTAGTAAAACCCTATACTCAGTTTGTCCATTTTGGTGACCGATTTTTTTTTATGGGCTCCCAAAGTTTCTGAAAATCAGTGGGGCCTCTAAAAAAGGTGTCATCAGTTTTTGGTTAACAGCTAATTCAGACTTTGTGATACAGCTTAACTTTATATGGCAATAATATAGCTAAGATTCCGCCAAATAAAGTTTGTTACAATTTGTTTTCAAAAAATAGCTTTTTCGTGCACTTTTGTTTAAAAAATATAGGAAGAAACATTTTTTTTTTTACTTTTTTTAGAATAACTTCCAGGGTCTCCTAATTTTTCACTAACAATATTTAGCAAAGTTGTAGCTACGGTAAAGTTGAACAACTCTTGAGAACAAATCAATGCATTCTGAACGTGTCTAGTCACTCTAAATAGCACATAAAAATCACTTTGTACCTAAAAATTTACGTTTTTACTATTTTATTACGCTAAAACAAAGATTTTTTGTCAAAATAGTATGATCAAGTCCACACTTCTATGTTGTGCTGTATTATTTACTCGGCTGAGGTGTTCGGAATGGGGATCAGTGAGTGGACCCTTAATGTCACACATTTAAAAAAAAATCGCCAAAAAGCCATTTATGATCCGAATGAGCTGAAATTTAAAATGTAGATAGTCCTTGAGAAGGTCTACAAAAATATGCTTTTATCTGTAGGTATATCTTTTAGTTCAAGAGATATTTAAGTTTAATTTTTTTTTTAAATTTTGCTCGATCTTTCTTTTGTATTTTATACATGAAGGTCAAAATTTGTTTTTTATATACGACGTATATTTGCGATAAAATTCTAAAGAAAATAAAATAAACCTGATAACAATTATTTCGTCCCTAGAACAAATTACACGCATCCAAAGTTGAAGCTTCTTTTTATATACATTTCAACTTTGTATGCGTTTGTTTTTTAAGTTTTTTCCCAAAAAAGTCCCCATATTTTTTCTTTTATAAAAAACTAATTTTCTTCGTTGCTATCTATATACATTTTTTATGATCTGGAAAGAGAACTTAATGCAAAAAAGTATAAAGTAAAATTTGACTAACTTAAGCGGACATTGTACCCCCCAGCCCTATCCAAACTTGGCCAATTTTGAAACAAAATTTTAGGTTTGAGTAAAAAATTCTAAAAACGCAAAGCACCGATCCTCAAAAGCTCATGATATTTGTATAGCCCTATATATTGTTTATATACATACAAAACGTTTTTACTATCATACTGTAAATAACGTCAAAGTGGGCTATTTTCTTAAAAAGATCAGTTTTTGGAACACATTTTCCCCGTTTTAGGAATTTCGATGTTTGAAAACAAAGAATGGCAACATTAGTGATGCCATTGACTTAAGAACATTTAGATCTATATTACTTCCAAATTTTATTGTGATGTCTGTAACTGTTCAAATTTTACATTAATTCAAAGTTTTTATTTTTCTTGATGGAAAATCAACATTTTATAATATAGTTAGTTTTTAAGGTAAAATACGTCCGAAAAAGCACAAAATTTATTCATTTCACTAAAATGTCAATCTCCAAGTCATAAGGTTTCCACCGATATCAAAAACTTTTATAAAAAGCTTATATTTACACTTCAGAAGCTCCACAAACCTTTCGCACTTTCAAAAATTTTGATGTTTTTTCATATCTTGCATCAAGCCGGTCTTGCGTGATCAACATTGGATACAGTGATGCGCCCGGATCATATCGATAATGATTTGCCCATTCTTCGTTATTCCAGCACAATAGAGAAGTATACACTCGAACATACATTTTTAACAAACAATTTTTGTTTTAGAGTAAAAAAATAGTAAAAAACTAAAATTTTTATGCTACAAAGTCATTTTTGACAGCTATTTAGAATGCCTAGATATGTTCGGATTACATTGATATGTTCACAAGAGTTATTCAGATTTACCGTAGCTACAACTTTGCAAAATATTGTTATTGAAAAATTAGGAGTCCCTGGAAGTTATTCTAAAAAAAGTAAAAAAAAAAATTTTCTTCCTATATTTTTTCAACAAAAGTGCACGATAAAGCTATTTTTTGGAAACAAATTTTAACAAAATTTATATGGCGGACTATTAGTTATATTACTGCCATATAAAGTTAAGCCGTATCACAAAGTCTGAATTAGCTGTTAACGAAAAACTGATGACACCTTTTTTAGAGGCCCCACTGATTTTCAGAAACTTTGGGGGCCCATAAATAAAAATCGGTCACCAAAATGGACAAACTGAGTATAGGGTTTTACTACCCTTTGGTAGTAGAGTCGAACCTATACTGTCATGATCTTGTGTTTTTCCAAAAGTCTTCATTTGTTGCATAGTGTTGTAGATGTTGGAGAAATCGAAAATAAGGCATGATAAAGAATATCCAATATTTCAGTATTTTTTTTTTAGTTTTTCTAAGCATATAAAATCCTCCTTTATACCATTGAAGTCCTTTTTGAATACTTTTAATAATTTCTACAAGTTCTGATAAAAGATTCGTTTCAGTAATGTCTCCAGTTTCGTCAATTATCATGTTTTCATCCAACAAATATGTACATGTAAATTAAATATGTCAGTTGTTATTGGATGTTCGAAAAAATATGTAATTTTACTTTAATATTTGTAAAAATAAATTCATAAAAATAAGTTAAAGTGCAAAAGAAAAGAAATTTCGGTTAATCGGTTAATCGACACAAATTAATCGGTTTATTTGTTATTTGAAAATCGGCAATTTTGAATTATTCGAACAGTTAACCGACCAAAATTAATCGGTTAACCGATTAACGGTTAATCGATACATAGTACATACTATGTATGCTCACTTCTGATGAAGTTTATACAAAATATATTAATTGCCATTTCTTTTTTAAATCCAAAGAATAATCTTAATTACCAAGAATAGTATTATTGTATATTTTTCTTAATAAAACAAGGGTTCACATTTTTGTTTAAAATTTATGAAATTTATATAAATACTTGTAAAAAAACCAAACGAAAAGAGGAAAATAATTTGAACATAAATTTTAATTAAATCAACATTTAAATAATTCGCTAGAAAACAACAACAATAAATATAAACACTCTAATACAAGGTCAAAACAAAAACATTTAATGACGCAAGATGAAAAAAAATGAGTTTTTCTTTTTTTGTATAAAAAAAAAACGTGCATACGCTGACTGACTGGCGGACGACGAGACTTCACACGTTTGTGTATGCAAACAAAAATAATAATAATAATAAAAATAACAATATTAATAATAATAAATTGGTTCGTAACATCTGTTTGTTTGAAAACAGAATTTAATTTCATTAAAACACCACAACAAAACAGAAAAACTAAAACGTATCTGTATTTGATTGAGCAGAGGTGAATTTTGAAATAATTTTGAAGTGAAATTGATTGCTGGGGGGTTATTTTATAATTCAATTTGAGAGAAAACATTTTCGAATAATATCTTAACCCTTAACATTAACATTACAAAACACCAATTATCTCAAAAAGTAATTATAATTTTTTTTTAAATTAAACTATGAATTTAGTTACAGATTTGTTAACATTTCCCTCCAAGGTCGAAATGCATTCTGACTTTTAGTTTTTGTTCTGTCAGCTATTTTGTGAGTGATGTCAAAATTTTAGCACGTGAAATTTTTTTTTTTTTTAAATCAAAGTTTTACTAACTTTTAGTTGCCCGACCTATTGGAAATATATTTTATTAGTTCTTTTTGATTAGTTTTCCAATAAAATCGTATCATAATTATTGTTTTTACACCTAAACCGGCAACAATGCCCTGAGACACTCTTAACCTTTTTGCACCTGGTTCCAAAATTTAATTTGCAAATTAGTTTCTGAGGTCTGTTCTGAGTTTATTGGGTCATAATTACCCTTACAAAAATTATTCGACAACTTTTTTTTTTTGGCTTTTTAAAGTTTGCGGGTTAGAGGGTTAAATATTCAAAAGTTTAAAATAATGACAGCCCCTAACTGTCTTATATATTTGGAAATATTTACGTTTGTCAATTAGTCGAGTTTTATTTTAATCGAATAAATGTTTCTAATTTGTTTTATTTTTCGTGTTCGAGTATTTGAGTGATCATCAATCGATCACTAAAACAATTTTTAAAATTTCTTTGATTATTCGAGCAAATAACGAATGAAAAATATTATTCGAATAATTTAATAAATAAAAAATGTATATATTTGATAATGAATAAAAGCTAAATTAATAATATATAGTTATAAATAGTAATAAATTTTAGCATTTTAATTATATAAAGTATCGCTAAATATTTTATGAAATAATTGTTGAGTCTTTAGATCTCAAATTATTTTTAAAATTCGTTGTTAATATTAAATGCGTTTGACTAAAATAGATTATTAATTATAACTATTTTGTTTGTTATTAATTCATTATTGCGGATAATTTAACCTTAAGTTAGGTTTCATATTTGTGTGTAAATCCAAAGTCAATTGGAAAATGAATCGTTTCTAATAACTAAAACTATTATTCATATTTCATAGAGATATTTTTTTTATTAAAATTATTTTTTTTTTTTAATTTCAAGTAGAAAATAAATTTATTCGAATAATTTTATATTCTAAATTTAAAAATGTTATTTATTCGAATAAAAAATATTTTTTCCTCGATTATTCGAATAATTTTTATTCGATTTTTTTTTAAATTTTAACTAGAAAATAAATATATTCGAATAATTTTTTTATTCCAAATTTAAAAATGTTATTTATTCGAATAAAAAATATTTTTTCCTCGATTATTCGAATAGTTTTTATTAGATTATTCGAATAATTTTTATTCGATTTTTTTTTTTAAATTTTAACTAGAAAATAAATATATTCGACTAATCGATTAATCGACAATTATTAATCGAATAATTTTTTATTCTAAATTTAAAAATGCTATTCATTCGAATAAAAAAATATATTTTTTTCTCGATTATTCGAATAGTTTTTATTCGGTTTTTTTTGTTAATTTTAACTAGAAAATAAATTTATTCGACTATTCGATTAATCGACAAATATTCGAATAATTTGTTATTCTAAATTGAAAAATGTTATCCTTTCAAATAAAAAATAACATTTTTTTCTCGATTATTCGATAGTTTTAATATTTTTTTTTTAATTTTAACTGGAAATTGAATTTTTCTACTATTCCATTAATCGACAATTATTGATCAAACAATTTTTTATTCCAAATTTAAAAATTTTATTCATTCGAATAAAAATATATATTTTTTTCTCGATTATTCCAATAATTTTTATTCGAATGACAACACTAGACAAATTTCATCAGGACAAAAGCAGTCTATACTTAAATACTATTGACAAACTGCTGATATTGTTCTGCTGACATTTGACCAAATATATTTTTTTACTTTTAACTTGAAAATAAATTTATTCGATTAATCGAATATTTTTTTTATTCTAAATTGAAAAATATTAAAAAAATATATATTTTTCTCGATTATTCGAATAATTTTTATTCAAATGATAATCCCAGACAAATGTCATCAGCAAAAAAGCAATCTATACTTAAATACTATTGACAAACTGCTGATGTTGTCCTGCTGACATTTGACCAAATGTATGAGAAAGTCGGGAAAATGTTGTTTTTTAGAAAGCCAAATGTGCGAAACTGAGAAGGTTAACTAGAAGAGGAAATTCTTATAAAGAAAAATGCGATCATTATTCCAATTTTAACTAGAAGTTTATTGATTTTATTGCACCACTTCAAATTATATGTATATTCTATTTTGTTTTTAAATTTCCACAATTTCTGCCTTAACCTTTCTACAAGCCTTTTAACATATTTACTAGATAATATAGAAACAAAATATTTTAATATTTCCCAATTCTTAAAGTAATTAAGAAAACCCATCAACAATTTATGGTTATTAAACGGTTTTTTTTGTAAACTACAAATGTTTTTCCTCATTTGTTTGCATTTTGCGGAAATTCTAAAAACAAACCAAAAAATCTTATTGTTTAAGTTAATACAATACGACTTGTCTTATACAAATCTATTTACCTGGCAGGTACTGAACGAAAAAACAAACGTATGTGTTGTACAAACTTTCTTTATTCACAACTTTTTTTATCTCATTTTAAATCAAACCACGTGTTGAGTGTTTGTTTTTATTATGACGGGGTACTTAGTACCTAGTACTATAATTTTATTTTAGTGGTTTTTCGTTTGAATTTAAATAAATATATAGGGAACCACTAAACATCTCACAGCATGCTACTATTGAAATTAGGGTTGTCAATTAATTATTCGAGTTTTATTTTAATCGAATAAAAGATTGTAATTTCTTTTCTTATTTGAGCGATCAAGTAATTTTTAAAATTTCCAGGATTATTCCAACGAATAACGAATAAAAATATATTATTCGAATAATTTATGGTAATAAAATATGTTTAAACCAGCAAAATCTTATATATAAATAGGCCACACGTTTTTTTGTGGTACACTTTTAAGTATGTTATTGTCCACGAATATTGATGAAACATATACGGTTTAAAAGGTTATTTTCTCTAGATTTGCAGAACATAATTTTAAATTCTTTCTATAAAAGTGGTAAAAAGCGTTTAAAAGTGGTCGAATTTCGGCCACCGGGCGATCCTAGTCTTAATAATTTGTTAACATATATTTTTCAATTTAAATTTGAAAATAAATTTATTCAGTTAATCGATTGATCGAATAATTTTTTATGCTAAATTAAGAAATTATATTCGAATAAAAAATATAACTTTTTTCCACGATTATTCGAATAATTTTTATTCAAATAGTTTTTATTCGAATGACAACTTTAATTGGAAACCATAAAGAAATATGTATTAATTTCATATTAAGTATTGTTTTATAAATATATGTAGATTCATCACATAATCGCGACTTAAATTAACTTTTTTTAAACTTTATGAATTTCAAGGTTTTCATTAGTTTCATTCATTTATATTTTTAGCAAATCTGGTTATTTTTTTTTTACATTTTATTCTCACTTGTATTTCCTTTCGATTATTGCAGTTTCATTGTTAATTTTCTAATGTCGTTCTTTTAGGTTATGTTTCTAATTTAATTTTTTTTTTAAATGTTTAATATAATTGTGGTTAATCGATTATTTTGGTTTTTAAACAATTTAAACATGCATTTTAAGGTTTAATGTCTAAAACAAATAAGCATATCTAGCTTCATTTTGTTTTAAACAATAAAGGTTAATTATTGTATTAAAATTAATGATTAATACTTTTGAGTGTATAAACACAATGAAAACGAAACGGAAAAATCAAAATCGTTATGCGTTTGTCATCAAAATTACGCATTTTTTGAAAATTTTTGATAATTACCGTTTTTAATAAGCGAAATTATATTTGGAAAAATTAAATTTTTTTAAATCGCTATTTTTTGTGAATGTATCTATCATATCAAATAATTGCATTTTCGAATTCAGCTATGAAGTAACCCCCCAGTACAACACCATTTTGGACCAAAATATAGATTTATTTCTTTCACCAAACACTTGAATACTGCAAAACGTACCTTAAAACTCATGCATATCTCAACCAACCATAGTATGGTTGAGGCCAACCATAGTATGGTTGAGGCCAACCATAGTATGGTTGAGGCCAACCATAGTATGGTTGAGGCCAACCATAGTATGGTTGATACCAACCATATTATGGTTGATACCAACCATATTATGATTGTGTTACAACCATAATATGATCATATCTGCTGTTATGTTCTAAACAATCATATTGATGGTGGATTTATGAAGTAATGGGACTTGTTTGTAAAAAAATGAATCCATTGTTTGGGTTTTTGTTTTTGAAAGATTTTGTTTGTGCATTTTTACTTAGATTTAATTTAACGCAATTTAAATTAACCCTAAGCTCTCTTTTGTTGTGTCTTATTTCTGAATTTCTGGTTGAATTTTCCGTTTTGGTGTATTCAGGGACTTATAGTAAAATTTCACGGATAATATTTCTGCGGAACATTTTAACCCCTTAAATTCCTGTTTTAATTGTGGTTTTTGCTCTTTTTTAAAAGAAGGATTTAGAGGGTTAACATATTCTACAAAAAAGTTGTCCTTAACATTTTACATAAATTAATTGGAAAATACAGTGACGGACATTACAATAGAATCACTACCAATATTTCATTTAAAACCAGGAGCAATCATAAGGATTGGTGTGGGCCAGAAAATATAAAAAAGTGGCAAAATGTGTTGTGGACGGACAAAACGACCATTAATTTAACTGGTAGTGACATGGGTTAGACGTCCCAAAAAAGGCAAAAACGTTTAAACATGGTTGGGGAAATATTATTATATGGGGATGTTTTTCTTGGTATTGCGTTGGTCCATTTATTGGATTAAAGAAAATATGGATAAACACTTGTATGTAAATATTTTGGAGAATGTTATAAAGCCACATGCAGAATGGAATATGCCCTTAAAATGGCTCTTCCAGCAAGATAATGACCCAAAGCACACGTCAGTCTTGCCAAAAAATGGTTTTTATATAACAAAATTCATGTTATGGAATGGCCGTCTCAATAACCAGACTTAAATCCTATGAAAAATAGTAAAATACAAACTCGGACCTGAAAAACAAGGAAGAACTTTGGCAGAAAATTCAGGAAATATGGTATGCAATTTCCCGATCTACATGCGAAAGTTTGTTAAATTCAATCCCCAAAAGATTTGATGCTGTTATTAGAAATAATTGATATGCAACAAAATATGTATTAAGAAAACAACGAATTCTTATGATGATTTTTTATTTTTAATCATTTTAAGACTGATTGATTCTATTTGAATGTCGCATATTTTATTTAGTCTTTTAGATTTGACATCGTTTTTAACATAAGAATGTGTTATTTTTTTATTTTATTTTTTTCTATTTATTGGTTACGTTATGAGCATTAATATATAATGAACAAATTTTAAATTTTGAAATCAAATTTTGTAGTTTTACCGCTTTAATCGAATTCATATGTAGTGATTCTATTGTATTGTCCGTCACTGTATATAGTTTTAAATTGCCATTGCAAAAATCCCTACAATTCATGCAATTCGCTACTACATGCGAAATTTTGGAAAAAAATCCCTACAAAAAAGGGAAAATTCCCTACACTTGGCATCACTGCTTAAGATACAATACAGTGTTGCATTGACTATTTTCAACATGATTTGGGATGATTGCGTGTCAATTGTTTTAACCTAAATCAAGTGGAAATGCATTTGGCGAAAAAATCTAAGCATACATGACAAAAAGTATGGACAAATGCGTTTTTTCAATATACAAAATAATTTTTTTGAGCAAAGCTCGACCAAGTGTTTCCACTCTGTTGTAAGTGTTTTGTAGTGCAATATTTTAAATAAAATTTGCTGTGCTTCATATAAGGTAAAGGCAATGTATCTGACATTTTCTTCCTGTTGTTTATTTTTAAGCATATCTAGCTTAGATACATTTAACAAATAAGTAATTTTAGACATGATTTGCAGCCCATCAAGTAGTTTCTCTCAAGTGTAACATTTATCATGTAGCAAATCAATCGATTTGAGCAAATCAAATGATTTGGCACAAATCACTTAATTGGAAACATACTTTAAGTTTTACTTCCAACACACTTAACGAAAAAATCTAAGCATATAAGATATAAAAAAAAGAAAAAAATCTTTAGTGATGCAAAAAATATTTATTTCGTTTGAAACTAAAAGCCATGACGTTTAAATCAAATACCATCTGATTCAAATTTAATAAAAACCAAAAAATCTTATATAGTATGCGAAATAGCCAAAGCATACAAGTTAAAAAAGTAGAAAAAAAATAAAAAACAAAAAAAATATTTATACCATATAAAACTATAAACCATGACATTTAAATAAAATACAAAATAAATACCTTCTGATTCAAATTTTGCAACAATTTTGGATGAACTTGATATGGAATGACATGTAGTAGCGAGTATCACGATTGAATTTGGTCACACTGTCGTCAATTTAATTCAGTTCGCCACAACATTCTTCAAGTATTTGCATCCAAAAAAAAAAAAAAATAAATATAACCCGTAAGAAAAAAAGATTTGAGAGCCTGCACTTAAAGAACTTCATACTTTATGATACCCATGTCAAATTTGACATGACTACCACAGTGTTTCCATATATCAAATATTAAGTAATAACTGTATGGCTACCTTTTCTCTGGTCTTATTTTGTTTCTTATAATTTTTTGTTAATCTTAAGCTTACTTTTTTCCAAAATAAAACAAATTGAGATTCCCCTATTATAAACCATTAAAATTTTAACATGATCAATCATAATTTTATTTTGAGTATTTACTTTTTACTCCAATTTCTTTTGTGCATGTGTGAAATTGTTAAAAATAATTTCACCTAGTGAAAATACTGCACACATTTTAAAACGTTATATTTTATAATAAGTTTCCCTGACTTGGCAGTAAACCTCATGCCAAAATCTAAAATATTGACGTGAGCGCATTTTAATAATAAACATTTTGGTTACTATAGTTGTTATTAAAGAAATTAATGATAATAATTTTTTATAAACCATAACATTTGCATATTTATTATTATAGTAGATATTAATATTAAATTAATCTTTTTCTCTCTCTTTATCTTTCATTCTTGTAAAAAAACAAATAAACGCTAAACATCATCATCACATTGTACGGCAAATTCAAATCAGATGAAATATCCTACAAACAAACAGCGTAATACTGGTAGTGAAAAATGGGTAATGTTGAGAATTGAATAATATGGAATGAGTCATGTTTCTCTAAATAGAAAATAATTTCATATTTTCTTTTTGTCAAAGCTAAAGTGGAAACTCTATTATAAGAAATTAAATCAAATGAAAAAGAAAAATATTTTGCACAAAAATTTTTCAATTTGCTTAATAATAAATCAATATTGTGTATAATTGAGTTTCTACTGTTTGTTTATCGTTATTCTGTTGTAATTTCAATGTAAATTATTCTTGAAGTTTTGTTTTTGTTCTATTTCAACTTGTTGATGTTTAATTTTAAAAAATATTTAAGATTTATCCATGTTATCTTGAATTTATTTTCAATCTACTAGGCTTTAAATACATTTATAAATTCAGTTATTTTCCCTGTTATTTTTGTTGTTGTTGTTGATAACAAATTATTTTTAATAATAATTTTTGCACACAGTTCTTGAGACGACTTCTGTTTTGTTTGTACATACATATTTTCCTTACACTTGATTCAATATTGAGTCACTTTACAACAGCCGTACGTACAACATGGATACAAGGTTCTTTACTTTTTCTTATTTTATCATTTGTATGTTTCCTTTATAAATGTGGCATGGTTTTTTTATTATTTAATATTTAAAACACCTAGCGCCAAACAAAGTTCTTCGTTGCTTGTATAGTTTTGAATTTATTGCAAACATTTTCAAAACATTATTCAAACAGTAGGACTGGTTTTGTCGTTGGCTGTATGTTTATTATATATATTACGTGTATTTTGTTGTTAGTTGTATTATAATATTCTTCTAAATGTACATATATACTACAATACATAATACTTTTACTATTTTTCATTTTTGTCCTTGTCACATTATTCTGTGCATTAAATTTATGTCATTTCACTTACCACATTAAGCATCTTTTCTACTTAGTGATATAAAAAATCAATTTACTTTTAAAAGTGCCTTTAAAATGTTTAATAAATACTATAATTATAAAATTTAAGAGGTCATGTTCTTAAGCTGCAAACGAAACAACCTAAGCATACAAAATAAAGAGAAGATAAAAATCAAACAAATATTAATTGCATTCCTGGCTATAAACAACTGAATAAATAAAAAAAATTATTGGTTCAGAACGAAATAATCTAAGCATACATCCTATTTTATAATTCAAATAAATATATAATTAATAAATCTATAATTTCATTGTGATTTAAGGTGCACTAAAAATATTTGGTCAATTCACAAGGTCCTCTTGTCATATTGTCATAATGTCCTAATATTTCACGACTCGGCGGCTCGGTTAAACCGTCTCTTAGGCGTTCGGCGCAGGTCTCTGCTGGTTGGTTACGATAACACAATAAACATAGCATACAGAGTATTAATTTCTTAGGACATTTTTTGCTTGAAAGGCAATATTAGGACATTATGACAATATGACATGATAAGAGAACCTTGTGAATTGATCAAATGTCTATGTCATCATGTTGTAATGTTGAAATTGAAACAATCAACAAAGCATACTGAATAAAGAGAAGACAAAACCACAAAAAATGTATTCCATTCCAAGCATTATAAACTTTTTCTAATTATTTGCTTAAATTTTCACTTCAAAGTGCCTTAAAAAACTAAATAAAGAGAAGAGAAAAATCAAAAAAAATATTTATTCCATTTGGCACTAGAATTGATAACATTTAAATAAAAACAATTTATACTTCAAACCAAATTATACTTCAAAACACAAATTTTAAATATTTTTTTTTCGAAAGTTTTTTTTAATTTTTTTTGAAATTTTTTTTTTAACATTTTTTTTTATGAACAAAAAAATTCGGTTTTTAAAATATTTTTTCCGATTTTGACCCATTGTAGGTCCAACTGTCTATGGTCTTATAAACGTCGTTGCAAATATCTATCATTAGATATCGATATTGTCTATATTAATGACTTAGTAATCCAGATATAGGTCAAAAATCGAGGTTGTTCTGATTTTTTCCTCATATCTCAGCCATTTGTAGACCGATTTAGCTGCTTTTAAATAGGAAAATTCTCGAAAGCATGTCTGACAGAATTATTGACGATTTGGATCCCGAAGATATCTGGGGTCTTCAGAAAATTGATTTCAACAGACAGACGGACATGGCTATATCGAGAATATATATACTTTATAGGGTCGGAAAATTATATTGTCGACATTACAAACGGAATGACAAACTTATATATTGTTACGTTTTAACCTTTTCAAAACGTTTGTTTATTTCCTTTAAATAAACCGGATACTTTTGATTGCAAATGAAAGCCGTTTAGTAGTTTGAAAATTGTAACAACTCTTTATTTTTTTAAAATGTACAACAACAGAATTAAATAGTCACTCAATGTTTTTTATACACGTTTATAAAATCGCAGAAATACAGACACACTTTATAATGTACACGAATTCACTTGAAAAATACAGCACTCAGTTGATGTTTATTCTAAAAGCGTCTCCGATAAACTCACTAACGACTGCAACCTCTGCCACTATTTATAACACTGCCATCTGCACTCTAGATTGCTCTTTAACTGTCAAAGCTCGTATATTCTAGAGCTTTCTAATACATACGCCATCTGTGGTGTACTTTCTACAATGTTCTTTAACTGAATATTCGAATTCGAATATAGGGTCGCAGCAACAGCGTTGCCATACTTAATGGTCAACTGAAAGCTTTTATTCAATGTTAATAATGAGAGGCACTGCTATTTGAAAGCATTAAGCAACTTTTAAATCAGCCGTTGACATCGTTATATTTGAATTCAAGTACAATTTCGTAACAATATGTATACCCTTCTCACGAAGGTGAAGGGTATAACAAGTAAGAGAGGTATATTCGGCTGTGCCGAAATTATTACTTTAAAAGTTTAACATTTTAAAAATTTTTAGGTAAATAAAAATTTTTTTTTCTTTAATTTTCATTTATTTTTTTTTTTAAATTTATGAGTGAATTTTATGAAAATAAAATTCTTTTTGGTGAAAAAAAATCGGGTCAAAAAATATTTTTCCCAATTTTGACCCAATGTAGGTCCGACTTACTATGGAGCTATATATACCTCGTTGCAATGTTCTGAAATATCTATATCCTTATTGTCTATATTAATGACTTAGTAATCCAGATATAGATCAAAAATAGGTTTTTGACCTAATCGACATTGTCCTGTTTTTTTTTTCTTATATCGATTTTAAATAGCAACCGAGCTGGGTCTATAGCGGATATACTGATGTATTAATCATGTATGTAAGTTATTTGGGGGCTACAGAAAGTTGATTTCAACATACAGACGTACATGGCTATATCGACTCCGCTATATATAACGATTCAGAATATATATAGTTTGTGGGGTCGCAAATGAAAATTGTATAAATTACAAACGGAATGACAAACTTAATATACCCTTACTCAATTTTTAGAAATAATCTAAGCATACACATTGTAAACTAAAGCATAAAAAGTTGCTTTGTTTACGTGTTTATGATTTTGATATCACTTTGAAATTACATGAATTTCCAATTTATAGATCTGAAAAAATAGAATTAAGGATTTAAAAAATATGTTTTTATTTTACGAAAATATCAAATAATATGTGTTTCAAAATATACATACATACATAAATACATATAATTAAAATAAATAAAGCATTATTATTTTCCCAACTCACATATATAGAAATCTTTAATTTCAATGTGATTTTAGATGCACTAAAATTTATTTGTTAAAATCAGTAAGTCAGTCAGTCACGCTATATAAATAAATTAAATTTGATGAGATTCGTTAAACGCAATTCTTTACAAACAAAAATACAACAATACAAATTATTGAATAATTTAATGTTTTGGAAATTAGTGTCAGTTTATTTTCATAACAAAAAAAAAAAAATAAAAAATAAATAAAATAACAACAGCCATAAATGAAAAGATACAATTTAAAGTATCTCTATAAAATACAATACAACCAACGTACATGTAGGTATGCTTTGCGGCCAAAATTCATAAAGTCTTCAATATGAATTGAAATGCAAAACATAACAATAATTTTAATTAATTAATTAATAGAAATAAAAACCAGAATGTTTATTTAGCAACAACAATTTGAAATTCAGTTCTAGGCGAGATTTTTGTTTGTTTATTTGATTTGAAAGAATGATTTCGTTATAATAAATAGAATATAGATTTTTCAGTTTGACAGCTGACAATTGATTCACATAATATTCTAGAATCTACAGGCTGAACCGAACTTAATATTCAGCCAAAAATCATTATTCCGTTTAATCAGAAACAAACCGAAACTTTTCAAATTAATTAAATTTGAGAGCATGTTTCAGCTAATTTAGCATTTTCATTAATCTTGTTTTTTCATCATGAACTAAGTTTTTTGAGGAAACCGTTTTTAAATTCTTTAAAATTCCACAATCTTTGTTTTCCTTTTCGGTTTTGGTATTCGTCCAAATTTTGACCGAATACTGCCATTAGGGTGAATACTGGCCTAATCCACTTTCTCCACTTATGTTTAATAAAACTTTGCATGCGCTTAAATCAGTGGTCGGTACTCATAGCCAATTACTTCTAAGATTTTATGTAAACAAATATAAAGTGGAAAACTATTCCACATGAAATGCTCTAATCAAAGCTAATTAATAATATAAGGCCGCACGGCGAATTCATATATTTATTTATATCAATGAGAATCAATATAAAATGGTAGCTCCATAAATTCAGGCGAATTCAACTATTTTATACTCTTCAGCATGAGTGGCAGTTTGTCATTCCGTTTGTAATTTCTACATTTTTCATTTGCGACCTCACAAAGTATATATATTCTGGATTGTTATAAATAGCGGAGTCGATATAGCCATGACCGTCTGTATGTTGAAATCAACTTTCCGTAGCCCCCAAATAACATACATATGTACATCAATATATCAGCTATAGACCCTTGCTATTTAAAAACGAGAAACTCGGCCGACAAATGGCTGAGATATAATGAGATATATTTTTGATCTACATATATCTGGATTACTAAGTCATCAATATAGACCTTATAACGCCATAGTAAGACCTACATTGGGCTAAAATCGGGACCCGAATTTTTTTCATCAAAATTTTTTTTAAAAAAAAATTAAAAAAGACATTTTTTGAAAAAAAATTTTGCGATATATTTTTTTTAAAAAATATTAGAAAAAAAATGTTGGAAAAAATTTAAAATAATTATTTTAAAGTATAATTTAGTGAAGGGTATATAAGATTCGGCAAAGCCGAATATAGCTCTCTACTTGTTTTGTTTTGTCTGTTTCGAATAAGTCATGTACATAGACAATATTGATATCAAATAAAAGGTGTTTTAAGGACTTATAAATTTTGTCCGACAATGGTTCAGTTTCTGGAACATTTTTTTCTCACTAAATATTTTTTCTCCATTTTTTCACGAAAGTTTTTTTTTCAGAAAAAAATGTTTTTAATTTTTATCTTAAAGTATATTTTAGTGGAGTTTATATAAGTTTCGGCAAAGCCTAGTTTCTATATCATAAATTAATTACACTCTGCTACAAAATGACGCTTTTTGCCAGAACTTGAAAAGCGACCTAATGGAGGTTGTAGGCCTAGGTGAGGACATACTAAAACCGTTTTCAAAGATTTTGAAACAACCTCAAAATTTTGAGATATTTTGAAAAAATTGTTTTAGGGTAGGTCGTAGTACTTTAGTACCTCTAACTCACACATTTTTAGACCGATTTCAAAATTTTAAACAATTATGGATATACAAACAATTAAGCTTTCATAAAATGTATGCACAAAATGTATATCAAGAAAAATTGCGTAAGTTTTTATAAAAAGTTTCGCTTTATTTTTTTATTTTTTATTTTTTTTTCGTAATTTTTCATATTCAACAATAGTTAATTTAATTTTTTTCTATGAAAACCTATTCTTTTTTGCACAGTGTTTTAAAGACAACTTTATATGGGAAACAATGAGATATTACTTTTAAAATCGGTTTATATTTGCAAAAGTTATTAAATTTTTTTCAAATCAATTCAAAATTTTACAAATATTTTTTTTCTACAGTTTTTTGTTTACTTTTATTTATATGCGCTGGGGGAGAAAATACTAAAAATGGTATTAATTAAAAGTTGAATAACTTTTAGAATTTTCATCCGATTTGAATAATTAAAACCATGTTTTGTTAAGAACTAAATTTCCTATATATGTTGGTATAAATTTTTATAAACTTTCATATCAAAATAAGCAATGAAAAGCGACTAAAATCAAAAAAGTTGATAAATTTTGTTTTTCTTTTAGATATTCTTAACAAAAACAATACTTATAACTTAAAAATGTATCTAAAAATGCATGTCATTTTAAAGCGCAATCAGTTTTTTTTCCAAGCCCGTTAAAAAATTTAAAGTCGGACAAAAACTGACTAAGCTACAGATCGATAAGTCGACGAACATCACTGAAAACGGTTTTTTCAGAATAACTTCTGAATATGAGGGTGTTTATGAAATTTTTAGAGACAATTTGTAGTGTACTCAGCAAGACCTATAACCCACGCTAGGCCGTTTTCCAAGTTTTTTCCATCGTAGCACCGTGTTATTAGAAAAAAGAGAATACTTAATTTTTTTAAGAAAAAATATATTTCTAATTTCGAAATGAAAGGCTTATCAAGGACATTCCCGACTTATATAAAGCCTTTGGAATTCGGTCCGATAATAGTTCAAATTATAACCCGAATTTTTTTAAAATTTTTTTTCAAAAACAATTTTATTTATCAACAAAAAATATTTCTAATTTTCCAAAGACTTTCAACCAGCTTAAAACTGAAATATCGGTAAAATTAAAACAATAATATTTTCAACATATTTTAAAGCCTTCCTTCTCCTCACCGTCAACAAGTTTCCCATAGAAAAAACTAGTTTCATAATAACCAAAGAGGAGCAGCATATTAATAAACTATGGATGTAATTTTAATAATACAAGCAATTTTTTGCCAGTTTTATGAGTATTTTTATTTGTTTTCCTCCTCATCATCAACAACATCACCATGTTGTAATACTTGAATGAATGACATTTACTTAATGTGAATGTTCAAGTATTATTCACATAAAATTGTAGGCATATGATGTGAGTGAGGATAGTTGTTTGTTTGTTTGTTTATTTGAATAGATGAATGGAAACATAAATCCAACAACTACAACTTTGTTTATTCATAGATTCATTTCTGGGTAAAAATTGTAATCATTGAATTTAATGATGAAAAATCAAGCCATAACAGAAATATACAAGGCGGAAAATTCAAACATTGGGCAAATTAGCCAAGATATGCAATGTTTTAAATGTAATGGGGACTCACATCAATGAAGTTTTTAGTAACCCATAAAATAAACAGACGTACATATATGTTAACAAGGACTGCATACATACATATGTCTGTATAGACTACAAATATCGTTTAAAACAATTACAAGCATGTGTTTATGGCTTGACTTTGATAATTGAAAAATAAAGTCTGGAAAAATTGCCATTAATTGGGGACGTTAGTTAGTAATTTATTTGTGGCCAAGTTTTTTTTTTGTTCACTCTTTTATTTGTACATGCGTCATTTATTTAACGTGTTTATCACGTGCATATTTATTTAATTGTGGTGATATTTTCTTTCATGTCGTATGAAGTCTTATTAGTTTCACTGTCTTTTATTAAATGAATAATTCTTTACAATTCATTAGCTTTGTCTAGTCATAACATATCAACGGTGCAATCATGTTGAGAGTTATTTATTTTAATGCCTTGCCATTTAAATTTTAAAATTTATTTCGTAATGCGAATTCTTTAATAATTTATTAGAAAATTACGCATAATGTCTTAATGATGTCTGAAAGCAACATGTGAAATGACATTTGGGTTTTTTTTTAAATTTAAATTAACATAATTTAATGATAATCTTTATTTGAGTTTAATAAAACTCATTTAGCCTATTATCAATTAGGTATAGTATTTAAATATAGACGATTTATAGAATAATGATCAGAAACAATGTGTAATTTGCGATTTTAACCATAATATGGTTGGGATCAACCATAATATGATTGTGATAGAAACATAATATGTATGGTTGGGTACAACCATAATATATTTGGGTACAACCATAATACAACCATACTGTGGTTGGTTACAACCATACTGTGGTTGGTTACAATCATACTGTGGTTGGTTAAAACCATACTATGGTTGATTACAACCATACTATGGTTGATTACAACCATACTATGGTTGATTACAACCATACTATGGTTGATTACAACCATACTGTGGTTGGTTACAACCATACTATGGTTGATTACAACCATACTGTGGTTGGTTACAACCATACTGTGGTTGGTTACAACCAGAGTATGGTTGGTTACAACCATACTATGGTTACAACCATACTTGTGGTTACATGGTTGGTTCCAACCATTCTATGGTTGGTTACAACCATACTATGGTTGGTTACAACCATACTATGGTTGGTTACAACCATACTATGGTTGGTTACAACCATACTATGGTTGGTTACAACCATACTATGGTTGGTTACAACCATACTATGGTTGGTTACAACCATACTATGGTTGGTTACAACCATACTATGGTTGGTTACAACCATACTATGGTTGGTTACAACCATACTATGGTTGGTTACAACCATACTATGGTTGGTTACAACCATACTATGGTTGGTTACAACCATACTATGGTTGGTTACAACCATACTATGGTTGGTTACAACCATACTATGGTTGGTTACAACCATACTATGGTTGGTTACAACCATACTATGGTTGGTTACAACCATACTATGGTTGGTTACAACCATACTATGGTTGGTTACAACCATACTATGGTTGGTTACTACCTTACTATGGTTGGTTACAACCATACTATGGTTGGTTACAACCATACTATGGTTGGTTACAACCATACTATGGTTGGTTACAACCATACTATGGTTGGTTACAACCATACTATGGTTGGTTACAACCATACTATGGTTGGTTACAACCATACTATGGTTGGTTACAACCATACTATGGTTGGTTACAACCATACTATGGTTGGTTACAACCATACTATGGTTGGTTACAACCATACTATGGTTGGTTACTACCTTACTATGGTTGGTTACAACCATACTATGGTTGGTTACAACCATACTATGGTTGGTTACAACCATACTATGGTTGGTTACAACCATACTATGGTTGGTTACAACCATACTATGGTTGGTTACAACCATACTATGGTTGGTTACAACCATACTATGGTTGGTTACAACCATACTATGGTTGGTTACAACCATACTATGGTTGGTTACAACCATACTATGGTTGGTTACAACCATACTATGGTTGGTTACAACCATACTATGGTTGGTTACAACCATACTATGGTTGGTTACTACCTTACTATGGTTGGTTACTACCTTACTATGGTTGGTTACAACCATACTATGGTTGGTTACTACCTTACTATGGTTGGTTACAATCATACTATGGTTGGTTACAACCATACTATGGTTGGTTACAACCTTACTATGGTTGGTTACAACCTTACTATGGTTGGTTACAACCATAGTTGTAACATAGTTGTAGTTAGATCTAATTTCAATTTATTTTATTCAAATTCATGCTTCATAATTAAGGTAGAAAGAACTCTATTATCATGTTGCGTTACAAATAATAGTAGCTGCTTTACCAGCCTCTTTTCAAATAATTATGGTCCAACACAACCCAAAATCCGCATCAAACACGTTGTGGACAATCAGATCTGAGCTGAAACATGCTCGAAATTAAAATATATATTTTTTTAATAGTACATTTGAAAACTTTTGTTTTTTTTCGAATTAGGCCGAATATTAGGTTCGGATTGGTTTCGACTTAAAAATCCCGATTACCGTCGGACTCTTCTGTTTATATATATAAGAATTAAAGTTTCTGGCAATCGTTTAATGGAATAAAATGCGTTAATTTTTAGATCTGAATTAGAAGCTCTGTTCGGTATAAGTTTAGAAGATATGAAGTTACCAATTTTACCCGGTTTTGCCCTATTATTCCCTTTTCTTATATCCGAAAATCTATTTCGAACATACCATAAAAATTTCTCTATTATTAGGTTTTCTGTTAGGTGATCATGAATCAGTCAGTAACGCTATGTATGGTTCTCTTGAAATTATACACTATTTATTTCACGCTAACATAAAATTGTTGCTCAACTCCAATTATTTAATTCTAATAAAACACAATTATTTGCGCCGCACATTTAACAAATAAAATGAAATGTGTCTTGAATTTCCTGCTAATATGTATCTTTTTTCCAAATCATCTTTATATCTTTATTTTATAGTTTTATTCTATCGTTTTTCAAACTATTTAGACAGGAATTTAACTTCAGTTGAAAAACAAGTTTGAATTTGAATTTTTAATGTTAATGTTGGTTGCTTCTCTTTAATAAAATGACGTAATGTTTTCTGTGTTTTTATTTATGTTGGTTTTGTTGTACATAATGTTGCTAAAAATGTCAGTGGGTACAATCCACTCCATACACAATGATGTTGGTGTTGCCAAAGGTGTGGAGATTTCAAATTTTAGCTATAAATGTTTAATCTTTAATTCTTAAAAACAAAATTTAAAAGAAAAAAAAACAAACTTTAAAGGTTAAAAATCTATATTACAAAAAGACTATAGATATGTTGTGGTAATAAATTTTTGGTAAAATTGTTATTGCTTATTTTTTAATAAATTGTAACTTGACATTTATTAGTTTTTTATAGGTTTTTTTTTTTGTAATTACTCGTAGGTACTAATGAAATTTTATATGTAGCTGTGTTTGCAAACAATTCATTAATAATTTAATATTTTTTGCGGTTAATATTTAATTTCAAACCTATAATTTTCTATATTAAATAAATAACAGAGAGAAAGATAAGAGTAAAAGTAGTAGTGAATTGTGGATAATTTTGCATAATTAATATTTGTGCATGTCATAACATGTATGAGCAAATAAATGGCAATAGATACTAAACAAAGTTTGATTTTTAGAAAAATAGAAAACAGTAGAAATCGATTTCCAAAGTAAAGTTTCAAAAGTTTGTGCTATAATTTCCTATATATCTGTATTTAGCTAGTAAAAGTTTATGAATTCATAATTTGTATTTTTTGTTTTGTTTATCTTTAAACAAGTTCATTTAAATAATATTGATTAATTAACTAATATTTGTGAAATTTGCGAATAATAACATTTAAACAGAATTAAAATAATCAGCTTAAAGTTGCACAAGAATTAGATTTCTAAAGATTAATTGTGTAAACTTTAGTTTTCTAAATAAACTTTATACATTATTAAATTACTTTAAACTTTAATTTGAAATTTCCTTTTTTGGTGTCTCTTAATTCAATATAAAAACTACTTCTTGTTGCTTATTACGCCGTTTTTTCTTTCCCACTTTTGCTGCGAAATGAAATTCTTCATGATGGTTTTTTTTTGTTCGTAATTTTAAATCATGTCTTAAATGTTGAAATAATAAAAAGAAATGTATTTCTTTTAATTGCTAGCAAGTGTAACAAAACGTTTTAACAATAATCTACTTACTTGTATGTCACCCATGCGGACAAACTGTATATGAAGACAGCCAGACGGTCAGACAAGTAACCGACTGACCCATCATTTTGACGCACTGACTGTCATGTAGGAATGTATGCTTGTATGTACGAGTATCTATGTGAACTTTTTCAGCTAAATTGCTAATAAAAAATACACTCCGTTATATTAAATCACGGGTAAGAGAAAGCGATAAAGGTACACCGAATTATCGGATGACAATTTGAGGACAAATATAATAATTGTATCCTACCAAAGCGCCAGATTGGTGTTGGTCAGGAAATATTTTATAAATAAGGAAGTGCAAATCGTTTCTTATACGAAAGTTATTACTAAAGTTTATTACACGCTAAGAAAAAGCATAGTTGTGGTGACCATAATCGAACAGCGTTATATGGTTGCTGTAAAATTTTATTATTTATTTTTATAATGTTTATTATTATAAAATATCATAATATGATTCTACTTAACCATAATTTAATGCATTTTTATATTTATTTGTTTATTAGTAAACATAATGAAATGGCGTGTAACCATATTATGGTTCAACGATCATATCATTATAGTAGTACTACCATAATATGGTTACATAAAAACGTGCTTCGTGATATGATCAGATTATGCACAAATTGGCAGCTTTATAATGATTTTATGCTAAAAATGGAACATAATCTTGAAAATTTCTGCGTATCCACGTCATCATTGGTTTTCAGAATGCAATCGTAGTTTTCGATTGTTCCAAAACGATTATTCAGTTGTCACAAAATAACTCTATTTCGAGCCAAGAAATTAAATGCAAATTCAATATTTTATTTAATTATAATGAAAGTTAATTTATTCAAACTTTAGAAAACAATATATTATTTATTAATAAAAATCGATTTTAAACACGACTGCACTTGTCTGCTGCCACAAATCGAATGCTTCTCCTTCTTCGTTTTCGTCTCTCCCTTTCTCATGTTCGTAACTATTCTGTTAGAGTTGTATTTTGGAGACAGTTGGCTGTCCAGTTAAAATCGTCAAAAATCAAAAGGCTCATGTCATTTTGCCATATAATACATTGACAAAATCGATGAGATATTTTAAGATAAACGAAATCGAATAAACAATTAAGCTTTTTCTAGCAAATTCATTCGGAATGTTACAACACAATTTGTTTACCAGAAATCTTTGGAGAAATTAGGAAAAGCAATCGCAAACACGAAGCAGTTCTCTTCACGATCATTGCGCAATAATTAACCACAATATGTTTGCCAGAATTATTTTCTCTACGATTATTTCGGAATGGGTTTCTATAATTTGTTTGGCAGACGTTTTATGAGAATTAAGTCGAAGCAATTGTTAAATACGGATCAATTCAAGCCATTCAAGGTTCAATTAAAGAAATTTTTCATACAGCCCTGATTTGATACATTAAAAATTTAATATAAAAACAAGTAAAAGAGTTATATTCGTCTGTGCCGAATCTTCAGAAGTATACTTAAAAATACAAATTTTAAACAAAATTTAAAAAAACATTTAATTTAAAAAAAAAAATGTTATGACAAAAAATTTTTTTTTGGTTTAAAAAAAAAATTCGGGTTAAAAAATATTTTTCCCGATTTAGACCCATTCTAAGTCCGACTTACTATGGCGTTATATACGACGTTGCAAAGGTCGTTGAAATGTCTATCATTAGACAGCCATATTGTTTATATTAATGACTTAGTAATCGAGATATAGTAGACCAAAAATCGAGTTTTTCCTGGTATTCATTTGAGGCAATCAAAACACTGTAACCCACGGCGACTTCGAAGAAATAATGCCCGATGACACCACTGCCGATACTTTGTGTAGATGTTGTAATAACTAAAACTAAACAATTTTCAAGGCCAATTGAGTTCAAGACCAAGGAATTGTGCTACTTCTACCGGGTTTGTCCAAAAATCCAATGAACGAAGTAAAGTGGGGTTGGCTGGGCAGTTGAACATGTGGGGATGTCATGATCAGAGGCTAGGAATAAAATGGGAACTGTGTAGTTTTAGGCTTGTTACTCCACACCGACCTTAGTTCCCAGATATACTCTTGTTTTCCTCAGGTTGTTCCTTGTGTTTGCTATGGATGGTGGATGACCTCAAAGTATGTATGACATTCCTGTGGAATTAATAGCGACTCTATGAATATCATTCAAACTCCCTTAAACCAGATCCGACCCAATGAATCCTGCAAGTATTTTAGAGGGTTCTTCTTGACATGCATTGGGGAAACTGTATAAAGACATTATGTTCCATGACTGGGAGAATCTTCGTTTCCTCTTGTGGAGGAATTTGCAGGCAGCGATTTGCCAGTTTCAATATTTCGACCAAAATCACTGATCAAAAGCCATGAACATTCGACAAGGTTTGCTACCGACTCAAAAAGGTAACGGTAGTGCTAATTTGGCATATTTCGGTAACGATGATTTAGCGATAACGATAGTTAAGATGAAAGAGGATTATTAGGGAACGGTAGCTTAGTGCTAACGGCCATCACGCGCACATATTAAAACTTTCTGCGCATGTTGGAAATCTGACGTCACGCAACCTGTCTTCCTATTGGCTAATAGTCAAGTAATTTTAATTCTATGGATGCAAACTCTCACATACTACATAAAATGTTTCGCAAGAAATTGTAATTTTCACATTCCATAAAATGGAATAACTACGTCATATACGTTATCATTATTGTGTACTACTACTTGGTATTCCCTTTTTATGGAGTAAAATGTTCAATGGTTTTATATTATCTCCCAATAGGGCAGGCGATCCAGGGGGATGATAATATTTCCCCTCAAAACCCTCTTCCCCACAAATGGTTGATCTGGATCCGCGCAGCAATAGGGTGACACATTTAAAATCAACATGTATTTGGAGTATTTTTAAGATTTTTAATGAAATACTGAATTAATAAAATTTACAAATTGTAATCGTGGACCTAATTTGTATCTTTTAGAATATCTGAATGATTTAATTACTCAATACTAGTTTTCTATTCTCAATACTTGTCTGCTTAGTGAATAATATCTATCTATATATATAAAAATGAAATGGTCCATGTATGTAATGTCATCACGTGAGAACGGCTGAAGCGATTTGGCTGATTTTTTTATTCGATTCGAAATTTTCAGGAGATGGTTTGTAAAGAAAAAAAATTAAAAATTCCGGGTAAAACTCGGAAATTCTTTTTTGTGAGTCCAGTCAACTGTAATAAAAAATCACCCTAAAGTATGCAGTACAAATTTAGATATTTTATTTGCAAATGAATAAGAACAGGCTGGTGTGAGTGGGTTTGAGAAACTTGAAGAACTAACATTAGTAAATGCTACCGGGCGGAGCCGGGCGGGTCCACTAGTTGTTAATAAATGATGATGCCCTTAATAGAATTGCTTGTAATATAACTAGTATTTTATACTACACATATTTATTAAGCCGCGAAAGTTGTTTTGTTTTTCAAGAAATTAAGAATTTTAATTATGATGATTTGTGCTTCTTTGGTGGTATAGTTGGCAGTAGAAAAACTTGCAATTCTTTTCTTTTATAAAAAATGTTGTAAAATTTATACATTTTCATTTTAACATATTTTTTATTTGTTAAAATGCTAAAAGAAAGAAAAAATTAAATAAAACATTTAAAAAAAGAATAACTACACTAGCCACTAGCCAGTCAAGTAGACGGCTACTTAAAATTGAAATATGAGCACAGATAAAAATATCAGGTGTATCGAGTTGAAAAAGGCTAGTGGTTAAGTAGGTTTATTTTGAAAGTGAAGCGAATCTGAATAAAAAAAAACCAACGACAGCAATTTACTAAGTTAAGTACTCATAAATACTATCGTATGTACATAACAATACAATTTGTAATAGCTTAAAAAGTACTATAGTACCAGGCACTAAATGCCATTTTATATGTGTGAGTGACGGATTGTATGGAAAATTAGTTAAAGCTTTTGCAATGTAAAGGTGTTTGAATTAAAAGTATTTTTAAAAGGTTGGTGAACAAAGAGTTGAAAAGGTTACAAAGTTGCAGCAGGTGATTTTCTTAAATGAAACCGTTTGGCAAATATACATACAAAACAAGTAATAAAGTAAAGTCGGTCAAGCCCGATTATATGATACCCTACACCGAGACGTACAGTTTTCTTTTAAAATTAGGTGGCATGTCTTATATATATGTATATGAAACTTATTTGTTTTGAATTTTATTTGAATACCAACATTTTGAAGAAATCTATACTCGTTAAAATGATTTTCGGAAGTGGGTCTTATATGGGAGCTATGACTAATTATTGACCGATCGTTACAAAATTTGGTGTAATGACTTTTGTATATACAAGGTGGCGCAAAAAAAAATCAGAAAATGCTATAAATTTTGCGATTGGCCCCTAATGTCAGTTCTGTTTTGACATTTGTGTAGTAAACACATGCGAAATACACGTTAATAAACAATGTTACGCTACACTGCTCCAGAACGCGGAATATTGCTGACTATTTATTTGACCAATAATCGGTCGGTGATTTTTCATCAAAAATAATCATGAGTGATGAGGCCCATTTCCATCTTAGCGGGTACGTAAATAAGCAAAATGTACGCTTCTGGGGCACTGAAAATCCGCGTGTAACCCACGAAGAGCCATTACACCCGCTCAAAGTCACTGTATGGTGTGCTGTTTTCGCTGGAGTAGTCATCGGACCTTTTTTCTTCGAAGACGTCGCGGGCCAAACGGTTACTGTGAATGGTGAGCGCTACAGAGCAATGATCAACGAGTTCTTTTTTCCGCAACTTGATGAATTGGGATTGGAAAACATGTGGTTCCAACAGGACGGTGCAACGGCACACACTGCACGTGCCACAACCGATATGCTGAAGGATGCATTTCTCGAGCGCCTAATCTCTCGTTTTGGCGATTTGCACTGGCCAGCAAGATCGCCTGATTTGACCGCTCTAGACTTATTTTTGAGGGGCTTTTTGAAGCCGCGGGTTTATGTCAAGCCTATATAAAACAAGCCTCAGACTCTTGCAGCTCTTAAAGACAATATCCGTCAAGAATGTGAGGACCTATCGCCGGAAGTTTTGGCCAAAGTGATGGAAAATGCCATAAAAAGGGCTCAAATGACAATCAACTGTGGCGGCGGCCATTTACATGACATCATATTCTCGACTTGATGTAAAAAAAATTAAAAGACCAAATAAAAATAATCCACAAGAAGAATCAAAGTTTTTAATTTTTTTTTTAATTACAGCCAAAAACATCGGAAGTTTACTTTTGCGCCACCTTGTATATAACATATTTGTATTGAATTTTATTTGAATACGAATATTTTTAAGAGATTTATGCTGTTTAAAGTGATTTTCGAAAGTGGGCCTTATATTGGAGCTATGACTAATTATGGACCGATCATCACAAAATTTGGTGGTGCTTATATAAAACTTATTTGTGCTTAATTTGGTTCGGATATCAATATAAATATCTTATGAGAGCTTAATTATTTTCAGATAGAGCAATCATATGGGGGCTACGAGAAATAATGGACCGATTTTAACCAAATTCAATATGCTCCGTCCTTGGAACTTGTACTTTGATTACAAGGTTTACATGAACGGACAGACGGCCGGACGGACATCGCTTAATCGACTCAGAAATTGATTCTGAGTAGATTCGTATAATTTATGGTGGGTGTTGGGACAATATTTTAGCATGTTACAAACATCAGCACTAACCCTCCCCACTATGGTGGTGTAGGGTATAATGATTGGAGTGTTCGGCATTAAGAGAACTTGGATTTTAATAGCATGTTATGGAATTTATTTCTCTACTGCAATCTGACCAGCTAGTGATAATGATTTCTGTTGACTTTTGAGTGGTTCGGTCCCTGGTGGCTATGAGTGTCGACCACTGGTTTAGAACAATATTAAATATGTATTTTGTTTTTCATGTTATCCTAAATTAAACTTTTTCAAGTGGAGACTCCACCCTGGTAAACATTATTTATATAAGTGTTTTTTATGTTTTGATTCCATTAGTGTTGACAATTCCCAACAACCGTTTAAAGGGGGCCACAGACAAATGCAAATACGAACACTGTACTGGGCAAAAGTAAATGTAAATGAAATTTTGAATTTCTTGTTAACCCCAACATGCACAATTCTGTTGCTGCATGTTTTATTTATGGAAAAACCTTTCATGAAGAGCAGGCAGTGTCTGTCTATCTACATACTTCAAATGATGAGACACTGAGACAACACATTTTATTTGATAAACTTTTCATGTATGAGATTGTTGTACATTATATGCAATCTCTATCTCTATTGTGGTAATGCCGTTTATTTTTATTTGATTTGAAACAACAACAACAAAAATATTGTACTTTCTATCTTAAAGGGTGAACTTAATATTATCTAAACGCCCCTAAAAGATTTAAAGATGAAAAGTTTAAATGTTAAACATTTTATTGCAGACAGTATAATGTAAAGCCTTTGAATGAATTGAAGTGGTAAATGCAACTTTTAAAATGGAAAAATAAAGTCTATTAAAACCTAATTGTATGCTACTTAAACATTTTCCTTAATGTTAATAGTTTTTCAATGAAGACTTCTGTATTTTTCCTACTGAATTTGCTTGACAATGTGAGAAAGTTTTCAAAATAAAATTTCTTGGAAATAACTAAAAAAAAATTAAATTTTTTTAAAAAGGCAAATGGAAATTTACATTTTTTTCTCTAAATGCATCTCGTTTTTTTCATCAACAAACTTTTCAAATTTATTATTGATTGTTATATCTTTCTCTTTACAATTTCATACTTCTAATAAAGCAATATATTCTATTGCAGATCCTTTGCAATATAGCTTGACGGCAAATCATTATGATTAATCATTGCCTGTCATCAGCACTTGAGCATCCTCCTCTGCTAGACATGCGAAACATGTAATTTGAGACATTAAACTAGATATAAAAGATATTTTTTAACTTGAAAAAAAGGTTCATTAAACTTTGTCATAGATTTTTATTTCTGAAGTTGTTGTTTAAAAGTTAATAAAACAACAAAAACAAATAAATAAACAAACAACAGAAATTGAGTTGAGTGAAATAGTTTATAGTTCACTTTTATTGTTTACAAACAGACAACAACAATAACAACAACAATAACAACAACAATAATAACAATAATAACAACAACGAACTGACTACCACTGACTGACTGACTACTTCCACATAATGCGATGGAAATATATGTCAATTACTTTTATGTACATACGGGGACCGAAATGAAAAGTCTTTGGAAAACAATTTGAAAATGCATTATTTAGATTAAATCACTGGGGCTTTTCAACATGAACTAATGTTTGTCCGTTATATTTGATTAATATTTGTTATTCGTTTCAAATATATAATAGTATTTCACTTTATTTTTGGTGTAGCACAGTATTTTGTCAATAATATTCTGGTTATTTTTATTTCAATAAACAAATTTGGTTGTTATTTTTAGTACAGTAAAACCTTGATAATCCGGATAATTTGAAAATGTCCAATTATGTACCAACAAAGTGTCATATGCGGGAACTTTTGTTTTACTTCTTTAATTTGGAAAAAGGTGCCGCTGAAGCACACCGATTGCTTACAAAAGCTTATGGTGAATGTGTTCCATCGATTTTAACGTGCAATAGTGATGATTTTGACACGGTTTGACAAAGACCGCCAAGGCCAGCCAAAAAAATCATTACTCCATGAAGATTGATGTCAAACTCAACAAGAGCGTGCTAAATCATTGGGAGCTACTCAAACAGCAATTTCAAAACGTTTGAGATCACACAGGATTCATTCAAAAGCAGGGAAATTAGGTACCATACGAATTGAAGTCGAGAGACCGTGAAAGACGATTTTGCATATTCGAAATGATGCTTGAGGCTATTACAGAGAATCATTTTTGCACCGAATCATTACTTGCGATGAAAACTGGATCCATAACGATAACCGAAGCGTAAGAGATCATCTGTGAAGCCCCGGCAACCAGCGGAATTGACACCAAAACTAAATATCCATGACGCTAAGGTAATTCTCTGTATTTGGTGGGCAGCAAAAGGGTCCTATCTTTTCTTGTTTTTATACCCTTCACATTCGTGAGAAGGGTATATATAAGTTTGTCATTCCGTTTGTAATTTCTACATTTTTCATTTCTGACCCTATAAAATATATATATTCTGGATCCTTATAGATAGCGGAGTCGATTAAGCCATGTCCGTCTGTCTGTCTGTCTGTTGAAATCAATTTTCTGAAGACCCCAGATATATTCGGGATCCAAATCTTCAATAATTCTGTCAGGCATGCTTTCGAGAAGTTTGCTATTTAAAATCAGCAAAATCGGTCCATAAATAACGGAGATATGAGCAAAAAACCGGGACAACCTCGATTTTTGACCTATTTTTGATCTATATCTGGATTACTAAGTCATTAATATAGACAATATGGATATCTAATGATAGATATTTCAAAGTCCATTGCAACGATGGTAAGGCTATAGTAAGTTCGACCTACAATGGGTCAAAATCGGGAAAAATATTTTTTAACCCGAATTTTTTTTTCATCAAAAAAATTATTCTGTCATACATTTTTTTCAAAAAAAAAAATTTGGAAAAAACTTTTTTTAAAAAAAATTTTTTGAAAAACAATTAAAAAAAAATTAAATTTTGTTTACCCAAAAATATTTATTTTAGAGTATAATTTGGTGAAGGGTATATAAGATTCGGCACAGCCGAATATAGCTCTCTTACTTGTTTTTCTAGCGAATTCAAGCCATTGAATTAGGACGTTTCACTCAAGAGCCTTGACATTTTTAATGTTTCTTAAATTTATCAAATTGTTAAAGTTTTATCTAACGACTTATCCACTATTAAGGGAAAGTGGGCGGATCGTGGCCTTATATATAAGTCGTTACGTTTCCTTTTAATGTCGTTCACATTAACGCGAATCTTCAAAAAAATAAGTCTGGATCAGTTAAATCTGAAGACATTCGTGATTGGAAAACATTAGTAGTAAGCCTCGTAAGATATATCGAAATAGCTGGAAAGTTTTTATTACGATATATTTTCTTAAAGTACTTTTTAAACTACCCTCGTTTTAAAAGGCATTTATGCATATATATAAAAATATGCATGTCGAAATATTAATTTGTAAATGTTTGTATGTAATTTTTGTTTATAAACAAAAAAAATTAGTAAGTGTATAAGTAAAAATAACAATAAAAAATATATGAAACAATAAACACGTAAATTAATGATGCTGGTTTTAAAAAAAAAAAAGAATAATAAACAATAATATAAACAAAAAACAACCTTTTTTTGCCTCCATCCATATTCACAATTTATCACTTTTATCATAATTCAAAAGCAGGGTTGAAATTTAAAACATTCTTATTAGATCATTTCAACATGAAACCATTAAAAAAGGGTTTTGAAAATGTATGAGAACGAGCAATAAACGAAATATAAAAAACAGCACATACTTAATTACCGGAAGTAACAGCTCTTTCAAATATAAAAATGAACTCAAACTGTTCCATTCTTTACTCTTACACACATTGTCATTAACAAGTGTTTTATTATTCAGTGTTCAAATAAAGATATACGTTACAAATTATGCATTAATTTGCATATTTAAAATTGCTTTTAAACACTTTTTTAATTTGATAAAAAATGTGTATATTTAATGACAATTTATTTTTAATATTTAAATATAAATTTTGCCAGAAACTATTTAACACTTTTAAACAAAAAATTAAAATGAAAAAAGACTAAAAGAAGGAAGGAAAATAAATTGCTTGCAGGTTTGCGTTTGGTACTCGTCGTCGTAGCTCAAAACACTGAACCTGAACTAGACCATGACTTTGTAGTTTGTTGTTTTCAGTTTTAATAATTGTTGTAAAATGCTTGAATGGTCTCAACCTAAATGCGTGTGGTACGACAGCAACATTTTCAAAATCAAAATAAAAAACTGTGAATTACCAGCCAAACACAGGCACAGTGCCGAGAAATGAGTAATAGAAAATAGTGTACTTGTCGTAACTAGCACTTGCCAAATTGCCCAACCATCATGGAAACAAACACATTTTAAATGATGGAAAGTTTTCTTGACAACATTTCATTTTTTTTCTTGTTTTTTTTGCTTGTTTTCTTGCAACAATAGCAAAATTAAAAATGAAAATTTCGCACTGCAATTTGTTTGCATGTTATTCTATTTTTTTTTTTTAAACATTAACTTTAAATGTTTTAAGTTGTTGGAAACGAGCAGTTTTATTGTAAATTAAATGCCAACATTAACATTAATTGCAGCGAAAATTTGTTTAGAAATGGCAAATTTATTATCACAAACAAAAAAAGAACAACTTTGAAGCCATATAAAACTTTTCCTGTCTGTATTAAGTGACGTTATAGATGAAATTATTTTCGATTAGAATTTAGTTTACTGAAGTAATAAATACTAAAATCAGTATTGAATATCCATACATGCCCCCAAATTAAACAAATTCGTTACCGATATAATCGTAAATACCTTTACCTCTAAATACCGTTATCGCTTTTCTATAAATAATTTTAAATTATGAAAATACAAACTTTTTATTTCAATAATTGAGTTTATTGAAATGTATTTTTACCGTTACCGAAATAAAATAATCCAAATTAGCGTAACCGTAACCTGTTAACCGTTTCGATTCGATAGCCAACCTTGGTTCAAAATAACACTTAGATCAATTTAAGAAGATTTTGAAAAAATAAACTCAAATATGTAGATATTAAGATTACTCTATTAATATACTATATCTGCCTAATAAAATGTCTCGACTATTTCAAATAAATTTTAACACTTTAACTTACTTGTGTTTGCCACTTGCTGTAAGCGTAGATAGAGTATGTGCAATAAAAAAGTACATGAAACTATTTTAATGTCAATGGCCAAATTATGCCACAAAATATGTTTGGCATTTTATGCGTAGTCAGACGACGGCCGACAGTGGTTTTAAATGTGGTTTTTATTTTCACATTTGTTGAATTGAATTATGTACAAACTGACCATATGGGTAAATTCATACGAGTACATGAATATGAGGCAACATATGTAAACAATTTGTAATTAGTTATTTAATAAAATTTTAAATGCAGTTAATGTGATTTTAAAATATTTGTTATTTTGTTAAAATATGTTAGGTTATCATTAACCCTTAACTGGTATCGTGGGATCAAAATGGACCCCAATATTAAAAAAAAAATTACTTAAAAACAAAAGGCTACTATTTATATAAGAAAAAAGTTATTTTATATACAAAATGAATTAATAAAACTTTTATTTTTAATTTAAAATATAAAAAAACAAGTAAGAGTGCTATATTCGGCTATATTCTGTGCCGAATCTTATATACCCTTCACCAACTTATACTTCAAAATTTTAAATATTTTTAGGTAAACAAAATTTTATTTTTTTTCCAGTTGGTTTTTTCATTTTTTGGAACAATTTTTTTTCGATTGTTATATTAAATTTTTAAAATTTTTTTTTGTTTTTTCAATTTTTTTTGGTGAAAAAAAAATTCGGGTAAAAAATTTTTTCCGATTTTGACCTATTGTTGGTCCAACTTACTATGGTTTTATATACGAGTTGCAAATGTCTTTGAAATATCTATCATTAGATATCCATATTGTCTATATTAATGTCTTAGTAATCCAGATATAGGTCAGAAATAGGTCAAAAATCGAGGTTGTCTTGGTTTTATCCTCATATCTCATCCATTTGTGGACTGATTTTGCTGATTTTAAATAGCAAAATTCTCGAAAGCATGTCTGACAGAATTATTGAAGATTTGGATCCCAAAGATATCTGGGGTCTTCAGAAAATTGATTTCAACAGACAGACGGACATGGTGAAGGTGAAGGTTATAAAAATTCAATTTAACTTTAGAACAGCAAATATTTCATTTCTTTAATGGGGACAATTTCGACCCCCGATACCAATTACGTAACTGGAAATATAGACACCAGTTAAGGGTTAAACAGAGAAATCGGCTCAAATACGTCTGAGATATAAGGAAAAAACCAGGACAACCTCGATTTTTTATGATAGATATTTCAAAGATATCTAATGATAAATATTTCAAAGACCTTTAAACGACGTATATAACGCGATAGTAAGTCGGACTTGCAATGAGTTAAAATCAGGAACAATTATTTTTAACCCGAATTTTTTTTTTTAAACAAAAAACTATTTTTTCCAAAAAAAAATTAAAAACAAAAATTTTAAAAACTTTGGCATATTTTTTTTTTAACTTATAAATAATTTTTTTTTTAAATTTTGAAAAAAAATATTAAATTTTTTTTTTGCCTAAAAAAATTTAAAATGGGTATGTTAAAGAATAATTTGAGAAGGGTATATAAGATTCGGCACAGCCGAATATAGCTGTTGTTTTAATTAAAACTGTCTTCATTTATTTAAAATATCTTGGGTATCAAAAAGTACCAAGTAAAATGTTCAGCACTAAATTAAATTTTAGAGGTATCAATTACTTATTAATGTAAATCCGACTCATTTTCTTCAAATTTAAGCATGTGGTTTAAAATAGATATCGGCAGCCATAGTCACCAGGGTCTGTTTGAACCTATTTTGTTAAGTTTTGTTCAAATAATTTAGCAATTAGCAATACATATTTGTTAAAATTGTGTCCGTCTTCAGACGGACGGACATAGCTACATCGTACAAGGGTAGTACGAAATATTCTGATATACACTGATTAATAAGCAATATCAGTTCTCAAATAGCATCGATAATGATTTAGTACCTGTATATTTTAATACTTAATTCAATTATGTGGAATTTTTAAACTTTTATATTTTATTTTATACATCTATGTTTCAATACATCTATGTTAAGCAATAAACTGCTTTCAAGTGTAAAAAAAACAGTCGTGACTAGTTTAACAAAAATTGTTGAATTATTTTAGCATAAGCATGAAAAATAACAAGTGTTTTTATCAGAATTGCTTTAAATACTATTAATCAACAACTTGAAATGAATTAGAAATTTTAGTTTTCATTTCCAACAAAACACATGTATAGATTTGCAAACATGCAAACATTGTTTTCTGCAGGCAGGCATTTTTCAATATTTATTTTTGAAATTATAAAATTGGAGCAAACATTTCTTAAGCGAGAATAATGTAAATATTTGGGATTAACAAAGGTTTCGCAAAAAGTGAAGTTATTTTAAATGATTTTGAAAAAACTCGAGTTTTAAATTTAAAGAATTTTTTTAAAAATTATTTTGTATTGAATAATCATATGTTTTTTAAAACATTCTAAAGTTACTTTTGTTTTGTTTTGACTGTGAAGTTTTAAAATAACACTTTTTGTTGTCAACCCCTTTCCAAAAAATGCATTCATGCAGCATGAGTGTATTTTATTTTTAAAGTTTTTCTTAAATTCTTTTCATGACTATTCTTCTTTTCATTTACAATAGTATTTATTATGAATTGAATTTTTAATGGAATTCATTGAATACATGAATGCAACGCACAAGGGAAAGAACCGTGGAAAATGCTTATTAGTAATGCCTATTGAGCGATAAACTCGTCGAACTTCTTCCATTGAATGTTAGAGTTTGTTTATACTATTGATGACCTCATAATTTATTAAACAAAATATGTAGATATTTAGAACAGCTATTAAATAGTAATATTTATTTGATTTCAATTAAATAAATATGCATTTTAAATGTTTGATCAATAAAAATTTGAAAAATATTTGAGGGGATTAAGGAAAAAGAAACTGGACCAAATTTGTTTAAATTATTTAGAGTTATTTATTTAAGAAAGTGGCAAAAGTTAATATTGGAATGATTAGATTTCATTTAATTTACAAGGGCTTGTGATAATTTTCAATATTTTTTTTAAATTTAATTCAAAATATTAACGCTATGTTTTCAGTAACGAAAGAGATTATTTTTCATCTTTATTAAAAGAATTTTATAATTTTAAAACGAATTTATACGAAAAAATAAACAAAATTTTCTGATTTTTAAAAACCAAATTTTAAACACATTCGTTTAGAAATATCCAATTTTAAATTTGAGTTGATTTGAGTTTTTACGTTATTAGAGTTAATTAATTTTTGTTTAAAAAAATTAAATGAATATGAAAAAAATTTGTTGGCGCAACGTACAATTAAATTAATCTCTATTAAGAAAAATTAACAAATTTGCAAAAAGGTTTATCTTTAGAAATAATTTCCCTTGGAGGGAAATTTTCAAATATAAGGGAAATTCAAAAATGATTTCCAAAATTTCTTTAGTTTTAAACTTGGTCAGCAAAATATAGAAATTTTCAAAATTATGTTAAAACGAAAAATTTCCCTTGAAAGGAAATTTTTTTAAATAAGAAAAATTTTTAAAATTTTCCTGAATAAAATTTACAGAGAAAAATTAATAACGAATTTAAACAAAATTTTAAAAATTTCTATTCAGAAAAAATGTCCCTTGTAGGAAATGTTCAAATATAAGAGAAATTAAAATATTTTTCACCAAAATTTCTTTAGTTTTAAACATGTTCAGCTATAATGTAGAAATTTTCCAAATTTACTTAAAAACTAAAATTTCCCTTGAAGGGATTTTTTTTAAATATGGAAAATTTGGAAAATTACTAAATTTACTAAATTATTGAGAAAAATTAATAACGAATTTAAAAAAATATTTAAAAATTTCTCTTCAGATAAAATTTCCCTTGGAGGGAAATTTTCAAATATAAGAGAAATTCCAATTTTTTTCATCAAAATTTCTTTAGTTTTAAACATGGTCAGCAATAATGTACACATTTTCAAAATTAACTTAAAAATCAAAATTTCCCTTCAGGGAAATTTTTTTAAACAAGGGAAATTTTGAAAATTTGTCTAAAATAATATTTATTAAGAATAACTACTAGCAATTTTGCAAAAATAAAAAAAAAATCTTTAATAAAAATGTCCCTTATATAAAAACTTTTTAGTTAACGGAAATTTAAAAAATTTTAAATCAAAATTAAAATTTATGCATGAAAATACAAAATTTAAGAAAAATTCCTTAAACATAAAAATATCCTAAAAGGTACATTTTTTAATTAGGGGATACTGTCATTCCGTTTGTAACATATCGAAATATCGGTTGCTCACAATTGTATATATATTCTGGGTCCTCATAAGATTATAAGACGATCTAGCTATGTCCGTCCGTCTGTCCGACTGGCCCAAACGAAAGCAACTAGGCTGAAATTTTGAACAAATTAGTTATAACTATTCAGAAATTATACTATAAAGTATGGCGAAAACCGGTCCATAGTCCCCACACATGGTCGCCATCAGAATAAGACTTGAAAATTCATAGTTGTCTTATAATAAATAATATCGTGATGAAATTGGACATAAATAAGTTTTATATGAATCAAAATCTTTCTAACAAATTTTGTGAGGATCAGAAATTGACCCGACCCTAGAGTTATCGAATTATTCGATAAGCCAAATGTAACACTGTTACTTGTTTTACTTTTATAAGCGATCAAACTTATCATTAAAATTCCTTTTCCTAATTAAGAATCCATCAATTTTGAAATTGTAACAATTTTAATTTGATTCGTATTACATTGTGCCAGCAGAACATCACTTAACGTTATTGGTCTGTCTATACTTTGCTCAACTCTTTGCTTCAACAATATTGAAAACATGTGTAATTTATGACTTCTTTTGAAAATATTTACCAAATGAATGTTTTATATCGTAAATATAAACACAAACAAACAAACCAACATTTCCAATAATAAAATAAATAAAATTCCCAATAGATATTTCAAAAATTCAATAAATTTATCACTAAATAAATTCTTTTAAGTGGATAAACAAACATATATACAAGAATAAGTACAGAAGAGAATTTTCTTTTTCTTAAGACGTTCAATGCCCTTCATTAAAAAGTTTTGTTTAAAGATTTATGATGGAACTTCTGTTTAAAGATAAACCATTTAGGTTTAAAATATATAGGAGTATTTATACATATTGTAATCATAAATAAACTTGATGTAAACATATGTGAAATAGAATAGTTTATATAGAATATATATTTATATACTTTACTATAAATTTTTACAAATTCCCCTGGAAATAAATTCTATATGACTGACTGCCTGACTATTTTACCATATTGTAACTAACCTTGACCGCTTTTAGTATACATTTTTAATTATTGTAGTCTATTCTATTCTATACTAAACATTTTGATCTATATGTACGTATTTGTATAAAACAGAATTGTCTGTCTATTCATTTTATAATACTTGCATGTACAACTAAATAAATATTTTCCAAATTTGTTTTAAACATGTAACAAAATTTTGGCGTTTTTTCGTTTTGTTTTTTTACTTTATTTGTGTTTAGATTTTGTAATACATTTGTGAGGTCAATGCAAAGTTTGTTTTTATTTTGTTAATCCAATTTTTAGCTAATAAATTTTTGTCATTAATTTTCTTGACCACTCCACTAAGTATAAGGGAAATTCTTATATTTTCTTTAGCCCCTCCCTTAAGTTAATTTTTTGTTTTCTTTTATTTCTATTTATGGTTTTGTTGGAGGCGTCAGTCATGAGAAGGTCCCACCTGTTTTACATTGTTTAATATATTACTTAAGCATAAGAATTTATGGCCTTTTTCGCACATTAATCGTGAACATTTGAATAAATGATTAGTCAGAAAGGGTATATTCCATTGAGATGAATGTTATACAGTTGGTTTTTAAACTTAAATACCATTAGTTGTGTTATTATCTTAAGAAACGCAGAATTGCATAATCATAATTTCTAAAAATGATTGTTTTCAAAATATGTAAAATTTGTTGCCCTTAGCAGGCTGAAAATGTTGCATTTTTTTAACTCGTGACTCTACCATTTTATTTGTAAGTGATTCTGTATTGTAAATGAAACAATTTTTTCATATAATTTCAATTAAAATTGTTGCCTTGTTACTTACTTAAGGCATCATTAATGCCGTTTCAATTCCAGAAAAAAATTTTGCCCTTTTTAAAGAATTTTGAAATATTGATGTTGCCTTTTTACATCTTTTTTCTTCTTATTATTAAATTTTATATTTTAATTATAAATGTATATATCTCTTAAAGTCTAAAAATATATTAATAATATTTTATCATTTCTCATGCATTTACATTTAAAAAAACTTCAACTAAACTAATTTGTTGTTTTATTTTTTTATACTTTTAGAATAAACCCCTAGTTGTGGAACCTATAGACTTTGAAAGCTTTATCTCCAAAAACAAAACTCTAATACAAAATGATCCCCAAAGAGAATTGCTTATATATCCAAGTGATGATGTATCGGTAAGTAAAAATACAGATAAAGAATAATATTTAAAAACTTTTAAAAAGAGCAAAAAAAAAGTTGAATTTCGATACTAAAATAGTGAAAAATTAATGAATAAAAATATTGAAGAAGTACTTAAATATTAATGGCTGTGAATATTAGATATAAATACTTCAGTGAACGTTTATGATTGCACTAATTTAAAAAACTGAAATATTTTACAATTGCAGGAAAAAATTCTACCCCGCAAATTACGCACAAAATCCAAATCGATAACAGATCGCTTTGAGCCACCAAATGAATCGATAGTTTGTCCCTTGCATGGTGCTAACAGTGGTTCCACACCCAACGGATCACACAATGTAACACGACAAAACAGCAATGCTTCCAACAGTCCGCGTTTGACGCAACGTCAATTAAGTAGTCAATCCACAGCTTCTAATGGTTCCATACAGCAGCACCAGAATGGTGGTAATATTTCACGTAAATGTTCACAAACCTCAACGGCACAACTTAATTCAATTAAGTCACCTACCTCATCACTGGAATCATACGAGTCTGCATTGTCAACGAATGGCACAAGTAAATCCATATCTTCCTCCTCATCAACACTCAAATCAAGTAATCTAGCCCAGCCAGAAGACGATGACGATTTAGATACTGTAGGTGATGGCTTGTCAAATAATGGTGTTGGTCCGCCGGCCAAACCGAAATTTGAATGTTCACGTTTTACGCGGCAGGCTTTGTACACGTATCGGGCAAAAAATCATTTAATCCATTATAAATATCATGAATATGGTGGCACCTGTCATGATTTGCCAAAGTAAGTTGAAGAATACAACTATTTTTTTATTAAAAAACTTATTTGAAAAGTTCCTGCTTAATTTATAGAAAAACTCCCTCTGAAGTTCTTAAAGAAGAAGTATATGAAATCGATGCCGATCAAGATCGTATTGATGAGCAAATGTCTCGCTCTCAAGCTGATTCCATTACAAAACAAGGCTTTTTATTCAAAGGCCCTGATTCCGGTTATGATCGTATGTTTGCCAATATTGGCAACAAGTCTTTTAAAAGAAGGTTGGTTTGGTTTTTTATTGTTTAAACAATGTTGGTTTTTATTTAAATTTGTGTTTTTTTTTATAGATATTGCTATTTACGTCAGGAAGTAGATGGTACTTATATATTAGAACTGCATAAGGATGAAAAACAGGGTGAGGCCAAGGCCACAATAGTCATGGACTTTTGTACTGAAGTTGTGCAGGTGAGTGGGGAAAATTACAAATTAAATACAAATAAATTTTGATAAACCAAATTGTTAAGGATAGGATTTTTACTAAATTTCTATCAAATTGGCGGAGTCCGACTGAATATCCGTTTTATAATCAGTCCAAAAGTCAGCCTTATAACATTCCAAAATTTGTATAAAGGACCCGATTTCAGTCGGACTCTACAAATTGGTCTAATAACGGCTTTAACCAAAAACTATTTAACTAAATTTTTATCCTTTTTATTTACCATTCAGAATCCCAAACGTGGTCGCTATTGTTTTGAATTACGTATGACTGCCGGTCATAAATCCTTTACATTGGCTGCCGAAAACGAAGATGATCTCAAGGATTGGTTAAACAAACTCTCATCAGTATTGCAACAAAACAAAATCCAAGAAGATAAACGTGTTGCATCGTTAGAAAGAACACCTCCTCCAAGTCCCAATACCGTAATGTTTGGCACTCTTAAGGGTCTGGATCAATCTATGAATCCGCAACTAATCAAATATGGACGAGAAACAGATATATCCATAGCTCAGGCTCGACGAGAAAACAGACGACGGCTTTTTGCCAACTATCAATCAACAACTAAAGCAACACCAGCCGATAATGTAGATCAGTACAGAGAACAATTTGGTAAACGTATATTCCTTAGTTGTCAGAGTCTGAAATTCCGCCTACAATGTCCTTCTGATAGTCAAAGTACGGCAGATGGCAGTCATGTGTGTCAGGTCGAGCCTTATATAACTAGTCTGGCTCTGTATGATGTACGCGCAGGTCGCAAACTTACAGAATCGTTTTACTTCAATATAAATGATGAGCATGTTCGTGATATGTTACCCACTACGCCGGTGCCACAATCGGTGGCCACTTCAAATGTTCCCAAAAAAGATGTGCACGATGAACGCACCAGAAGTACTTCGCAAGCCTATAGTACGCTTATAGAAAATCTTTCGGCGGAATTACAAAAATGCACAAAGGAGCACTTTGCCCAATTGAAACAGGCTTTATTCTCTGTCACCTCTCCTCATCCAGACATATTTCTTGTCCTTAAGATAGAAAAAATCTTGCAAGGAAATATAGTACAGGCCGTAGAACCCTATTTGAAAGCCAATAGAGATCCCAGATTTGCTCAAAAATTGCACAAGAATATACGCAACTATTCCCAGAATATTGGTCATTATAGACAACCATTTGCTTGGGCGGCTAAGCCATTGTTTCGTCTGTACAGCAGTGAATTAGATACGGAAAAGGATGGTGAATTTGAATTTAATACCATCTACCGACAAGAAGTAAATAAACTCAAAGACGAAGAGTTGTTAAAACTATTATCCGAATATCGAAAACCAGATAAATTAAGTAAACTGACGGTAATACCGGGTCAATTGAAATTAATGATTGATGAGGTGGAAAAGGTGGAAGGTAAGTTTCAATTGTAGGTTAAAAATATATTTATAAGTTTAATGCTAATTTCTTTTGATTGTATCTGTAGGCTCATTTACCAAATCATTAGTACCTTTGGTAAATTTCACCTTCCCCCCTACCAAGCCAGCCACTTTAGAAATAACTGAATTCCAAAGTACTTCCGAACGAGATTGTCATCCATTTACGACATTTTGTAATCATTTATTTGTATATCCCTTAAATTTACAATTCGATAGCCAAAAGATATTTTCACGAGCTCGTAATATTACGGTCGTGGTAGAATTAAGAGATTCGGACCATGAAAATTCAAAACCCTTAAAGGTAGGTAGCAAAGAAATAATTTAAACTCAAGATAATAAATAATAAATCTTTATTATTAAATATTACTTTATTTCAGTGCATCTATGGCCGGCCGGGTCAAGATTTCCTAGTCTCCCAAATTGCTTGTCCCGTTTTACATCACAACACCACACCTTTGTGGTATGAAGAATTAAAATTACGTCTACCTTTGGGAATTTTTCCCGAACATCATCTTTTGTTTTCATTTTATCATGTTGCTTGTAATCTGGGCAAAAAACGTGATGCAAATGCTACATTTGAGACACCCATCGGCTATGCCTGGCTGCCGTTATTACAAAAGGGTAAAATAAATTTGGATGAACAAGTCGTAGCAGTAGCAGCCACCTTGCCTGTTGGATATTTAAGCATTCAGCCCTTGGGCTTGGGCAAAGGGGTAAGTACAATTTTAGTAGTTTAATATTAAGTTTTTGTTTTGAGGTCTGTTCGTTGGTTAACTATTTATATATTGATGCTTTAAATCATAAAATAAAAAAAAAATTCAAACAAAAATTATTTAATTTCCAAGTTTTAATCTAATATTATATTTTGTACATATTTCTGATGGAAAACTTAATTTAAATGCGCGTAAATTAAAAATGGGTCATTTAACGGAATAGGATCCCCATTAGCCGTCTCTAAACTAAGCCAATTTTAAATAAAAATTTCAGATTTATTAACAAATTTCTAAAAAAGCTAAATATTATTTTTGAAACGCCCCATATATAATTTAAATACACTTAAATTTAATAAGCTATCACACGGGAAATAACGGCAGAAACAACTCAATTTTTGGAACATATTTTTCCCGTTTTCGAAATTTCGGTATTTAAGTGAATCAATATAATAGAATTTTTACCAGTTTTCACACCATACACATAAAAAGAACTAATTTTTCAGAAAATTATTTATATTTAGTGACTAAACGAACAGACCAAATAATGTATGTATTTAAATTAAAGAAACTTTATGTGTGACCAAACTTATTTTAAATCGTCATCGTCATTTTATAATTTATTAAATAATATTTTTGACAAGAATTAAAAAAAAATTTAAGTAAAAAAATTTAAGTTAAAAAAAATAAAAAAAAATTTACTCATTGACCCCGACGTGATTTGAACACGCAACCTTCTGATCTGGAGTCAGACGCGCTACCGTTGCGCCACGGAGTCATATGAATTTAGCTCACTTAACATCGCATTTATTGTGTTAACATTGTTTGTGTGTACTTGTCATTTCATATAATTTACTTTAACATTTCATTGTTGTTATATTGTTTCGCATAACATTTAATGTTAATAACAGTTTGAGGGTTTAACAGTTTGATGTTCATTGCAAGCTATACAGTTTGAGAGTCACATTAAATTGATTGACTAACAGTAACTGTAAAGATGATTTAAATAAAAGTGTTGCCAGTTGGAAATTATTTGTTCTATAACAATTTTTGCTTTGTAAACATTTCTAATGTTTTTCACTAATAAAAATAAAAATATTACTTATAAATAAAATAATAATATAAAACATAACTTCTAATCAAAGCCTTTAGAAATAATTTCATAATTATTTTAAAGTTAAAAAGTTTGAGGGAAAAAATTTACTTTAACCTTCGCTTTACCAATACCCACCCGGGTGACCACTCGGTTTTTGTTAGCTTAATAATTTTTTTCATTTTGTTTCGATTTGAATAAAATTTAGACTCAATGAACAAATTTTATAGTTCTATATAATTTAATAAAAACATTTTAAACTTTTTATAAGGTTTTTTCGATTTTTTAAAATTTTGTTCATCGGATATATGTATAGAAGTGCAGTATCACCCGGGTGGGTATTGGTAAACCACGTACACAAAAAACCTTTGGTAAAGCGAAGGTTAAATTCAACAGCCATATTGCAAATAAAAACAGCATGCTAAGTAACAAGTGGCTAACTTTGTGAATTTTTAAAAATGTTTTATTTCGGTCTTGATAATTAAAAAAACGTTCATTACAACCATGTACCAGATTTAAATAATATTATGTTTTAATTTTAACTTTAATTTGTTTATTTACAAACGTTTTCTAACTTTTTTGTTTTTTCACATTCACATCTCTTTTTATTTTCCATGGATGGGGTCTAAAAATTACATAACATAAATTTTTTCCAACACAACACAACATCATCATCGTCTCTCTGTCTACTCCTCATCATTATACTCTGCCTCATCTTAAACACACTCCACACATACGTTTCTTGTTACTTGTTTACACACACACATTTACCCTCTGTACTACTATTATTTCGGCTATCTACAAAAAACTACCCTATTTTTAGCAGAATTGTGGGCCAGATATACAATGGATCGATAATCAGCGGCCACTCTTTGGTGTGGCTCTGCGCATGGACTCTACAGTACACACGGCTGATCAACATTTACACAATTTCTTTGCTCACTCCGAGCGTCTATTGGAGGGCGGCAAAACCTCTGCAATGCCGGCCGAAACAGAAACCTGTAAAATATTAAAAGCAGCCCATGCCATTGATATTACGACACTCATCAATTATTTACCCACCATACTAAATGAATTGTTCACTTTATTGGTGCACACTCAATCCGAAGAGGTGGGCCTAAATATTATACGTTTGCTGATTAACATCATACACATGATTATCGAGGAGGCTGGTCGTAAGGAGTTATTAACTTCATATGTAACCTATGTCTTCCATTCACCCTATTATTCTCAAAAGACATCGCGTACTGTCCATGGTGAATTGTGCAAACATTTGCCCTCAATTCTACATCCTAATAATACAGACTTTTTGGTGGTCAATAAATTTATGCGTTATTCGGGCATATTTTTCGATTTGATTGTGAAAAGTATGTCGCAACATCTTTTGGATACGGGCAGAATTCGCATGTTAAGAAATGAAAGATTTCCCAAAGAATTTCCCGAAAGATTGGAGAATCTTATTAAGGTATTGATACCATATCTAATATCACGCTACAAAGATTTACCCGTGGAAACCCAGCACCTTAATAAGTCGTTATCACAGTTTGTACGTAGAGCCTTGACCTTTATGGATCGGGGTTTTGTTTTCAAATTAATACGCTACTACATGGAACAGTTTTCTCCGGGAGATTCTCGTGTCTTGCAGGAATTCAAATTTAATTTTCTGCAAGAAATATGCCAACATGAACATTATGTGCCCTTCAACTTGCCATTTGTTTTGAATCCCAAAAATCGTCCTCCCGAAATGATGCAACATTTTAATCTGACCGAGGATTTCTGCCGGCAACATTTTTTGTCAGGCTTATTGCTGCAAGAATTAAAAAGTAGTTTAAATGAAGTAGGCAATGTTCGGAAACATGCCTTGATGGTGTTGAAGAATCTCTTGGCCAAACATGAATTGGATGATCGTTATCAAAATAGAGGTCAACTGTCTAGAATTGCTTTGTTGTATGTACCCTGGTTGGGTATAGTAATGGATAATATACAAAGAATCGATGATCTCTCAGAAGTTACCACACCCAATGGCCATGTCTATGCCGACTCAGCTTCCTATACCCAAAGGCTATCATGCTCCAGTAGTTATGTGTTTGGCAAAGATTCCACCCTGAATTCCAACACCTCTACACCCAGAGGTAAAAACAGAGCTACGTTACACATAGAACATCCTAGTCCCGTAAGAGCTTCCGTACATCTTAAGGAAACCAACTACTTGGCTGCAATTGCTGGTACCGTCATTACAAATGGCTGTTCAGATTCTTCTCTCAACTCTTTAACGTCCGATTCACAAAACTCTCAGGATACCACATTGGGTGCCAATAGCAATGGTAATCATATAGAAAATATGGATGTGGCTTTAAGAAATGGCCACAATCGCTCCATTAGCGTTACTCATGCCACGGTCATGCAAAGATGTGATAAATTCTCAGCTGCCGAGAGCAAAGATCTTCTGTTGGGTTTTCTGTTTGTCATTAAACATCTTTCGCAAGAACAAATGATTGGCTGGTGGCAAAATTGCAATGAAACCGAGACCATTAATTTTATGACCATTTTGGAATTGTGTCTCATACAATTTCGTTATGTAGGTAAGAAAAATCTGCACTTGAATGAAGAGTCCAGAGATGCTCGAGCTTTGAGAGCAGCCAAAGCCAGTACTCTACCAGCCAGAACCTCGCCAGCCGCTTTGGAAAACTCCTCCAATTTAAATGACACAGGTACCCTAAATCTTACACACAATCGGGAGAATTTATTAAGTGAAACTACTAGAAGTCAACAGGCTCTGTATGAATCCAATCTAGCTACAGAGGTGGGCATGATTATTTTGGATTGTTTGGGACTATTTGCAGTACAGTTTAAACTCAAACTTATAGACAGCCTGATATTACCCAAATTGGCGCGTGTTTATCTCAAGTTCTTGCAACTGGGTCAATCGGAAAATCTATCGAAACATGTTTTTGCAGCTCTGCGTGCTTTTATCAACAACTTTTCGCCGGCTCTCTTTAAAGGCAATGCCATATTGTGCGGTCAAATGGTATACGAACTACTAAAGGCGTGTGACAGTCGTCTAGTGCAAATTAGACATGAATCCTGTGCCGTTCTTTACCTACTAATGCGTAGTAATTTTGAGTTCAGCGGCCGTAAAGGTCTAACAAGGGTACATTTACAAGTCATCATTTCGGTGTCACAAATGATTGGCAATGTAATCGGTCTCAACAATGCACGATTCCAGGAGAGTTTATCGGTTATCAATAGTTATGCGAATAGCGATAAAGCCATGAAGGGTACCGGTTTTCCAGTTGAGGTTAAAGATCTTACGAGGCGCGTACGTACTGTTTTGATGGCCACTGCCCAAATGCAAGCCCACCATATGGATCCAGAACGTTTGCTAGAATTACAATATTCTTTGGCTAATTCCTATGCCTCCACTCCGGAACTAAGACACACCTGGCTGGTGACAATGGCTCGTAATCATGAACAAAATGGTAACATTTCGGAAGCAGCCTGTTGTCATCTACATATAGCCGCCTTAATGTCGGAATATCTACGCCTAAAGGGAGGCGGTAGCATTAATTGGGGTTCTTTGGCTTTTAGCAAAATTTCACGCAATATCAATCGTGATGAACAAGGACTCAAATTGGATGCTGGTTCCCAAGACTCTCAATATACGGAATTAATGCTATTGGAACAATTAAAACAATGTGCCGTGTTCTTGGACTCAGCCGAACGTTACGAGTGTCTGGGAGAATTGTACAAGTTAATATTGCCGATTTATGAGAGAACAAGAAATTACAACGACTTGCAGGAATCCTATGAACATTTGGCCAAAGCTTATAGTAAAATAATAGAGGTTAATCGTTCGGGAAAACGTATGCTGGGCAGATTTTATCGTGTGGTTTTCTTTGGAATGGTAAGTTGTTGGATTTTATGAAATGTTGTTTATTTTATATAATTGTTTTATTTTTGTATTTAAGATGTATTTCGAAGAAGATCATGCTGTGGAGTATGTTTACAAGGAGCCCAAATTGACTTCATTAAGTGAGATTTCAGAACGCTTAGCAAAGCAATACAAGGAGAAATTTGGTGCCGATGTTGTTAAATTAATAATGGATTCATCACCGGTAAGTTTAAATTTTAAATTTATTTATTCAAATATTTAAAATCTTACCGCCAAATAATATTTTCAACATTTATTTAAATAAAAAGTCCGACATTTTAATAGTATCAAGATCAAAAAATAAATTTCGACGCTGTTTAAACAAGATGATAAAAAATAAAATTGACAAATATTTACATATCAAATCATACAATTCAGCTTACTTTTTGAGTTTCCGTCTTGCGTAATTTTGAGGACAACGTGGGTCGTGGTGATTTCGGCACATACTCTTTTGTTTTGGGCTTTTCGTTAGATTTTACTCTACAGCCTTGTGTGGAAGATCTAAAATTGATAGAAGTGGGAATTGGAAAATATGATTATTTATTTAAATTGTTTTTATAATACTTGATAGAGGGCGAACTCTTGTCTGTGGAACTGGAAGATCTATTTGAAATTGTATCTTTGTTTACACTATTGATCACTTCCTTTTTAAATGGCTGCAATGTGGGTTTGTTTGCTGGTAATGTATGGGATTTGAAATTTGTGGTGGTTTTTGTTATCAAATGGTTTTTCACACTTTTGGCTAATTTGGTGCATTGAACAATCGTTGGTGTTTTTAATTTAGTTTCTTTTCCGGATTCTACGGCTGCATTTAATTGTTTGCACTCTTTAACTTCATTTATAGGTTTAGTTGACAAGCCGGGTTTCTTAATAGTTCCAGTCTTGAGTACTTGTGGCGCTGCTATTTTCGAATTGACGTTTAATTTTGTTTTAGCAACTTTTACTTCTTGAGAAATTTTTATATTTTTAGGCCTCCCACAGGTACTTGTTTTTTCAACACCGGCATTATTGCTTTCTTTTATATTTTGAACTTTTGGTTTTTTATGCTCAACTGACTCTAACAAATTATCATTTATTTGAGGATTCTTATATTTTGATTCAATTATTTCAGTTTTATCTATAAAACTTGTTTTAGATTTCTGAACGATTTCATTAGTGTTATTTGCATTCTCTGCATTGACTTCAACAGGTGTCTCATTTATAATACCGGCAATATTGGTTTCTTTTATATTTTGAACTTCGTGATTTGTTTGTTCACATAACTCTAATACATTTTCATATAGTTGAGGTTGCTCAGATTTTAATTCTAGAATATCAATATCATCTCCACTATTGGTTTTATCTGTTGGGCTTATTATACATTCCTTAATGTTCCCATTAGATTTATTTACATTCTCTGGATGGACTTCTAGTAACTCATTGATATCATCAGTAATTTTTAGAACATTTTCATGTAAACAAGTATTTTCTTCAGTATTTAAATCATTTACCTCTATCTCACTTTCATTATGAATTAAATTAATTTTTTTGTCAATTATTGTATTTTCTGGCTGGATATCATTATCTTCTGATATTTCTGTTTCTGAACTCGTATGTTTAACTTCAGAAGGTCTGGCAAACAGCATGTACAGTTGATTTGTATCAATATTTAAATCTATTTTCTCGTGCCCATTTGCATTTGTTCTCTCATTTTCCTCTATTGGCTCAGCTCTTGTTATATTCTTAGATACTTGTTTATTTCCAATACTTTCAATATTTTTAGAAACAATAGGTTCGTTATCATTTATGAAATGTTCTTGCTTTTTAAAACTCTTTTCTTGAGTAAATTTTCCATCTATTCCATTTTTTAGTATTAATTTTCTTAGTTCTTCATTTAATTGTATTTGAGGCTTATTTTGCAAATTGATGGGTATAAATTCTAAAGCATTTGGATTTAAGTTCGATTGTATCTGGAGACCATTAACTTTAACAATTATATTTTTAGGTGTCCTTGATTTCTCTAAATTGTTACTAGTTTCTGTGTGTTCTGCGGTTTTTTCGGATAACAGCAATGTATTTTGCAGAACTTGATCACCAGACATCGCTAATTTTGTAATATATTGTTGGTATTTGTTTCACCTTTATTGAATCGTTTTATATGTGATTATAGGCTGATAAAAATATTGAGTTGATAAAAATATAAACTTTTTTTCAAACTTATGAAATTATTTGAAATATTTTGAAAAACATAATTGTGTCATTCATTTACAGTGATGCCAATAAAATTGAAAATTATTTAAATAATAAATATTGCTGAAAGATTCAAATATTTTATTTAGAATGTGATGAAATTAGGCGATTTTTAAAAGATCAATTATCACCAATTGAAAAGATGTTTTCTATTTTTCATTGCATTGCAAACTTTCTACAGATAATATCACAGCACTTATATATTTCTATAGGAATAGTTTCTATATAAAATATCGCACTGATACATTTGTATAAAAACAACATCGTATTGAAATTTTTGTATAGAAAATATAGCTCTGACTCTGACATTTCCTTTATAGAAACATTTGAAGATTTCCTATAAAAAATAACATCTGATTGACAATTTTATATTAAAAATATTCTCGCATTGGAAATATTGTATAGAAAATATCGTCGCATTGACAATTTTGAGAAGAATATATCATCGCATTGAACGTTTTGTAAATGCAATATCATTGCATTGAAAATTTTCCACAGAAAATATAATCGCATTTAGAAAATTTTCTATTGAAAATATAATCGCAGTTAAATTTTTCTTTAGAAAATATCATCGCATTGAAAATATTCTATAGAAAATGTCATAGCATTGAACTGTTTTTATAAAAAAATAAAATTTTTTTTAACTTTAGGTTAATATAAATGACCTCGATCCCAAATTGGCCTACATCCAAGTAACACATGTGATACCATTCTTTACCAAAGATGAACTTGATCAACGACTTAATGAGTTTGAACAAAATCATGATGTTGATACATTTATGTATGAAACGCCATTTACTAAATCGGGAGCAGCCAGAGGTGCCGTCGAGGAGCAATGGAAACGCAAAACCGTGATAAAAAGTATGTGAACACTATAACCTACAATATGAAACCTTTAAATAAACTAATTATCCTATATTACAGCTACCTATTCATTCCCCTATGTGCTAAAACGTATACCCGTTAAAGCAAGGGAAATTATAGAGTTGAGTCCCATTGAAGTGGCCATAGATGAAATGCAAACCAAAGTATCAGAGTTAGAGGAAACCATACTACCACCAGCCGATGTTAAAAAATTACAACTAAGATTACAAGGCAGTGTAGCAGTACAAGTGAATGCTGGTCCCCTGGCTTATGCCCAAGTCTTTTTGGATCCAAAAATAGTTAATAATTTCTCAGTAGATCGTGTAGAAGATTTAAAAGATGTTTTCAGGTATTTAAATAAATTTAAAATACTATTATTGTAGCATATAACATACTTACTTTGTTTATATTTACAGAGATTTCATAGGCGTTTGTCATACCGCTTTACAATTGAATGCCCGCATGATATGCAGCGATCAAAAGGAGTACCACAATGCTTTAAAGGAAAACTATCAGAAGCTGTGCCAGGCCTTAAGCGATTTGCTGGATGAACCTTTCCAACCATTGGATGACAGTGCCAATAATACACAACGCAATAGCATGGCCTTATTTAATGCCATAAGTGGAGCTTCAAATAACTCAAGTACTGCCTAAATTAATGTCAACGTTACAACTATTCGTACTTCCTTAACTATCTTCTTCATAGTAGTTAAAAAAAAAATTAAGAACAAACAAAAAGAAAAATCCAAATCCAAAATTAAACAAACATATATCTTTCAAACGTAGTTTGTGTGTTATCATCTCTCTATATATGTGTATCTGTGTGTATTTAACAAAATATGTTACTAACAACTAAAATTACAACCTTTTTTACAATTTAGAATAATCACGAATTTATACCTATTCATTACTAAATCATAGTGTCATAGTTTTAACTAACTGTAGTTATATATTCTGTTTGGTTGGAAATTTATTTTCAGAAAAAGCTATTCAAAAAAAAACGTGTAGTTATTTAAATGTCGAAGACTTTTTCCAAAATATGATGGCTACATATTTGGGACTTCTATTTTTTTATTTTAGAGTTTTGATCATCGCATTGATATGTTTTTATGAAAATATCATCGCATTTTCTATATTTTATTGTAAATGTTATTACATTTTATATTTTCCATACAAATATCATCGTACTGAAAATTCTCTGTAGAAAATATCATGGCATTGATATATTTTTATAGATACCCAGCAAAAAAAGTGAGGAAGAAGATGCAGAATTTTCACAACAAATAGCATGCTTGATGTACTTCCAATTTTGGTGAAAAAGCTATGAATTTTACATTAGCTTGTCATTGGAGGGATGTTGTTCATTTTTGACAACTTTTTACTTAATAAATTCGATGCTTTCGATGCGATTAAATTTCGATTTTAAGGTGTTATTTTAATGTAGGTAGTGGATACCTATATTTTTTGGCATCTTGGATGGAAATATAAATAATAGAAAAAAGTGATGTAATTGAGCATTTATGAATTGATTTTAATGTAGTTATAAAATTTATGAAACAATGGTTGATTAATTTTAATGATTAAAAAATGTAAAAATTGTTTGTATACCAATTTTTACAGGTTTTAATAAATTTTATAAAATTCAAAAAATGTAGGAAACAATTACATCAACGAAATATTTATAATTCAGTGTGAAATACCCATATTTAAAATCACATCTTCAGAGGTAGAAAAGATTCATTTGCAACTTTAGATGTGATTAAAATGTCATATGTAAAGATGCACTTCCATTATTTTTTGCTGGGTAATATCATGACATTGAAAATTATCTATAAAAAATATCATTGCATTGAACATTTTAGATGGAAAATATCATCGTATTGGAAATTTTATATAGAAACACCATCGCATTGAAAATTGTCTGTGGAAAATATCATGACATTGAAACTTTCCATTAAAAAATATCATCGCATTGAAAATTTTCTATAGAAAAATAATCGCATTGGAAATTTGTATATATTTCTGTAGAAAATATAATTGCATTGATATATTTATATAGAAAATATCATCACATTGAACTTTTTAGATGGAGAATATCATGTTCTATGGAAAATATCAACGCATTGGAAATTTTCTGTGGAAAATATCAACGCATTGAAAATTGACTATGGAAAATACCTTTTAAAAATATCATCGCATTGAAGATTCTTATTTTCAGATATTTTTATTTTTTATTTATTTATTTTCAACAACCTAGCCTTATTGGCCATAACCGGTTATAAATTTTGCTATTGTATTTAACTAATTTGGTTAGTTTTATGTTTAAAAAGATCCTATGGTGATTTAAAACATTTAAAAATAGTTTTGAAAAGGAGTTCTCTGATTAAAAATCAAATTTCTATAGTAGCTACTCATTAAACTTTAAAGCAAAATATATAGTTTAGTAATATTTAATGAAGGTACTGCTCTAGAAAATGTAGAAAAAAAGTGTTTAACTTACATAGATATAGTGTGATACTTAAATTGGGCTTCTTTATGATTGTAATTAATCCATTTATTTCCTTAAAATCAAAGCTATGCAATTATTTAAAATCTCTTTTCATTCATTATTAATTAATTTTTTAACTTTTTTATTTTAGGTTTTCCAGTTTACTAAAACAAACTCATTGAAATACGAACAAACATTTAACACTGAATTTATTAATTGTACTACACAACAAACAAACAAACAAAAATCCCCTCCACAATTCCCTACAAATCCTACAAAAAAACCCTCAGCACAAATGCAATTAATTTTTAAATACATACATTAATTAATTAATCAATCAATTAATAATATTATATTTTTATTAAAACGTAAGCATGATTTTGCTTTATTTTACAGTTTAACTGTTTAATTATAATAATTATAATTATGATTTGTTATTTTTTTTTATGAAATGAAATTAATTTTATGTTTTTTTTTAAGATTACTCTATAAATTCAAGCTGAATTTTTGCATTTGCATTTAAGTTTATGTTTATTCTTAAGAAATGTCCAAAATACAAAAAATGTCTACAAATGAGTTCGAATCAAAACTTATATAAATACATAATACAAATACTATATATGTAGTTATTAAATCTAATTGATATTAAAAATTAAAATATAGATTTTAATCTTAAACTATTATTAACTAATGTCTGTTTCAGTTTTTTTTTATATATAAAACATTGAATTCTAAATTTGTTTAGTTTCGAAATAATTTACACTTATTTTCTTAGGCTTTTTTAATCATAATGAAATGTGTATGCTACACATTTGTTAACATAAATATTTCATTGTGAATAAAATGGTTATTATTTCTCCTAGACATCCTAAACTTAATATAGTTTAAGCATTTAGTTTATTTAAAGTTGGATTAAAAAAATATTTTCTCTCTGTATTGTTAAGTGTCTTTTTGAATCTATATGTATTTATTATATATATTAAAAACAAATCTCTATGCCTTTGTTATAAAATACCAAATTTTTTCATAGTAATTATATTTAACTTTTGTATGTATTGTATATTTTGTAAAATCTTAATCTTAATACTTTGACTTTAATATATATTCACTAACTATATATATATATTATTTTTTTAATATAATTTTGAAACGCAACTACCAAAGTATTCAAACTCATCAAATATTTATATATGTATGCGCTATAATTTAATGAATAATCGAAATATTAGTTACTAAATATAGATATTTTTTGTGTTACATACAAAAATAATAATGATAATTTAGAAATCGTCAAAATATGTCTTACGTTAATAAATGTTAAAAATCAAAAAAAAAAAAAAAAAAATATAAAAAACGTTTCTTATTTAAATGAAGTTTTCCAATAATATAGTTTACAGGTGGTGAGTAAAATAGCTAGCGCTAAAGTGGAAAACAATAAATTTAATTATGGCTGCAGCCAGTGGTTATTACTATGTTCCTACGGCAATTAAATCTATGATTTGGATCTACTTGGGTGTCGTCTCTCTACTGATTTTGAAATCAGTGGCCGCTGTATCAACTAGAAGTTTTTTCCTCAGGAATTAACTTTCGACAAACAGTTCTGTTACATGCATCATTGTTGGTCATTATGAGAAATATGTATATTAGTTGTTCCTTCTGGGATGTCACCGGTGGAGTCATCCAAACTTCAACATCACACAGTTGGAGTCTCCCCCGAGGCATGTCAGACAGGACCTTAGAAAATACGAGGAGAGCATACAGAGGTATGTGCAGGATCCATTGGATCGTAGCTCGTATATGACAGCTTTGCACGACATTCATAGAGACGCCATCAATTCCACTGTAACAGGATACCGTATGAATGTTGTACTTGGAGGTCGCCCACCACCGATAGCAGACGCCGAGAAGATTCTGCCGCGGAAAACAAGAGTCATTCTGGCACAACCAAGATAAGGATGGAGCAACAGGCTTAATGCCTTCTGGTCCCGCATAGACCGTGCCGTCCTCAACTTATGCCCAGCATGTGGTCAGGGTCCTCATGATACCCTCCACATTTTCAACTGTCCAGCCAGCCCTACTTCACTACGTCCAGTAGATTTATGGACCCATCCAGCTGAAGTAGCACAATTTCTTGGACTTGATATTGCAGAAACCCCAGATTAAATATTGTAAAATTGCTGAAGCTGCTACAACAACAACATGAGAAATATAATCGCATTGAAAATGTTCTATGAAAAATATCAAATTTCCTGTGGAAAAAATCATCACTTTGGAAACTTTCTATGATGAATATCATCACATTGAAATTTTTTAAGGAAAATATGATCGAATTGGAAATGTTCTATGGAAAATATCATCGAATTTCTGAAAATGTTTCAAGACTCTGTAGTTAGAGATGCCCGGAAGAATAAGCTAAGACATACAGAGGCGGTTGCTGAGTTGACAGTCCTTGGCCGAATGAACTCCGGTCATTCCGGAGCGTAGAACCGGCTGTCTTGGGAATGAATACAGTCGTAATAGGTAGTGGATAGAATGATATTCAAAGGCGTCCGAGGTGTGCTTCTAATTGCCCGAGTGTTACTAAATAAGGAAAATAACATCGCATTGGAAATTTTCTATGGGAAATCTCATCGCATTGAAATTTTAGTATAGAACATATTATGACATTGAAAATTTTCTATACAAATAGCATCGCATTGAAAATTGTCTGTGGAAAACATTTTCTATAGAAAAATATCATCGCATTGAAATTTTTTTTATAGAAAAATAATCGCAATGAAAATTGTCTATAAAAATATCTTCGCATTGAAAATTTTTATATATTTCTGTAGAAAATATCATTGCATTGATATATTTATATAGAAACTCTCATCGCATTTATATATTTTTATAAAAAAAATATCATCGTATTGAAAAGTTATCACGAGATGTGCTTCTAATTGCCCGAGTGTTACCAAATAAAGAGCACCTCTGACTATCTTCCAATAGCTATCTAATAGCCTTCTACCAGACAGTGCAAGCATATATCGGAGAATATATTTTATTCTCCGATCACAGGCCTGATCTTCAGTACTTTATCAAAGAATATTTGAAATTGAGTTTTAAAATTGAATTTCGCAGTTAAAATATTTAATTTTTTTTTTAGTTTCTTTTATTTTACTCGCTTTGTCCCCAGAATAATAAATACAAACACATTTTAGTATAATTTTGTTTTTCTTTATTTAAATAAATGCAGTTGTTTTTTTTTGTTTAATGAATTTTGTATACATTTTCTAACCAAAAATAATAATTAAAATATTTAATTAATTACAAAAATTAATGTGTGTTGATGAAATTTTGTTGCTGATTTCCGTTTTTTTTTTTTCACTACTAATGACAACAATTTTATACAGTTTTCTTGTTTTAAATATAAAATAGAAGAGAAAAGATAAAGAGACATCAAAACCATCCACAACAAAGATGAATTTCGTATAACAAAACAAATAATGATTAAAAAAAACAATAACAGAATTTAATTTCTTTTTTTTTATAAATAAACGATTTCATTTTTTAAATTTAAACTTAAAATAAATTTTTGTTTTTCCCATTTTTCTATAAAATACACATAATTTTTTTTTATATATAATGTATAACAATTAACCATAGATCAGTAATAGTTTGAAGAGTGAGAGAGAGAATGAGAGAGGTGGTGGTAGTGGCCGGGGCTAAATAAATTCAAATATTTTACAGACGAAGACCAGGATTGCGTGAGCGTACAAAGTTCAAAAGTTCATCGGAATCTTCACACACAAATGGTTTAAGATGATGGCAGGCCACATCATGCCATTTAACGCCATCATTGTAGAAGTTGTTTAAGATGGAGAGGCAAGATTCATCATTACCTTGGGCAGCTTCACGATTATCGGGTTGAGCTTGATTGTAACCACCAGTATGAGACCAATCGCCTGTATTGCGCTGAGAGGTGGGACCAATTTTGGCGCCTGAACCAGACCAGAACCATCCATTCTCATTGGGGGGTTGTAAATCGGGACGATCACAGCCTGCGAAATTACACTTGCGACCAGAAGTCCAGATATAGCGTACATTGCCGCGAGCTATGCGTTGCTTAACGAATTCGTTTTCCTGGGGAGTTTCTAGGGAAACGGCATCCATACAATGACGACGACAAATGTTGCGGGCATCCAACCAATCGACTTCTAAGCTACGGGTGGGAGCATGTTCCCAACTGAAGAAGTATGAGTGAGAAACACCACGAGCATCACGATAGGAGGCATGTCGTACACCTAAGGGTTTAAAATAAGAAAAAACAAGTTAAAGTGAAGTTTTTAATGTTTTAAAGATTTGAATGAATTAATTCTTAATTTAATCTTCAAAAGCAAATTTTATTTTATCTCTTAAGCATTCCATTATAGAATTCATTACATATACATAAATTCATAGGCTTAATTCATTTGTACTTCAATCATATTGAATTCAATCCTTTGAGAATCCATTCTATAGAGAATTAATTCATTATTGAATCATTCAAGTTGTCTTTAATTAAAATCCATTACAAAGTAAATTTAAAAAAATAACTGAATGCTTCAATTTTTTGTTTCAATTCAAATCTTATTACAAATAGGTTTCAGATAATTTTTAATGATTAAAAATTAAATGAAGAAACATATATTTTGAAGTCTCAATAAATTTAATTAAAATTAATTATTTCAATTTAGATTAGATTTGAATTAACAAAAATTTAATTATTCAATTCGTTTTTTGGTAATGAATTACTGACATTTTTTAATTCTTAAATAAGAATTTAGTGAATTCTACTCAAATTTAAGTAATTTAAAGATTATAATAAAAAAACGTTCATTATTACTTACGATTGGCACAACTTCTAGGATCAGGTAACGCTAAACGTCTTTGAGCCAAAGTGACGGTGGCACCCAAAGCCAACAACAACATGGTACGTAGCACCGCCATTTTTGTTTGTTTTTTAAATTGAATTAAAACAATATTTTGTTATAAAATAAACTGAAATTAGAACAAATTAAATAAAAAAATAAACGAAATTAGTAAAAAAAATAAATAGCAACAGCAACTATTACGTTTGAAATTTCAAAATAAAATGAAAATGTTTTCAAAATTTTAGCAAATACACCTTAAATTGAAAACACAGGCCCTTCTGTCTAACAACAGGTGAAGTTTTATGTTGTTCATTGTTGTTATTATGGTTGGTACGGTCATTGGTCTTATTTGTTTAAATGCTGCTGTTAACCAGATGACCAGACGCACCCAATGATACGCTTGACTGACACAAAAACTTACTGTTGAAGTCACAAAAACAACAAAAACAAAAAAATCAAAAAATGTGTAACAGTTTCTAGATTTTGTTTTTCATTTGTCATCAATATTTTGGGGGAAATTTCAAATTTTCATTTATAATTTCATATACTACAGCAATTACATATTTAAAACAAATAATACCAAATGTTTGTGTATTATATTATGAAAAAATTAATCAATTCTAACGTATTCAATGACTGGAAAATTTATTTAAATACGTAGCAAGTTTGTATGTTTCAAAATTTCCAGCATACATATGTATGTATGTATGTTTGCATATAATTATATGCTTTTCATTACTAAATGACTTTTATTACCTTCATTAGTTTCATTTGCTTAAATTGTAGAATAAACAAATAGTTTAAACGGTTTTAATTTTTTTAGTTTTTGCATTGAACACAAAACAAAATCTTAATCAATTTTTTATTTAAATTAATTTCAAGTATTTTTGTTTTGTGACCATTTAAAAGTACATATATGTACATACTTATAAGTATTAACAAAATGTTTTGTAATCAATCGTCATGAACGTGAGAATTACAACGAATTTATTTAAATTGGTTTATGTAAAAAAAATGACAGTAAATTGTTAGCATGGAAATAAAATTACATACGAATATGTAAATATTTTCATCAAGGCAGATTCGCAATGTTCAAAAATTTGGCAAATACCTTAACGTAACTACTATTTTATACTATTTTTAGCAAATGCTTATTTTTTCTCACATGACTTTCAAAGGTGGTGATTTTTACACGGAAGACAAATAAAGAGTTAGTCAGAACAAACTTATACACACTATTCTAGCTAAAACTTATCCTTGGTCCAAAAATATGTCAGATATTATCTTTTCTGAATCATTAATATATCAGTTATTTCGCTCAAAATGGACAGCGATAAAAAAGTACGTGAAAAAATAATTAAAACATTTCAGAAAATCCAATATAGACTTTCAAAGAAATAGCTAAAGATCTGAAGGTTCATCATCACACTGTTTGAAATGCCATTACACAGTATGTATAAGGAAGACTTGAACATTGCATGAATACCTTGATCAGGAAGAAAAAAAAGGTCTAACAGATACTGGTAAGGCAAAACAAGTCGAACAACTCTTTCGAAGAGCACCAAACACTTCTCTTAGAAAACAAGACAGAAAGTATTGTCGGTCAAGCCCGACCATATAATACCCTACACTAAGCAAAGAGCAAAAACATTTTTCTTTTAAAATTTCAATAATATATATTTCTGAGTGATTTTCGGAAGTGGGCCTTATATGGGGGCTATGACCAATTATGGACCGATCACCATAAAATTAGGTCGTGTGATTTATATCTATATGAAAGTTTAATATGTTGAATTTTGTGAGTATACCATAATTTAAATTTTTAAGTGATTTTCGGAAGCGGGTCTATATGGGAACTATGACTAATTATGGACCGATCGTAACAAAATTTGGTGACATGAATTTTGTATATATTAATCTTATTTGGAGCGCAATTTGTGGAGATAAATTTATAAATTAAACATTTATGACCGATAAAGTCCAATTTCGGAAGGACATTTGTATGGGGACTAGGTGAAATAATGGACCGATTTCAGCCAGTTTCAATAGGCTTGGTCCTTGGGCCGAAAAAATAATAACTCAGTAAGTGATTCTAAGTCGATCGGTATACTTTAAGGTGGGTGTTAGACTAATATTTTTGGGCGTTACAAACATCTGCACAAACGCATTATACCCTCCCCACTATGGTTGTGTAGGGTATAAACAGCTCGTAAAGCTAAATGCTCTGATTCTTTTGTGAGCAAAAGCTAATGCTATGTTGAGGTCGTATAAAGTTCAGAAACATAAAGATCGAAATGTAGTAAAGAACTTACAAGGAAAAGAGCGACCGAAAAAATTGAGGTAAAATTTTATAAAAAAATAAACCTGTTGTGTAATGGATGATGAAACTTATATAGTGGCAGACAAGCTATTTGCAGTTGTGGCAAAAGAAGACAATCATTTGTGATATCAGGCACGATAAACACAGAAATATATATTATGGAGAGTCTACAAAAACGGCCTTACTTAAAACAGCACAGAGTGACTTCATATTTCTGGCCCGATTTGGCATCATGCCACTGTGAAAAAGGCCTTTGAGTGGTATTCAAAAAATAATGTAAATTTTGTACCACGGGAGGCAAATCCATGCAACTGCACAGAATTTCTGTCTGTGGAAAGGTATTGGGCTCTTGTGAGAAAAGAATTAAAAAAACACAGGAAAGGTATCCCAGGACATGCCTTATTTTAAGCGGACCACCTCGTCCAAAAAGGTAATGGAAGCAACTATAAAATGTTTAAAGGGAGGATTTCCGGAAAAAGTGAACGTTTAAATGAATTTGTACAGTATTTGAATAAATTTACGTATTTTTGAGAATATTTATATTGAGCGGTTTTAGTTTTATTTATCTTAACCCTCTAATGCCCAAGCATACCCAAAGCGCTCATCGCGAAAATGCCAATAAATGCAAATATAACTGATTTTGCATTTAAAAAACTCATGTAACAGTTGCTAAAAAACACACTTAAATTATTTTGAAAATCTTTCAAAGTTTTTGAAATGAAATATCAGTTATATTTGCATTTATTGGCATTTTTCGATGAGCGCTTTGGGTATGCTTGGGCATTAGAGGGTTAAGTTAAATAAAACTAAAACCGCTCAATATAAATATTCTCAAAAATACGTAAAGTTATTCAAATACTTAAATGCTTAAACATTAGAGGGTTAATACAAGTATAAGTTTTTTCTGGCCCAGTCTTTATTGCCCAGGCCATCTCAACGAGTTTGAAACCCAAGAGTTGGAGGCATTACTTCATGAAGATTGTTGTCAAACTCAACAAGAGCTTGCAAAATCATTGGCAGCAATTTCAAAACATTTGCGAGCAGCAAAAAATTATGATTGAACGCTATAAAAGAAAATCATTTTTGCACCGAATAATTATTTAAGGAAATTCTCTGTATTTGGTGGTGGCAAAAGGATCATATCTGTTATGAGCTGCTGAAACATGTACCGAACGCAGCATTGGCCGAAAAACAACCAGAATATGCGGCCAGACATGAAACCGTAATATTTCATCATGCCAATGCTCGGCCACATGTTGCAATACATGTTAAAAAGTATTTGTCCAGACCGCGTTTCGTCCGACTACTATTTGTTTCGATCGAAGCAGAATGCTCTCTCTGGGATTCTCATCACTTTGGAACAGAGTATCCGATATTGGCTCGATTCGTTCTTGCCTCAAAAGATGAGCAGTTGTTTTGGTTCGGAATCCATGTCTTGCCAGAAAGATGGGAAATGATCATAACTAACATTGGAATATAGAATTAATTACATATTGAATCATTCTAATTTTCCTCAATTCAATTCTATTAGGAATAGGCTTTGGGCAAGTTTTTCCAATTCATTTTGTAAATGCTTAAAAACAAAAACAAATTGAATGAAGAAAAATTTATTTTTAAGCTATGGTTTCATCGGCAAACTTTCTTGGAATGACCCATAGAAAAAGAATCGAAAGTTGTAAAATGTTGTTCTAATACATGCAAAATGTTTAGTTACAATTTTGAAAACTATATTTGAAATACATCTTTAATTAGACAAATGTTGACCCAAAAAGCGAAGTCTTAATGCCACATACATATAATTGGTTAGAGAGTTTTTCAAGTGTCATGTGTTATTTATGTTCACACTTATTCGTACATCATTCTTTGTCTTCTTTATTAGATTTTTTTTCAGATTTTATTAGTTTCATTTTGTATTTTTAAATCCGCTTGAGAAAATTGCATGCATACCTTGCAACACATTACAAAACTAAACATTATTATCATGTATGTATGTTTGGATGTAAGTCAACAACATCAACGACAACATCCAGCAGATAGATATCATTCATAAGAGTACGACAAAGACAATCATTCATTTAGTCAGTCACTCAGTCAGTCATTTAGACATTCTTACGTTCATCTAAATGGCCATGAATGTGTTAAAACCAAAACAAACCAAATGTTAAAGAAGAGACACACACCGCTGCTAAGTCATGCCTCACATGCCACTTGCATGCAGTCTGTATTTCTAACAAAAACAACTAATCGACCGATAGATGTAAAGATACAAAAGAACACTTGCTGCCACCAGGCCAACAACAGTTGTTGTCTTGTGTGGCAGTTATACTACCAGTAGCTTAAAACAGGCGAAACTTATTATAATAATAATTGTTAATGTTAATGTTTTCAGTTGGATTTTGAGATTTACAGACTAGACGGATTTGCCACCTCATTACGAAAGCCCACTTTTATATTTGCCATTCTTCATTCATTCATTTGTGCATTTTTATAATTATTAGATTTGTTTATTGCTAGAAAAAAAAATTACTGCTCGTAAAACAATTTAATAGTGTTAGTGTTACTTGGTATGTGTGTTTTTTTTTTCAAATATTTTCAAATATTTTGTTGCAACCACACATACCATTTTCATAAATTAGCACTTAAAAAAGATGATAAACTAAATTGGAGTGCATTGAATGAAAAAAACTGCTGAAGAATAGTTAAAAAAAATAGTAGTAAGCAGTATTAATAAAAGGTGTTTGCTTTTAACAATTGTGTGTTTGTTTTAATATAAAATTTATGGGAATTTTTTAAACAATGGCTATTTTATTTTTTTGGAATTTTATTTTGTTTGAAGGTACGTTCACAATATTTTCAACTAATGTTTATTTGATCTTACATGACTTTTGTAAGGTCTGATAACTTTAAACATTATAATAATGATTTCCATCTGTAATCTATTATACCTATAAAATAATCTAACATATTTTCAACTTGAATGATAAGACATTTATACCCTAGAGAGAAATAAATTGGCCGTGATTGGATAAATACCTTTCCCCAAGTATTTATCCAATCACGACCGTTTCTAGTTCATTCACACTATTATTAAAAGGGACCAGTCACTTTCACATGACATTGTCCTAGAATGGGTAAATTTACATATATTAACCATTATCAGAGGATAAATCACTAAACTAGTTTAAGCGTAGTTGTTTCCGTTTCTGTTAAAGGTTGGGTAAATTTGAGATTAGGAAGTAAATTGGATGCCAAACTATAAAATGTCAAGAATAATTTGACATTTATTTAGAAAATTTAACCATGGAACGACTTGGATGCCAACAAAATCATCTTTAGCGGTTAAGCCTATTTACAATTGAGTGGTATAGAAGCAAAGGCAGCCAACTCCACTTTTTTAGTTTCTGTGATAAATAACAAAAATATGTCTCTCTGATTCTCATATTTATTAGAAAGTATGTTCCCAATTATAATTTCCCTAAAATGTCAAACAAATGAAAAATATCAAAATGGAATGTCTAAGAAAAAAATAAATTAAATTCCAGTCATGACACAACAATATAAGGTGCACTCAGTAGAGAATAAATTCTCAATTATACAATTCTTGTAACGTCAAACAAAAGAAAATATAAAAAAATATGAAAAAAAAATCAAAATCAAAGTTTGACGTTATGGGGGTAAATATTGAAAACTCTCTCTAGTGATTCTACCTTCTACAATTATTGTATCATGAATTCCAGTTTTGTTGAAAAAATCAATCCTGTGTGAAAAGAAATTGAGAAATTAATTTTTCTGAAATAAAAATGTGAAAAATTAATGTTTATCGCTAACAATGTATAAAAACGCGCCCAAATTGAATGAAAATATAAAGTGATAACATCCATAGTTTGACTTTGTAGGGGTAAATATTGAATAAAAATAAATGGGCAAATTGAGAAAAAGTAACTGATTATTTGTTTTGTTTGTTTATTTTGTTTTTTTAGACTTTAGCTCATAAACAAGTACTTATGTATCAGATTACATGCCAGCCATTACTTAACTACTTATATGTAATGCAGGTGGTATGTAGTAGTCATTGGAAAGTAAGCTGTTCGGTAATTGCAAGTCATTACCAAATTTTAGCTGGGTACCACTCAAGGGCCTTTTTTCTATAGTGACATGATGCTAAATCGTGCCAAAAATATGAAGGCAATCTGTTTTAAAAAAGGTAAAACCTATTTTTGTAGACACTCCATAATGTACATAAAGAAGTGGCTTAAAGCGAGCATAACTTTTAAATGAAACAACGTATGTTAACATTTTATACATGAAATTAAAGGTAATTTATTAAGCTTTTACAAAAATATAACTGTAGGTTTATGTGTCTTTATTGCGAATACATTTTCTGGCTTTTCTTCTTGTGCCTCCCATTAATAGCTGCACAACTTTTCTTCCCACTTCTACCGTTATTCAAGCATATTTATTCCACTTTGTTCTCATCAAAATCTGGTTATTTACTATACCTGCACTCTTTTTCAATTTACGTTTAACAATTGCCCAATATATCTCGATTGGACGAAGATTTGTGCAATTTGTTTAATTGATGTGTTTTGGTATAACATCAATATTATTCTCATTATACAATTTCATAGTTGTATTTGAGTAATGACAACTTGTCATTGAGTAATGACAACATGACTAAAACTTTGTATCAGATGTGTGATGTCTTATAAATGACAATAATCGCTTTTCCAAACTATCTTTTTATATAATTCTGAAAATTCTTTAAAAACATGTCTGAAAAGCTTAACTCTTCAAACCACAGCTGCGGATTGCGTTCCAAATTAATATTTTTGTTAAATTTTACATATTCATATTTAAAGGCCACACAACCTTGAGCTGTCGAGACGTAACAATTTTGATATTATATGTGCCGAAAATCCGATTTTGGCTATCTTTTTTAACCGGATAAAGTCGGAATTTCTAGATATTTGTGCACAATTTTATCTCTAGCTTCATTTTCCATTGTGTCTACACTTTTTAAAACTAAACATAATGACTTGCAATTCATTGTAGAATAATGGTAGATTTGTTGTTAAAAACGTATGTAAATCTTTTTCCATTTTGATAACAGGGGGCGTTGCTATGATTACTATAGTGCGTACGGATTTTAAGTGGCCACTTCTTCTTTATATTTCTATGTTTATCGTGCCTGATGTCACAAATGATAGGCTTCTTTTGCATCAAAGGCAAATGGCTTGCCACACAAATAACTTCTTGGGGAATTTTGTTTGTTTTTTTGTCTGATATTGTTCACCTCGACCATCAGCCACATAAAAATCTTGACCCGGAAGTTGTGAAAAGTCTGCCGGTACACAAGTTTCATCATCCATCACACAACAGGTTTATTTTTTTATAAAATTTTACCACAATTTTTTCGTTCGTTATTTTGCTTCCACGTTCATTAACGCAATTTCGATCTGGAACCTTCTGAACTTTATACGACTTCAACCCAGCATTAGCTTTGACTCTGCGCACAATATAATCAAAGCATTTAACTTTACGAGCTGCTTTTCTGCTAAAAGTGTTCGGTGATCTTCGAAAGAGTTATTCGACTTCCTTTTCCTGTTAGACCTTTTTTTCTTCCTGATCCAGGTTTTAATTCAATGTTCAAGTCTTCCTTATACTGTTTAATGGCTTTTGAAACAGTGTAACGATGAATCTTCAGATCTTTTGTTATTTTTTTGAAACGTCCTTTTTTCGATGTCCATGTTGACCGAATTAACAGTTGTAAACAGTTTCTTCAACAAAGTTGAGCAATAGGATTTTATGTATTAAAAACGTTTACTTTCAATTCCAATTCATTTAAATAGCAGTAGTAATAACTGCTTTCAATTTTGTCCTCAAATTTTTATTTAAAAATCTATATATTTTTTTATTAAGTATTTACATGTTTGTCTAAATATGTATGTATTTTCAATTCAATTTAAATATGTCTAAAGCAACATTGTCGTTAAACATCATCTATAAATTACCAAAAATGACGCTCTTGGAATTGAACTGGTCTTTTTCGTTACCCAAAAATTTGATTTATCAAATTTGTTTCAACAAATTTTTATTAATCTTTCAATTTTTCCAAATGTTCATCACAAGTGTTCGAGCGATATAAAACCAAATTTGTAAATTTTGTTTCTAAACAATGTTGAGAGTCTTTAATCACATGTATCATCATATGGATGTTGCTTAAACAAGTTTACAACTTTATCTGTCTGCCTGCAATTACGACTCCTTGACTGTATAAAAGTTAATTAAAAATAATTTAAAGTGTCAATGAAAATCTCATAATGAATTAATAAACAAATACATACAAATGCAACCCGCCATCAAGTTTCAGGCAATTTTACTACACAGCCACAATAATAACAAAATATTTTTGCAAAAACTAAAAGTAGCCTAAAATTTTGTTACCAGCAAAACCTCTTGGTTACAAGTTGTATGTATGAAAAAAGGCTATTATAACAAACTTAACTGAAGAAGAGAATGGCTGGCTTATAAAACCACAATAAAACAAGTCTTTTACTACAACTTTACAACGAATTATTTATTTTTTTTATTTTTTTCTTCATTTTTGCAGATGTACAATTCGAAAAAAAAACGAAAAAAAGACAAAAGTATTACTTTTAAATACAGTACAAAGTTTATTCGACTACGCGAATTACACCACGTAAATAAATTATGCAATCAAATGCTTAAAATTTTTTATTATAAAAATAATAATGGGGAGTCTTTGCTGCAATAATACATACTCATTCATGTCTTCGCGATGATGCAGGAAAGGATTTATTGTTAGACTTAAATTGTTTTAATTATTTTGCCACAAGCTGTTACTGCTTCACAAAATTATTTTAAATTGCTATTATTTGAAATTTTTTTAATAAAATTTTGGTTTTATGTAGGTGTTCAAAATGTATAATAAAACCAAAATTTTGTATTAAAAAATTACTTTATTCGTTTCACTGCATGGCTTAACTTCATTTGTCATTAACTTTATTTTATGCAATTTTATATTAAATTCAATTTACAGGCAAATAAAGGGTTTTTAAGAAACTGGATTAATTTCGTATTAGAGTTTCAAATCTGGAAAAATTTCCCGGGAATTCTTGGGAAAATTATTTTGAAATTTTCGGAAAAATGTTTTCGTTAATTTCTTCTTAAAGTTACAGTATTATTTCCTCACAGATGCAATAGACTCGTTGTAATTTGTTTCTTTTAATTTTGTCATATTTAACTGAATTTTATTTTCACTTTCATACAAAATGGAACTCTGTGACATGGCTGAAGAGAGAAGAAAACTGCCACTAGTTATTAACGTGATTGATTCCTCGTGGTTAGAGACTTGTTCCAGATAACCCTTCCATTAAATAATTCATATGAATAAATTAATAGCCTTAATTCGTTAGTACTTCAAAGGTGTTTAGCTCAATGTTTAGTTGGGGATGAAAAAACTGGAGGATTGGAAGCTTATAAACTCTCTGATCGATATTTTGTTACTCAGAATAATTTAATATGGATATGCAAAGATAAGGAATGGGAAAATAAAACAAAGCAATTAGGATTTTTTCTTTGTATTTATTAAATTATTTGGATGAAGGAATTCTTACCAACGCTAGGAAAAGTGGACAATCGGGTTCAATAGAAATTTTCTCTCTACCGGAAATAAGACTTTACGACATATTTGCAAACTTTACGTTTTATTTTAGAGCTATATGACAATTTAACGTATACTGCAATTCATATTATTCAGCATTAGTATATATCATTACAAATAGGAATTGCGGGGAAAAACAAGGGAAAGTTAACACTAGTTGTTTTGTTTGGCATAAACAAAAGGTATTGAATTCATTCCTTAGAGAATTCAATATTTATTGAATTAATTTCTTAATAAAATTTATTAAATGTTTCAATCATAGAGAAATATACATAGAGCGGAAGCTCTACTGTCAAAGATCTAACTCAGTTGTCAAAAACCTAGAAGTAGAGAATGTATTAGTAAGAAAACCTATACGAAAACAAAAACAACACTCGTATGTGTGATTATTTTGAGTAATATATTTTTGTTAGAGTTTTTTTCTAGTTTGCGATCTATGTGTATATTTTTCTATGTTTTAAATTTTTCTTCAATTTACACAATTTTTTTCAATAAATTTTGTAAATAAAAAGAAAACATATTTCCCTTTATTCATAATCAATTTTTATGCCCTAATTTTGTAATACGCAACGAAACGTTTTTTGCGAATAAATTTGTCATTTTTGAATTTTCATATTTTTCAAAACGTATTTTTCGTTTCTGTATATAAAATTGAATTTTATAAAACGTTTTAATACATTTTTCAAAGATTTTTAAGGTCCTCATTTTGTAAAACGACGCGTTCAGAAACGTAAGCAATTTGTATGGAGAATACTGGGAAAAGGGTTTGAAACTTGAATATTTTCCATACAAAATTTGTTTAACGTTTGTCGTTTCGTTTTATAAAATGAGGCCATAAATTTTCAAAGAAAAAAGAATGTGTTTTTTCTTTTCATACATAAAAAATATAACAAACAAATTAGTTTTCCAAATAAATGTAAAAAACAATCAAAAATTTCAAAATTTTTTCAATAAATTTTATTTGTTGGAAAATAAATAAAAATAATTTAATTTATTTGGCAGAAAGTTCACATAAAAACGATGTTTTCAAACTTGGTACCACATCAAAAAATTGACTTGAAACGCAAATATCGTTTCGTTTTATAAAATACCAAATTTTTATTTTTTCGTTCCAAACGGAAACGCAAACGAAAATTCGTTTGAAGATACAAAATGAGGCCATTAATTTTATAAAAGGTTTATAAAACAGAGGGTCTCATTTTGTAAAACGAAACGTTTGTAAGCGTGAGCAATTTGTATGAAGAATACTGGGAAAAGGGTTTGAAACTTGAATATTTTCCATACAAAATTTTGTTAACGTTTGTAGTTTCGTTTTATAAAATTAGACCCAGAATTTCCAAACAAAATTTGTTTTATAAACCTGTAATAAATTTAAAAATTAATTATGAATAAGAAATAACAAAAATTAACCCATTCAAAGGTTGAATGAATTTTATTATGAACTTATTCAACAATGAATGTATTCTATTAAAATAAAATTCTTTGAATGAAGCTAAAGAATTTATTTTGTTGTTAATGGTTTTATAGAATGCTTATTCACCATCAATCATATTGAGGAGTGTATTATCCGTCTGACCATGTAATTTAGAAGATATTTCGATCAAATTTGGCACATACATATTTTTCAGCCCAACATTTAGAATTTCAAGCACTACATCATGCAGAAAAATCGAACCACTTTTTTCGATCCAATTATTTTGATATAAATTAATGAAATTTTAAATTCATGCAATGTATGAGAAAACTTACAAATGTTGCAAAATGAGAAAAGTTTGTGGATCTTCGGATGTCACACAGTGGTATGAGAAAAAAAAGAGGAAAATAAATCTGTAACTTCTAAACCCTTAGTCCGATTTGAATGAAATTTCATACGCGCAAAGAGGAAGTGTAGTCGAGTTTAAGTTTTGAATCGGGACCTCATGAGCCCACCAGGAGCTGGGCCAGGGATACCCAGCTAAATTCTCAGCGAGTTGTTAAGTTTTCCCTAATTAATTTGCCACGTAAAAACATAAGGTTTATATATCAATGGATAGAGGAATTTGTATACTTTTCAAAAATATATATAACTTTTGACAATTAAAAAATTCATGGAATACTTTTTTGAAAAATATGACAAAAAATGGTTTTTATTGAGTTTTTGCATAGATACAACTTTTTAAAATTTAAATTAAATGTTTATTTATGAATATTTTTTAATGGAATTTCACAGTTATGTAGATTTTTCTATTTAAAATGGAAAAATAATAACAAATTTTGTATCAAGTATCCCACAAAAAAGTCTTGAAAAATCCCAAAAATGGGATTTTTTCGTTTTTTGGCTATAATATCCACACCAAGGGCGGGGTCATCCAAAATAGGTTACTATATTTTGATATCGACTATGCGATTTGAGAATTTTTGCCCTAAATTTGAATTTTACATAAAAAATAGGTTTTTTTTGAATGGACCTGGTCCCCTCCATATCAAAAATTATAAATTCTTTTTTCATTTAAAATATTTTATGTGAAGTTAGCTTTTCAAAAGGAACAAATTTATTATACATCCTTTTAGAAATTTTTTAGATAACGTAAGAAAAATAAAAATACTTTTTTTCCCAAAAAAATAGACTTTTTTTATTTTTTAAATTCAAATGCATGTAACTTTAGACTCAGTCATGATTTTTAAACAATTCTTTCTTTATTTGATATATACGTCTGTTGTTAATCTTAAAAAAGAAAAATGGAGAAAATCGGGAAATATTTGGAACCGGGGTCATCAAAAAACTGGAGTAGGGTGGGTAAAAATGTTGAAAATTTTATTTTCAAATGCGAATATCTCCTAAGCTTTAAGAGATAATTGATAGCTACGACGTGGTTTTTATGTAGTAATTTTTTTGAAAACGCAACACAAACGAAGAAATAGTATCATTTCTCTTGCTTGGACTTTACTTAAATTTTTTAAAAATAAACTAAAATTTTTCTTAAAACTATAAGTGTACATTTCACTTTTTCGACTTTTTGACATCAAAATCCCTCTGTGCCACGCACAGGCCCTCATTAGCGCTAAAAAGCTGAACAAATATAATTCAACTCGAAAACACCTCAGCTCCAACCATGTGAATGTTCGTAACATAGTTCCCGAGATACCGAATTATTTAAAAAAAAGTTTCTAAACCACTGTGCAATGTATTAATTGAAAACGTCGCATTTTTAACAAAATTCAATGTTTTCCAGTTGTCACAGAATAATTTAAATCAACGTATAAACGTATCGTCTGCTGTGTTAACTACAAAAACTTTGGAAATTATTAATTTTGATTTGTGTACATAATTTAAAATACATGCTGTACTTCCTTTTTTTTAAACAAAAACTCCATTCTTTCTATGTGAAATTCAGTCTGTTCGTTTGTTTTTGTATTGATAATGTCCAAAGCTAGGAAAAATAGTAAAAACTAGGAAGCAGAAGAAAACCAAACAAAATTTCCTATAATAGCATTTATAATTTATGACATTGTGGTTGCATTCAAACAACGAAATGAATATTGCCCTTAACCAATAACATTAAAATGATTACACAAAAAATTCAAACAAATTCAATTTAAAAATTTTATTATGTATATAAGTACCATGACCTTAGACAATGTTTGGTTTAAATTGTTTTTATTTTTTTCAATAAAGTCTTAAAATAAATTAGTTTATTGTACCCACTACCAAGTAACTGACTGCCTGACTGTCGTGAGGTGAATCTTTGGTAAATAAATATTGTAAGTGTGTCATTATATTTGTTTGAATGTACCTTACAGCGGACAAATATTCAAAAACCACACTGAGACCAAATTATTTATTTTTTTATGGCGAAAGTTTAATTTTTTTGTTCATCATTGGTTGTACATAGCAAGTATTTTTTAGTGTTTGTCATTGTCTTCCGCATAGTGAATTTCATAGTAGTGGCACTACGAGTGTTACAAAGTATTAACTGGCAAAGCATATAAAAAATTTGTTAAATAAATAAAAAAAAACAAAAATATTTAACAAAAATTATCAAACAAACCCTCATTTGTTGATGATGTGCTGAGTGTGTGAGTGTATCTTGACAAGGTTTCATTTATTGCATTTATTGTTTAAACAATAAATAATTGTAAATATTTTGTTAGTTTTACTTACTTATGGGTAGTTTTGTTTATTATGCATAAAATGTTAAATGTTTAAATCATACAAAAGTTATGTAGTTAAGTATCCATATCCATGAATATATTTTAAGTACATATGGTTAATTGAAGGAAAATATTATTACAAGCAAATGTAGATAACAAATATTTAGAAATGCATTTTTATGCTAATTCCCAGTTACGCTATTTTCAAAAATATTCAAAATAAATTGTGTGCAAAATTCCTTAATTATAACCCTACAACTAACATGATTGATTCAATCTTGTATACATATATGATTGTGGTAAATAAATATATGTTTATGGTAGTCATGTATATGATGAATCATAATATGTTTGTCTCAGAATCTGATAACTATAATCCTTCACCAGAAATGGTTATCATAATCTGTGAACAAAATATTGTGATTCATCATGCACATGACTGCCATAAACATATATTTATTTACTACAATTATATATATGATTGCAACAATCATGTTTTAATGTAGTATAGTTGATTTAAGAAAACATCACCATATTATGGTTGCCGCAATAATATACAGTGACCATAATATATACAATTTTTAAAAATATTGAAATGGTTACTCTAAACATATACAACTATTTTGTATAAACCGTTTATCTAGTCGGTGATGTATAAATATTTGACATCATCTACTTAATTGTATTTATTTGCACTAATTGCTGCTCAACTTTATTTACTTTTTTTTGCGCGAAATTTTTTAACGTTAGTCTTTTTTTTTTTTCTTTATAAACCAATGACAAAATATTTGGTTTTAAAAAATTTTGTATCGTTTTGTTTTTGTTCAAAATTTATTACATAATAAGAGTTTATTGTGATTGATAGCCCGCAATAGCTGATACATAATAACTACGAGTACATGTGTTTTTTTGAGGAATGCGTCGTTGTTGTAGGTATTTTACATTTAATTTATTTTTGTGCACACGTTTTTGGACGTTTTTCATAAAAAAAAAAATATTTATTTATTTTTTCCTGTTTAAATTTTGATTGAGTTTATGTACAACATTAAAATTGAGTAGTAATTGTAATTTTTTAGTGTTTATTAATTTTAGCAACATGTGTTTTAATGTTACAAAGCAACATGTTGCTGGCAACATACTTTTCAAATTCATAAAAATTATAAATTTTCGGTTGTTGCTGGCAAGAAATATATTTCACTATTAACGACTTAATTCGATGGAATCAATTTAAAAAAAATTGTGAAATAGTTCTTGGGTACACACCAAAAAAAATCTAGTATTCAAAGTTTAAACAAAGTTTTTTTTACTTGGAAAATGTCGAATTTTTGCTTTACTCCTTCAATTTAAAAAAAAGGGCCGATAAAACATACCAAAACTTATGGTAAATGTGTTCCATCGATTTCAAAGTGCGAGAGATGGTTTGTGGGGTTCAGAAAACAAAGATCGCCCAGGCCAGCCAAAACAGTTTGAAGACCAAGAAGTGGAGGCATTATTACATGAAGATTGTTGTTAAACTCAACAAGAGCTTGCAAAATCATTGGGAGCTACTCAAGCAGCAATTTGCAAACATTTGCGAGTAGCAGAATTCATCAAAAAGTTGGGGAATTGTTTACCATACGAATTGAAGCCGAGAGACCTTGAAATACGATTTTGCATGTCCGAAATGATGCTTGAACGCAATAAAAGAAAATCATTTTTGCACCGAATCATTACTTGCGGTGAAAAATGGATTCATTACGATAACGCGAAGCGTAAGAGATCTCATTTAAAGTCCGGGTAACCAGCCGAATCGCCACCAATACCAAATATCCATGGTTCTAAGGTAATTATCTGTATTTGGTGGGAGTAAAAGAGTCCTGTCTGTTATTGACAACGCTCGGCCACATGTATCAACACCTTTTTAAAAAAATATTTAGAATTTAGAAAGTATTTAAAAAAGTATTTTAGACCATCCCCCGTCCGACTACTATTTGTTTCGATCGATGCATAACGCTCTCTCCTGGACACTCTTCACTTTGGAACAGAGTATCCGATACTGGCTTGATTCGTTCTGTATAAGAAAGTGTCAGATGTCAGACATATTTAACGTCGAAACCATAGGGCAACATGGAGACGATACGTAATTAGATATCTGATTTGTTGTATTTTTGTTTAACTAAACGGAGTCGAAACTATCAGTCCCATAAAAAATCTGATTATATCGTCCCCTTAATAAAACCAAGGCAAATTTATTTACAGGTATACCCAATTCTACAACAAATACAACTTTAGCAAAAACAACATGTACTTTGTTTTTGTAAAATTATTTGCTAGCTGTCAAACAGCTAAACAACAGCAGACTGCAAAAATCAAAAACAGGGGTGAAAATAAATAAATACGTGAAATTTACTTTCAATAAGTACTCCATTCACTTTTCTACTATTTTATATTTTTTATTAAAAGAAACAAAAACGTTAATTTAAATTAATATAGAAATGTAAACAAACTTTGACAGCTAGAAGTGAAAAAACTAATCGAGCAAAAAAAGTCAGCTGGCTTTTCGACGTCACCTTATTAGATACGCCTTGAATAAAACAATAGTGTATATTTTTTTTTGCCATTTCGAAATAATTGAGTTTAACATTTTTGTATTAGTAGACATCTAGAAGAAGAGTAATATTTCAATTGATATTTTGACCCACTTTGTGGAAGTAGAATTTAAAAAAATGGTGTATATGCTTATACACTATTGTTTTATTGAGGGGACGATATTATAAGAACGTTCAAGCCGATTTTTTTGTTTCGCTTTCGAAATTTGTGTGTCTCACTCGCTCTAGCATTGGTATTGATGATATACTTCGCATAGCTGTTTTCACAGTTCGGGTCATTTATATTAATTCAATTGCGATCGTTTTTCATAACCTTTATTTGAAGTTATGAGAAGACATAATATACATACACATTATATGAGAGATCATTTCTCAATGGAAAACAAAACTAATTTCTGAAGAAAAATATGATGGAGTTCAATTATACCCCGAAGAAAATTTCATAGTACCTGCTTCATATACAATGTTATATATAGGTTTATACGGGTTATTAATGAAATAATCTGACCTATACCTATAATAGATTATCATTTCATGTTTAAAACCAAAACCGTAAACAATTTTTGTTTTTTTATGTTAATATCTCTGCATTAGCCGAATTTTGTTTAAAAAATATTGTTTCTCAATCTTATTTAATGTGCAAATTGACAGTAAACGAAACCCACTTCTGGTAGTCGTCATTAACACATTCTAGCTGAATATTTATGTGGCTAACATTTTAACTAATTAGTGTTTAGACAACAATGCATTAAAAAAAAGACATAGAAAATATGTTGCAATTTAAACATGCATATTAACACTTAATTAATGTAACCAAAACCAAAGTGGTTACATTCATAAACATTTCAAGATGCTTTAGTAATTTCTGTATTTTGACAGCATGAGCAGTAAAGATTAACGGGTTCTGCATGGTACATTCGAGATTTGAATATCCATAGGGATCTTAATATACCCATAATACGCGAGGAGATCAAATACTCCGGTTTAAACTACATGGTAAACTACTAGATCATAAAAATTCCCTTGCAAAGGAGTTGCTACCGTTTGAGGATCAGAGACCTGGACCTAGCTAGAAAATCTAACTCATGATCATATTTTGGCAATATCAACTTTATTTATAGTTTTGATTAAGATATTAATACTTATTGAGAATTTCTACAAAGAAAGATATAGTAAAGAAAAGTTTTAATAAAATAAAAAACATTTCACAAGCAAATCAATAAACATTTTAGTATTTAGTAATTATTACTTTAGAATTCATACAAAAAATCTGTCTACTAAAACAATGTAATTTTTCATATTTGATTAATACAACAATTTGCATAGATAATAATTAATTTAATTAAAAAGAAGAAACAGAGAATTATTGAAGCGAATCGTAACCACATACAAGATACATATTTATTATATCTTAGAAATATTCATGATTGCATAAGTATTCGTTAGATACTGTTAGATATAAGCTCAAAATAATAGCTATTTGAAATTACATAACAATAAAGATTATAGTTGCAATTGTTTGAAAGACTTGCAACATTTATGGGGGCAAATTAAATGGAAAATATCTAGACATATGTATAAGCCAGAGCTTGCAATTAATTGATTCAATTTGAGCTTAATTTACTAAAATCTTAATTCGGAATTCAAAATGTCAGCTATTCATTGCATAAATCCATTCCCAACATCTAATTCTTTAGTTAAATTCAAAGAGTTTTATTTAAATGGAATTCATTCATCGTTAAAGTAATTTGTAATGAAATATTTAGTTTTAGTTAATTCAAATCTAATTCAAATATTTTTTCTTTATTCAGTTTTGTTTTGCTTTTAATCATTTACAAAATTAATTGAAAAAAATCTGTTTAAACCCTATTTATAATAGAATAAAATTGAAGAAAAATTAAATCATTCAATACATTTTTAAAGCTATTTTGTAATGAATTTGAATTTGAGAAAATTTGAATGATTCAGTAAGGAATTAATTCTATAACGAATGGAATCTCAAAGGAGTGAATTCAATACATTTGAAATACAAAGGAATTATGATTATGATTTATTGGGTGTATGACTTAAAAATGTGGGATTTACAACAGATGGCGTATGTAGTGAACGAGGTTTTTGTTTTTAATAACTTATATGTCCTTTTGAAGGGTACATATCCGTCATTTATTTCTTTTTTGCTACGAAAATGTCGAATTTTATGACAACCAAGCGTCATATATGGGAAGTTTTGCTTTTCTAATTTTATTTGAAAAAAGTGCCACTGAAGCACACCAATTACTCACCAAAGCTTGTAGTGAATGTGTTTCATCGGATTCAACATGCGAGAGATGGTTTGTGCGGTTCAGCAGTGGTGATTTTGACATAGAAGACAAAGATCGCCCAGGCCAGCCAAAAAAGTTTGAAGGCCAAGAATAAGAGGTATTACTTCATGAAGATCATTGAGAGCTACTCAAGCAACAATTTCAAAACGTTTGCGAGCAACAGCAGGGAAATACGATACCCAATTGAAGCCGAGAGTTCTTGATAGACGAATTTTCATGTCATACGGAAGATAAAGATCGCCCAGTCCAGCCAAAAAAGTTTTTCTCAAACTCAAGAAAAGCTTGCAAAAGCAATGTCAGCAATTTCAAAACGTTTGCGAGCAGAAGGATTCATCCAAAAGCAGGAAAATTGGGTAGCATGCTTGAACGCTATAAAAGAACATAATTTTTACAACGAATCATTACTTGCGATGAAAAATTGATCCATTACGATAACCCGAAGCGTAAGAGATCGTATGTGAACACCAAAGACAAATATCCATGGCGCAAAGGTAATTCTATGTGTATTTGATGGGAGCAAAAGGGTATTATCTATTACGAGCTGAAATTTGACCAGACCATCACAAGAACGCAACTGATTCTTTTGAATCGAGCATTGGCCGAAAAACGCCCAGAATATGTGGCCAGATATGAAACCGTAATTAATATTCCATCATGACAACGCTCGGCTCATGTTGCAATACCTTTTAAAAAGTATTTGAATGAAGTGGTTGGAAAGTTTTGCCTCACCTGCTTTATAGTTCAAGCTGTGCCCCCTCCGACTACTATTTGTTGCAATCGATGCAGAACGCATTCTCTGGGATACGTTTCACTTTGGAACAGAGTATCTGACATTGGCTTGATTCATTCTTGTCCTCAAAAATGAGCAGTTATTTTGTCTCGGAATCCATATGTTACCAGAAAGATGGGAAAAGGTCATAGCTAACAATGGCCAACACTTTGAATAAATTTATATTGAACAAAAGTTTCAAAATAAAATCTAAAAATGTTTAAAAATCGCACATTTTTAAGTCATACACCCAATAAAAACATGCTGTTACTACTGTTATTTAGAAATACATTTGAAATTATAGGTAACAATACTATTATAAAATTGATTTTAAATTTATTAAAAATTAGTTTGTTATCTTAGAAAATATCCAAAAATGGTAACATTAAACTTAACACATTTCAATTGTATGCTTTGTGGCTGGCTCAACATATTGCCAAGATCTTGATTATGCTGTAAAACCAAAATACTGTTGGTATGAAGATCTTTTTAAAAAGATCTTCGTAATTACTTATTTAAAGAGTTTTGTTTTTTCTTTAAATTTTAAATTAAATTGTTATAAATTTGTTGACTATTATTTTAATTGTTATTATTATCTAATTTACAACTCATGCGGTTTTAAAGTGTTGTTTCAAAATGTTTCAAATCCAGATAGATGTATTGTTTCGAAAAATACTTTAAATGTCATTATTTTAAATGTAAACCGGAAGTATTTATTTCAAAGCGGATATTAAAACAATCTTAAATTATTTTGCAGCAACCACAAAAACACACATAAATGGTTGTAGTTATAATAAAAATGTTTTATAAACATAAATTAATATTGATTAAAAAAAAAAAACATGAAAAGAAATGAAATTGAAGAAAAATAAACAGATACAAAGCAGCACTATAATGAGTTCACAAATCTAACCCACTAACCGGCTTAAATGTTTAGAAGAAACAGACAAGACAACAGCTTGACAACTGTAGAAACATTTATTTGGCCAAGCACGCATCAAATGATGCAGACAACGTACACATGTTCCAAACGTACGTAAAAGGTGCGTTACTTTTACTCAAATCATCATTTAACACAGAAAAACTAAAATAACTAAAAAAAACAATCAAACAAAAACTACGGACAACCTCATCATCATCATCAGCAACAGCAAACATGACCATTATTGGTTGTCGTCATTGCAGCCAGGTAAATAAATATTTAGTTGTAAATAATTTATGGTTGCTTGGGCTGGCTGGCATAAATATGGACTAAACTAAAAGTGTAAAAATAAAATAATTTTCTTTTCTAAGTAAACAAGACAAACAAGACCGTCAACAACAACTCCTTTTGTCGTTTGAATTTCAGTCTCAGCCAGCCAGCCAGACAGCAGCAGCAAAAAAGTCGTTATGTTAGCAACAAAACAAAAAAATCAAAAAAAAAAAAACCATCGTTATTACTCTTTTGCAGAATTATTGGAAAATACCCGTAAACGAGAAGTTTTGTAAATAAGTGAAAACTTTTCCTTTAAAATAAAAAAATTTACAAACAAATATAAAAAAGCACAGCAGCACATCTTTAAAAACTAAAATTGAAAAAAAAAACACAGAAAAGAAACTTGATAAATGCATAAACGTGAAGCATCAAGTCTGTCATCTTTTGTAGAGAAACAAAAAAATAAACTGAGAAAAAATAAATGCTTAAAAGCATGAATGATTTTTTAAAAATTGTGTTTATCTTAAAAGAATCGAAGAAGATGAAAAAGTGAACCAAACAACAACGTGACTGCAATAAATAATGCCTTTCGGGCAAAAAATATCTATAAAAAAAACTATAAAAATCTTTTCATATTTTTAAAAAAACGTTGGTTTATAAACACATGTTTAGCAATATTTCCTTAATTTGTTTGGCAATAATGTAAGTATTTAAAACTATTTTATGCTAGTTAAATTTGTTAAAAGTTTTCAACTAAAATTTATCAATTTTAATTACAATTTCATGAGAAACAAGTGAAAATTTTAAGACAGAAATAAACAAAGCAGACAAACGAAACAAGAATAAAACTCCCGTCCCTATATTAGCGCAGACGTGAGAACTATGTTGCTGGCAACATGTTTGTGTCGCTCCTACCTTAATAGGGTTCATAATGGGAAAAATGTTACCGGAAATTCCCTAACATTTTTGTCACGAAATTTCGAGAATTTCTTTAAAAGATTTCTTAATGTTGCAGTATATTTATAAATTCATAGATTGGCGTACAAAAAATATTTAAATAACCAATTAAAATGCGTCTGGCATAATAGAAAAATTCGTTAATTTATACTGAATTATGTGATTAACAATAAATTCGGTTATTCGATTGTTTCAAACAGAAAAATTAACTTCTCTAATTGAATTAAAAAATTGAATTAAAAAATTCAATTAAAACTTAATTCACTAAAATCTTATTGGGTGTATGATTTAAACATGCGGGATTTACAATAGATGGCGTATATATTGAAAGCAGTTTGTGTTGTTCAGAAGTGGTGATTTTGTCACGGAAGACAAAGCCAAACAAATTTGAAGATCAAGAATTTTAGGAATTATTGCATGAAGATTGTTGTCCAACTCAACAAGAACTTGAAAAATCATTGGGAGTCTCTCAGCAATTTCAAAACGTTTGCAAGTATCAGGATTCATCCAAAAGTAGGGAAATTGGGTACCATACGAATTGAAGCCGAGAAACATTTAAACATGATTTTGCATGTCCGAAATGTTGTTTGAACGGTATAAAAGAATCCAAATTTTCCACCGAATCATTACTTGCGATGACAAATGGATCCATTACGATATTCCGAAGCATAAGACATCGTACGTGAAGCCCGGCCAACCAGTCGAATCGACACCAAAGCAAAATATCTATAGCGCTAAGGTAGTGATCTGTATTTGGTGGGTGCAAAAGGGTCCTATTTATTAAGAGCTGCTGAAATCTGCACTGGGAACCTGTACCGAACGCAACTGATTCGTTTGAAGCGATCATTGGCCGAAAAACGCCCTGAATATGCGGCGATAGGCCACTTGTTGCAATACCTGTTAAACAATATCTAGAAAGAAGTGGTTGGAATGTTTTGCCTCAGCCGACTATTATTTGTTTCTATCGATGCAAAACGCTTTCTCTGGGATACGCTGCTCTCTGGGATACTTTTCTAGCCGAAATTGGTTTGATTCGTTTTTGGCATGATAAGATGAGCAGTTCTTTTGACTCGGAATCAAATTGAATTTCAGAATATTCCAATTATATTTCAGAATTATCCAATTGTACTTCAGAATTTTCAATACAAATGGTAATTTGTGAAATACAAATAAAAATTCTGAAATACAATTACACAGAGAAAACAGATTCGTAGTGACAACCGAATTTGTAGCCAATCGAATGATTCGGTTGCACACATAAAATTTGTCGATTCTAGCAAACAGAAAATCAGTTACTAGGGAAGAATTTCGGTTGAAGCAACCAAATTTTGGTTATCTCTTATACAATTTTGTAGCCACAACTGTAAAATTCGGTCACCAAGGCAGAATCATTCGATTAACAACAAATTCGGTTGCTATTACGAATCTGTGTTCTCTGTGTAGAAATTTCTGAAATACAAATGGAAACAACTGAAATATAATTAGAAACTTCTAAAATACAATTGGAAATGGTGTAGTAGGATGACTTAATAAATATTGAAATTTTAATTTCTTTAAGGAATTTTTAAGATGATTAACATAAACACTTCAAAGGATATTCATATTTAGAGAAAATTAGGAAATCAAGATATGTCAAAATCAATTGTCGTGAAATGTTTTCAATAAATGCTATCAAAGTTTGTACTCTGATTGTTTTATTGTGAAATGTTGCCAGCAACCAGAGCATCTAATTAATAAATTCAATTTAAGCTTATTAATTCACTAAAATTCAGAATTAAAAAATGTCAGCAATTCATTACATAAAACCAATCCGATCAAAACAAATCATTTAGCTTTATTTAATAAAATTCATTCGTAATAAATAAAAATTAATGTTGCCAAACATTTTCTTGCGAAAGAAAACAGAGTAACTAGTAGGGTATTCAATTAATCGGGTTTCTGGATTAATCGGTTAATCGAGCAAATAATTAATCGGGGTTTAGATTTAATCGGTTAATAATCGGTTAATATTAAATTATTCGATTAACCGAATAATTTCTATTTTAATTTTAAATTGAAAAGAAAAACACGAATTTTGTATACTTATATAAGCAGTTTGTTACTAAAAAGAACAAAAACATAAAAAACAAACAAAACATAATAATTCAACAAAACAATAAATAAAAATATACACATGTGAGTTCTTTTTTTAGATTTTAAGGAGATCTTCTGAAATAATCTTTTAAAAAAAGAATGTAATTTAAATGCTTCAATTTTAAACGATTTTTTTAGTTTTAATTAAACTTGTCTTGAAAAAACTATCTCACTGATTGTAGATTTGGAAAAATCGAAAATAAGGCACGATAAAAAGTATCCAATTTCTCAGTTCTTTTTTAGTTTTTTTCTAAGCATATTTTTTTAGATTTTGAATACTTTAATATTATCGTTAAGTTCTGATTAAAGACTCGTTTCAGTAATGTCTTTAGTTTCGTCTATTACCATGTCGTCCTTAAACTCATTATCACACAGATCATCATAGAATATTCTAGAAAAAATGTTATTTCCTAATTCCTTAGTTTCAGTTTCCGTACTATACTTCAAATAACTATTGCTAGAAGGGAATGTTCACGAGTTAAGAAATTAAATTTTAAAGAATAATTCTGTATAAAGTGCAAAAAAGATACATTTCGGTTAATCGGTTAATCGACACAAATTAATCGGTTTATTCGTTATTTGAAAATCGTCAATTTTGAATTACTCGATCAGTTAACCGACAAAAATTAATCGGTTAACCGATTAACGGTTAATCGATTGAATACCTTAGTAACTAGCTATTGGAAATAGAAAATTCAATAAATTAATAGTAAGAATTTTAAAATGTTTAACAATAATTTAAGCTATTATACTAAGCTATTTAAGCTAAGTATACAGACTTTTAAGTAGCTATTTAAAATCATTAATAAATTTTTCAAATATGCACTAATTCTATTAATTTATAGGCTTAATAATGGCTAATCTATGTTAATGCTTGTTAAAAGAGTTTTCAACAACAACGAGTATTTTCCAAATTAAATAATTCAAAACATGACTTAAAAGACATATATTGAACATTTTATTAGCTCTCAATGAATATTAAAATTTCAAGTAGACTTTTATATTTGCAATGATTCAAATATAAAAAAATGCTTAAATAAACTATTATTTTAAACATTTGGAAAATTATAAGTATGACTAATGAAAACAGCCTTAATTTGTATCATTTTTGGCAGCGACATGATTTGTAGCGAAATTAATATTTCATGTTTGTGTTGCTAAGCTAAGTCTAGAAATATTTCATATTCCACTTACATTTTAAGCAGCTTAATAGTGAAAATATTAGTCCAGCAACATTTCATAATAGCAACATTTTATTATGAAATGTTGCTGGACTAATATTTTCAGTATTAAGCTGCTTATTAGCTTAATTTCATAATGAAATTCGTTTAGGACATATTTATATCTAGATATTTAATCAATTTAGTTGGTTTTATATCTAAAATCTGCATAGATTTACATAATGTGTGCTTTTAAACATAATAATGCTGTAAAAGTTTAGTTACAAGTTGCTTAACATAGCCCCTGCAACATTATAAACATTTATGCAGATTTCATAGTCAAACTATAAAAAATCTAAGATCTATTACTACAAAAAAAATAACTTTTTCTTAATATGTATTTCATCAAAACAATATCAAGAGCAATGTAAATATATGTATAAAAATACCAGTAATGCAAATAAGTTTTTGTTTACAATAAACCGCAGAAAAAAAAACAAATCGGAAAACATTCCAAAGAAGAAATCGCAAGTTGTTGAACAACAACATCAGCAGCAGCAACCTGATGACGATATTTATGATGATGGTAATTGTTTGTTACTCGTTTCTTTGCCAGCTTCATCTTAATACACTGGCACCAAAATGTTCAAACTAACCACTGCTGGAAACTTCTCCAATTCCGACATACTCACAACATAATTGATCCTCAAAATATAAAAAAACGACTTTTACATAAAACTTGGGCGGGAAAGTCTGCGTTTTTATTATTTCTACATTCATACAAGAAGAAAAAAAACAACACATGATAAATTTCAATAAAAAGCGAAAATAATCGAAAGTATGCAAAGAAAGAAAGACTTTTACTTGACCATAAACATTTTCAGCTAAAAGTAGTAAATGCGAATGAATATAAACTCAAACAAAGTTATTGAATTTGGTTTAAAATAAACCACAATGACCGCCTACTGTAAACAAACATTATTTTTTTCGCTTTAGTCGTCTAAACCTGTTGCAAAGTTGTTTAAGAAATTAGCACCTCTTTGAACCGTCTAAAGAGAAAGAAAGGGGGAGGAGGGAAAAGAAAATTAAACCACAATTGATTTTAAACAAATGTTGGCATTAAAAAAACAAGTGTTGTTCATGTGAAACATGTTGTTGAGCAACACAAATGTGTCAATAGGTGATGAGAATGATTTTGTAGTTAAAATGTTTAGAGGAAAATTAATTTAAACACTATTAAACCATAATAGTTTTAAAAGATTTTGAATTATAATTTTAAGCAACATGTTGCTAGCAACATTACTTAGCTACATTGTTAACATATGATCAAATATCCCCAGAAGGAAGGGAACTGATGTAGAACTAGCCTCGTGATTGGTTTCTCAGGGGTATGTGCCGGTTCTAGTACTAATAATTTACATAAAAGGGGTCTGTAACCACCCATAAATTTCCACATTTCAGCCATTTGTCGTGTTTTGAATATTATAAAATTTAAATTAAATGATTTAATTTTCTTACCAGATTTATTTAAAATTCATTGATAAATCGTCACAATTATATTTACAAATATTTTAGACTATAGCAACATTGTTATGTAACTTATTAATTTAAATTTACATACATGTTTCTCATGAAGATTGTTGTCATACTCAACAAGAGCTTGCAAAATAATTGGGAGCTACTCAAGCAGCAATTTCAAAACGAGAGAAATTGGGTACCATATGAATTGAAGCCGAGAGACCTTTAAAGACGATGTCCGAAATGAAGCCTAAACTCTATAAGAGAAAAATATTTTTTCACCGAATCATGCGATGAAAAATGGACCCATTACGATAATCCGTGGCGCTAAGGAAATGTTCTGTATTTGGTGACACCAAAAGGGTCCTATATATAATGAGCTTCTGAAATCTGGTCAGACCATCACAGGGAAGCTGTACCAAACGCAACTGATTCGTTTGAAGCGAGCATTGGCCGAAAAACAGCCAGAATATGAGGCCGACTTGAAACCATAATATTCCATTATGACAACGCTCTGCCACATGTTGCAATACCTGTTAAAAACAATTTAGAACGAAGTGGTAGGGTCAAGACCTTGCCCCTCTGACTGCTATTTGTTTCGATCGATGCAGAACGCTTCACTTTGGAACAGAGTAATGGAAATTGGCTTGATTCGTTCTTGGCTTCAAAATATGAGCAGTTCTTTTGGCTCGGAATACAAATGTTGCCAGAAAGATGGGTAAAAGTCGTAGCTAATAATGGCCAATACTTTGAATATATTTATATTGTACAAAAGTTTCAAAATAATAATTTTATGTCATACACCAAATATTTTTGTTTAAAGTAAATCTTGATTCAACCATTGAAAACATTAATAAACAAAATTTGTTCGCAACATGATGCTGGCAACATGCATTTTACACTCCGGTGTTATATCGAAAATCTTTACTTTATTTGAGTTACAATATTAAAAAAATTTACATTTAACAGAACTTAAAATAAATTGTTGGTGTAGGGTATAATAATGAAAACATATTTTCATTAAATTTGATTAGATTTGAATTTACTAAAATTGAGTGCTTCAAATGTTTAATGAATTTTATTATGAATTAATTCAACAATGAATGAATTCTATTCAAATAAATCCTCTTAATCGAGCTAAATAATTGGTTTGTTGGGAATGGTTTTAGGGAATGATTTGCTGATATTTATAATTCTTAATTAAGATTTTAGTGAATTAAGCTCAATTTAAATTTAATCGTTTATTTCAAAAACCAGTCTAGCGACAAAAAAATTAAAAATTAAGTTATTGGGCGATTATTGTTTTATAAAGGTAAGTCCATCCTATTATGGTGAAGCAAAATCGAGAAATCGGTGTTTAGCGCAAAAAGAAGTCAAGGGACTTTTTATACTATGTAATCTATTTTATTTTTTCATAAATGTTTTATGTCTCAATGAGTGTAAAAATATTAAAGAATATTTCATATTAAATTTACAATAGTAATGATTAGGGGGCGGATTTTCATGCATTTATTTTTGGAAAACATGCGCCTAAAATATGCTCCAAAAAAATCAAAATATGACCTACAAATTTTAAAAATATGCACTTATATTTTTGGGCAGTAACATAAAATAATTATTTATGAATCGCGCAATGTCCAACAAATACCAGGAATTAAATAGCTAACGTGTTAAAATTATAATTGTTTTTCTGAGAAATGGATGGATATATGTAGCATCTAACCTTAGTTTTGATCTCGCAATAACCCAGCAGTTATGCAAGTAGTAAATGTTTCCCTTATAGACAGTAATTGTCACTAATGTATGATCACTTAGCTGACTACAATATTTTGGGTCACAGCTGGGAAATGACTGTAAGGAGCGGTAACTTAGTATGTTGAGTTAAAAAATCTTTCGATAACGATATCTTATAAATCGGATATCTATGAAAACAATTATAAATGTTTTTGATACATTTAATAAATTTTTGATGCTTTGAAAAAAATCTAAACTTTTTTGAAGCAAAAAGTTTTGAAATGATAATTGTCAATTGCTGATAGAGAAATGAAGAACTTAATGCAAGTCGAAAGAAGTAAGTCTATAACATTTCATGTTATTTCTATAACAAATTCTACAAAAACTTATATTTTTATTAAAAACTTTGAAAATATGCATATAAATATGCATTTTGAAGCAAAATATAACAAAATACGCATTATTAATAAAATATGCACTAACAAATCGAGGCCATTTTACAGCAAAATGTGCGATTCGGATAGATAATTAGTCTACATTGTATTTGGACGTTCGAGAAACATGCATTTGCATATAAATCCGCCCCCTAGTAATGATTGTTTGTTTCAGAGACCAGTCAAGTTCAAACTTTATATTATTTTATTTATGTTTATCAAACAGTTACACAAATGGATAGCTTTAATTATTTCTTTGATTTACTCCAAATCCATAATTTGTTGGTTGACTGGTTTCTGAAATAAACGATTCAATTAATGACTTTGAAACTGTTATTGCAAAATTGTTAATTTAAGTAACATGTTTCTAATAACTACTTGACAAAATAGTGAATTTTTCTTAAGTGTTCTTAAACTATTTTTTTTGTTACATTTTCATGAGTTCTAAAATGCTTCTGTAGAAATGTTTACAAGCTGTTGTTTCAAAAAATTATTATTGAAATGTTAAAGAATTTTAAATTTTTTCTCTAAAGACATTTTTAAAGTAACAACATGTAATAGTAAACTAGCTTAAAAAGAGCAACAATTACTAAAAATATTTAAATGCAATTGTTTTGGTTCCAGTGAAAACTTAAGTTAAAATGAATACATTCTGGTTTAATCATATTTAATATTTAATAAAAAAAAACTCAAATCATCAGTGTAGCTGATTTAAACTAAAAACTATATAACAATGATACTAGCTGCAATTTAACCATTAATTTTTTCAATTATAAATTAATATAATCAATTTTGTACTAATAATAAAAAACTATGCAAGTGTTTTATTATTAATAAACAATTTAATAATCATTTTACTCTACCACAGTTGCACGGTTTAATTTATTTTAAAAATCATTAATTTTGAGCGTCTTTAAGTTTTAATAGTTTTGTTTAATAAATAAATATGTATTGTATGTAAATTGCTATGAACACCTAGCTTAATTGCTATTACAATATAAAAACTAAATTTTATATTATTGTCCATATGTCATTACTACTTATAAACATTAAATTCTATCTATAATTATTTAGAAAGAATTAATAATCTTCAATTTGAAATGCAAATAATACAAATATATTATAGAGAAAATGAAGATTCTTTTTATATGAAGTAAGCGTTCGAAACACGATTATATTAAATGATTCTTTTATTTGAAATCTTCATAGTAATTTTAGTTTGCAATAATTATTTTTTACATTTATAGTAAACCTAGCTTTGCAAACTAGTAACCAAGTTGAATTTATGGTAAAATATATAAAAAGTTAATGTGTTAGGCTAATATAAGTACGAATGGAAATAATAATAATAATAAAATACAAAAGATATATGTATGTTAGAGAAATCCATCAAGCAGAAAATATTAAATAAAAACAAAATAATGCAAGACACGTTTTTTTATTATTCTAACAAAATACTTAATTTAGATTTGTTGCACATAAAAAACAACGAGAAGTGGAAGCAGAGAATTGAGCTCATGTGGCGGTATAAGTGTGACATGACACACTGTAGGTTGTATGAGATTCATGATTTTCTTTAAATAAAAAAAAAATATAAAAGAAAATTTTAAAAAAATTAAGTTTTTTGTCAGTGGAACAATAAAAATCCCAGTTATACCTTTATATGGCAATTATAGTGCAACTATAAAATTATCGTTTAGAAATTTTAAATATCTGAAATTATTTCCATTTCCCTAACTTTTGCATTGATGCTTGAAACGAGTAGTCAGAAAATCATGTAAAAATCCAATTTATAATTTAAAATTAAAAAATTATCATATTTTAATTAAAGTGCATGAAATAGTTTGAAGTGGTTTAAATGTTTTCTCCATATTTAGCATAGTACTCTTTTTTACGTAAATATTTTATACAAAATTCATATAAAAAGCTATCAATATTTAAACAAAATGTCATAAAAGTTACAGCCTACTCCGTTCAACATTTCATACAAAAGTCTATCATCTGAGATTGCCCAAAAGTTCTATCTAAAGGAACTACAATATTTATTAGCTCCTGTGCCAAATGAAATCGAAAATTTTCTATTAAATCGCGGAATAGATATCACTTGTAGCTTGTTATGTTTTCATCCGACTTGTCCTTCGAGTCACGTTCCTGTAGAAAGGCGACATTTACATGTTGATTTAAAATCATGGCTTTTTTTGTTTCTCTTTTGAAACCCCTACAAAAATCTTCTTGCATTTATATGATGCCTTTTTTTGTCAACCATGTTTGCCTTTTCTAGGCAACTAATCGTTATCTTCATCATTAAAAACCAATCAGAAAAGAGCTCAAAGCAGAATATCTAAACAAAAGTCATGAAAATCAGAAAACGTGCCTTTTCTTTCATCAGAATTTGCCAGTATAAAAAAACCCATGGCTTTAAGCCATGGTAGGAGTTCATATTGTTCAGGTTAAGATGATTTTCGTCAAACAACCCGAATGTGAACAAAAGAGCGTAAAAATACACACAATTCATTCTTGATTTTGTTGTGGATATTTTATTTTTTACCCAAAAGAGCACACAAATTAAATGCCTCTTTTTGCTTACCAATGGCTTTAAGTCATGACTAAAAGTCATAATGTAAATGTCCCCAAACAAGATTTCTATAGCATAGAATGTGAAAATATTTTGACGAAAAGCTGAGTTTCAAATTAATAAAATTCTATTTGAACTAAAATCTTAATTCAGAATTTAAAATTCTTTAGTTTCATTCAAAATCTTTTATTCGAATAGAATTCATTCATAGTTGATTTAATTCGCAATGGAATAAATTCATAATAGTATCACTCAACATTTCAATGATTAAATTTTTGTTTATTCAATTTGTTTTATTGAACTGACAAACATTTTACAAAATTAATTTTTAATAGATTTGAAAGAAAAGAAAATTGAATATTTTAATATATTTCCATGATACAACAATATAAGGTACACTCAATAAAAATAAATTCTCAATTATAGATTTCTTGTAACGTCAAACAAAAGAAAATATGAAAAAAAAATCAAAATCAAAGTTTGACGTTATAGGGCTAAATATTGAAAACTCTCCCTAGTAATCCTACCTTCTACAATTATTGTATCATGATATATTTCATTAAACTAAATTGTATTATATTCAAGATAAATTAAATGATTCAATAAGGAATCAATTATACCAAGTAAAAGTGTTATATTCGGCTGTGCCGAAACTTGTATACCTACCATCACATAATATTCTGATATAGAGATTATATTGAGGGTAGGGTCAATTATGGACTGATCCTTACAGAAGTTGGTAGAAAGATTAAGGTTCATAATATCAAGATTGATGCATAATCAATATATGTATTTATGACTGCTCAAACGGTATTCCGGGGGAACATAATTATGAAATTATTTCAAAAACCTTATCAACAGAGTATTTATATTTGTGGATTATTTCTGCCAGCTAGCTCCTTTCGTTTGGGCGCTATCTTGTTTTTTGGACGGACCGATCGTCTTAGAATCTTATGAGGACCTAGGATATTTATACAAGTATAAGTCTGCGACAAATATTTTGATGTGTTACAAACGGAATGTCAAAACCATGGTTGATATAAAAAGGAAGATTCTTAAAGAATGAATTCAATACATTTGAAGTACTAATTAATTAAGACTATAAATACTAGAATATAAAATTTAATTTGTTTTGGTGATTGAGTTAAGAATTAATTTTTTTCAAAACTTTTAAGAAAAGTACTTCTTCCCGGATCTTGAATGAAAACCAATGCGATTAAAATATTGTAAATCAAGTTGGTTAGTATTGGATTTCTACCTAAGGGAAACTTCCGTTCGACTGAGAAAGTCTTGAAATTTGATAGATATAGAGCAAAAGGGCGATAATAAAGGTCCGATTTTAAAAGAATTGAAAAAGTTCGGTGTCGAGCGAAATTTCCATTTGAATTCTATAGAGATTTCGATCGAAATCGATTGCCGTAATTTGATCCCGGATATTCCAGCAACATGTTTATAACAATACGAGTTTTTTGTCCCTAATTTATTGTGTCCCTTATAATGATATATTTTTATGTATCTTGAACGATCTTTTTATGTTGCTGATAATAATATTTAAGACTAGAAATATTAAAGATCCCCAGGGAATAATATTGAGCGATGAGGTTCGTTAGTACGAAAATAATTATTGTTAGCAACATGTTGCTAGTAATACAAATTATGTTTAATAGTTAATTTTAGCATGGGCGATATTTTATTATTGAAACAAGATTCATCATCGCACTACATCGATGGTAGTCGATCTGAAATGGTATTTTTGGGGCAACTGTACTCAAATGTGGCTTAATAAGTTTATGTTTATTTGTGAAACTTAATAAACATGTTGCTAGCAACATAAACAAAACAATAAAATATTTTAAATAATAATTTTTGTTTTTTTGTAAAATGTATTTGTTTTACAAATATAAAATCACAAATTGAACAGAGCTTAGTATTTTCATGTAGCTATAAAATATATTATTTATAAATAGCTGTCCTGGCAAACGTTGTTCTGCCATAGCTCACACAAAGTTTGAAGACTCCCACTAAATAGTTCTCCAGATATGCAATAATAAATTTTTACTTTGTATGGGAGGTGTCATGCCCATTGTTCCTATATAGGTCAATTGTGGATCTAAACCATCCAGGGACCCACTCAAATACACACACAAAATTTCATCGAAATCGGTCCAGCCGTTAAGGTGGAGTTCAGTTACTAACACACGTACAGAAGAATTATATATATAAAGATAATAATACTAATTCGAGATGTTTGATTTTGATTTAAATAATATTTTATTCCATTCAATTGGTAACTACTGAAAACAAACATTCAATCTCCATTAATGACTCTGAAATTCTCTAAAATATAAACCCAACAAAAGTGAATTTCTAAAGGAAATGGTGTAAACGAAACCACACACAATATTTTTTCAATTCAATGAACTCTTAAGCAAAATAACGAAAAACGTGAGCCAAACTTTTAAGCAAACGTGAACATAATCCATGGAAATCTTACCAAATATACAATAATTTATTATTTAATTCTATTTTAGTTTTTTCTAAATGCACTTAACAACAACAATAATGTCACTTCCTTTTTGTAGGATTTTGCAGGAAAAATTCAAATTTACAATATATTTTTAATAAATTTAATCCATAAGTTTTTTTATTTTCTTGTTTAATGTTTGCCAATTTTTAGCATATTATTTTAATTGATTTATTTGCACACTTACACTTGTTTTAATGCGTTTTCTTTTTTAAAGTTTGATTTCAAACATAAAATGAAAATGAAACTTGACTTGTTGTTTTAAAGTTTCGATTTTATATGTTTTTTTTTTTAGCTGTTAAACTCTTGACAATCCGTACGCAACGATATACTTTTACCAACTGATCGTTGAGACTATCTTACCATGGTTTATAATAGCTTGTCCCCAAAAACAGCACAACTGTAAAAAAATAAATAAAATGAACAAAAACAACAGCAACAACAAAAAAATACAATAACAACAACGGCAAATAAAACAAACAAACACACATCCATATACATACATACAACAAATGTAATCACAATTTTTGCCACTACACTAAACTACTCCAATGTATTGAATCTCATCAACATCAACAACATTAAGACAGTGGAACAAATTGGGTTAAACGATTTAATTTTTTCTAAGAAACTAAGAAAAACCAGAGCCCCCTCCAATTTTCCATGACTCTGGCGGATAAATCAGACCGATTATGTCGGCTCTGAGGGTCCTCGTGGTTTGAAAAGAAAACCTCACAAAAAAAAGTCTAACGAGGTCAAATCGCACGATCTCGGTGGCCACTTCACATCACCTCCTCGGGAGATGCCCATAAATTGCTTGTGCAGAATGTCCAATGTGACATGAGCTGTTGCTGTCCATATCATCCAATTCAGGACAAAAGAAATTGGTAATCATCGACTTATAGCGCTCGCCGTTGACAGTGATGGGGTGGCCAAACTGTATGACTTAAAAAAAAATGAGGGATTTTTTTAAATTTCGAGCTTTTATTTTAAAACATTTGTAAAATATAAATTTATTCAAAGTATTGGCTATTATTAGCTATGGTCTTTTCCCATCATTCTGGCAACATATGGATTCCGATCCAAAAGAACTGCCCATCTTTTGAGGCCAAAATCTAATCAAGGCAATATCGGATACTCTCTTCCAAAGTGAAGCGTATTCCAGAGAGAAAGTGTTCTGCATTGATCGAAACAAATAGTAGTCGGAGGGGGCACTGTTTGGTCCATAAAGCGGGTGAGGAAAAACTTCCCAATCACTTCATTCTAATTAGTTTTTAACAGCTATTGCAACATTTGGCAGAGCGTTGTCATGATGGGTGTTTTTCAGCCAATGCTCGCTTCAATGCTCGCTGGTCTGACCAGATTTCAGCAGCTCATAATAGATAGGACCCTTTTGCTCCCACCGAATACGAAGCATTGCCTTAGTGTCATGGATATTTGGCTTTGGTGTCGATTCGGCTGGTTGGCTGGGCTTCACATACGATCTCATACTCTTCGGGTTATCGCAATGGATTAATTTTTCATCGCAAGTAATAATTCGGTGCAAAAATGATTTTCTTTTATAACGTTCAAGCAGCATTTCAGACATACTAAATCATCTTTCAAGGTCTCTCTCTCGGCTTCAATTCGTATGGTACCCAATTTCCGTGCTCTTGGATGAATCCTGCTGATCGCAAAAGTTTTGAAATTTCTGCTTGAGTGCTCGAAAAGATTTTTGCTGGCTTTGCCACCTCTCGCACGTTGAACCCCATGGAACTTTGCTTTAGTGAGCAATCGGTGGGCTTCAGCGGCACTTTTTTTCAAATTAGAGAAGTAAAGCAAAACTTCCTGCATGTGACGCTTTCTTGGCAAAAACAATCGAAATTTTCGATGCAAAAAAAACTTTGTTGTTTACACTACAATATTAAATAACTAAGTGAGAATAAATGACAGATATGAACCCTTCAAATTAATTCTGTATTTTCAATAAAAGTTTAGTTTCACATAAATATGTATGTCAACGCTTCAGATCCACATGTTACATTTAATTGCAAATATTTCTTCAGGTATTTCATCAACAGACATTATAAAACGATTTCAATGTAAATTATTTTGCCAGATATCTAGAATATATTAATGTAAAGAAGAAGATATTATAGATAAAAGTTGAAATATTTTTTGTGAAATTCAAATTAGAAAATGAATTTGAAAACTGTTTAAGCTTAATGATTTTCTGAATTCTTCGCAGCCCCTGGAATTTTTATGCAGACCCCTACAGGCACGTGGACCCCCTATAAAGGTCTGACATTTCTTCGTATGTTGGTAGTAATTTTTGATGTCAATATGTTGCTATTGATGTATTTTTATAGGAATTATTGAAACATTGACTTCAAATAAAATAATATTTCATTCTCATTGCAATTATCTCATACTTCACTCCCACTGTTCAAGCATACAGCAGCAGCAGCAGATACATAAAATACTGCAAACATACGGTGATGTTTTTTGCTTCAACTGCTACCAGCCATTAGCAACAACAACAACTACAAAGACAATAAAGAAGCAATAATGTTGATTGGGTTGGATTAAGCTATGGTTTGGTTCAACTCCACTCCACTACACTGTACTCGCTCATCAACGTACTTCACATATGTGAATTGTACGTCCTCTAGTAAATAAGTTGCCAGAGATGGAGTCAACACAAGTCGACGCCAGCAGAGTTGGGTTTAGTTTCGGTTTAATGCAGCAATTTGAAAGAAGACGACATCTTCTTTCCTCCCAACACAAAATCTATCTCTATACTATTCACAATGCCTGAGAATTTTGTGCTCGGTTCGTTCATATTGTTGTAATTTTGAATTTTTGTTAGTTGGTTAAATAAACAAACTCGTACCGCTAAATGATTCACTTCACTTCTATTTTATGTTTTTTTTTTTTAGTTTTTTGTTAGAAACAATCTTTTTTTTAGAAAAATTTTTTGTTTTGTATTCAAATACACTTGTTTCCATAAATTACATACGAGTCTACAAAACAAACAACCAGGCAAATCGAAATGTTCATCATCATCAGCGGCAAACAAGCAGGCAGCAGCATTTATCACAATGCTGGCTTTAATGTTAATTTTGTACATCTGCAATGGTGGCACTGAACATTTGTATTCTGAAACAAATTAAGTCAAATTTTTCTTAACTAATTTCTAGAATTTGTTTTTAACCACAAAAAAAATTAATAATTTACATACATACATATGTATATGTATTTTTAAGTGTGTTAAGAGTATAGCAACTTGTTGCTATACAAAAACATTAGATGTTGCTAGAGATATTTTGCATTGAGTTTCTAGCTGAATGTTGTGTAACAAAATTTAACTTTTAATCAATTTTGCATACATTTCAAATCATGGACTATATGTATATCAGAACTTTCTGAAACTCCCGAATTTATTTATATCTAAACTCTCTATATTTAAAAATGTAATATTTGATACATATGTAAATATATACGCCTTTGTACAAATATTATTATAAATAAAGAATTGAGTTGAAAAAAAACTGCTAAATTTGAAAATCGTTCCTGAAGCATTGTTTTATTCTACGCATAGCTGAGAAACTTCTTTCGCAACTAGCAGAACTAATAGTAAGCTTATTGCCACTTGTAAAAGTATGTATGTAAATGGTTGGAGAGATATTCTTGTCAATTTTGGATTTTATCATATCAAAGTTTTATTGTTTTTCGCTGAATATGTTTTTAAACTAGCTTTCATAGAATCAGAATCAATTTGCAAAACATGTTTGAATTCATCGGCGCCATCCAAATCTTATTTAAAGAAATTGTTAACAGCTTTAGGTAATGGAATGTTTTGGAATCGGTATTCGATATTAAAAGTTATGCTAGCTATTACTGGAATATATACATATATTTAACTTCCAATAATCAACTGAAGGAATAGAATCCGGCAAATCCAGATTTTAGCTTTTACCTAATGTTGATTCTATATAAAAATCTTCAAGATCACTTTTAATTACAGCGTAATTTTTTTCATATCTACAACTCCACAAGCTGTGCAAAGGCTGTTTATTTTATATTGTTTAATTTGAAGAGCTTGTCTTAGGCTTTTTAAATCATTATTGTTTTCTGGTTTCGAAAAGTGAATGCATAAAGCCTCCATGCTAAGAATGTTTGCGCTGATGATACATATGTGCGAACACGAATCCACAATAACAAAGTTTAGCCTGTCGGATAAACAATGAACCAAAATGGCTTGCGGATTTGACTCCTTTATTTTAGCTTGTAAACCGTTTTTAAAACCAAACATTACATGTGCTCCGTTGTACACATTGGAATATTTTTTTTTAACTTTTTGGGTTCCAAAAACCCCATGATTAATGTTCTTGGGCACTGGAATCTTTTAACGGAACAATCTACAAATCCAAAAAAAAATCTTTCTGCGACTTTCCAAAGATGCGAGTCTGGGGAGTTTTGCCCACCCCAGCCCCCACCTATCTACGCCAATGCTCATCTCGAATCTCTCATAATGATTTTTCTCCTACCAAGTTCTGGGAAAAGAGGTTGCGTAAATGTATTGGGTGTATGTCTTAAAAATTTTTAGTTTTTATTTTGAAACTTTTGTACAATCGATTCGGTTGTTTGGCCGGAATTAACATACGATCTATTACGCTACGGGTTATTTTAATGGAAACATTTCTCATCGCACGTAATGATTCGGTGCAAAAATTATTTTCTTTTACAGCGTTCAAGCATCATTTCGGACATGCAAAATCGTCTCTCGGCTTCAATTCATATGGTACCCAATTTCCCTGCATTTGGATGAATCCTGCTGATCGGAAACGTTTTTAAAATTGCTGCTTGAGTAGCTCCCAATGATTTTGCAAGCTCTTGTTGAGTTTTACAACAATCATCATGGAGTAAATCCTACAATTCTTGGTCTTCAATCTTTTTTGGCTAGCCTGGGCGATCTTTGCCTTCCACTTCTGAACCGCAAAAAACATCTTCCGCAGATTGAAACCGGGGATTATGTTAACATATTTAAAATTTACAGGACTTAGCCCCATTTTCTCAATGTCTGGTTATTTTTTTGTCGTGACGTTATACTGACAGTTCTCATACAAAAATATATTAATTGGAAGTATGTATATCGTTACAAAAACCTATAACCAGAGATTAAGAAAATGGGGCTTAATCTTCTACAGAAATCTTTGGCAAATATACGTAAAAGTTAAATAACAGAATCCTGATTTTTATTTAATTTTATGTCTTTTGGTATAACTGAAATCCGACACTATTCGAAAAGAACATAATCAAAAGTAATTAGCATAAGCAAACCCGTTATTTATGATCCATTATATTTCGAGCTTCAACAACTAAACCCGTATGTCATTGAAAAAATATGCTCTAATTTGTAAGTTTTCAATGAATTATTTTAAACAAAACATCATTAAGATCTTTGCACAGTACAGTACAGTATAGTACTGACTGCTTAATGTTCTTGAAACATGTATCATTTAGTTATAAGTCTGTAGTTAAGCATTTTGTATATTTTCTATATTATTCTCATTTATACCACCAACTAACTAATGTTCAAAATAACCTTCAGAGTTGAGGTTTAAAACACCAAAATTTTGCCACCACCATTTAATTATATCTGTTATTTACTTCTTTTTTTTTTGTGTAAAACATAATGTACATATTATTTTTCTTCTTTTAATTCAAAAAACCTTAAGGTGTTTCTAACAAAAACTATTGTAAAATAAAATTAATTTTTATATTGTTAAATAAGAAAATACCTTAAAGTATAAAGAAGGTAAAGGTAGGTAGGTGGTGGTCAGCAGTTTTGAAATTATTTTGGTATTTTATGATTGTTTTTTTTATAACTATAATTAGCTTCATTTATTTATTTGAAGAAGCCTTTAGAGTTTGGATTTTATTCTTTTTCCAAAGGTACTAACAATGAAATAAACAGTAAATTTTATTTATAAATTATAATCATAAACACTTCATAAACTAAGCATTTAAATCATGAATAAATTTATTATCTATTGAAATAAATTTAAAAAAAAAATATGATTTATAATTCTCATAATTAAATTGTAATAAAACAGCAAGAGTACAAATTGGTCTGCTGACTTTGAAATTGAAATGGAAGATCTTTAACGTCTTTGAAGTTTTAATTGCTGGTAAATGAGATGGATGGTTTATGTGTTGAAGTAGCTTGTAATAAAATTAAACGAATGTTTTGTAAAAAAAGCATTTTGTTACAATACTTTAATTTACATCCAGAGCATCAAATTAATTAATTCAATTTAAACTTAATTCAATAAAATCTTAAATCGAAATTAACATAACCAATCCCAACAATTTAAATTCTTTAGCTGTTTTCAAATTTCAAGAACTTATTTTATACCAAAAATCGATAAAAAAAAACTCAAATATTATATAAATACAGCGATTTTTAGGAAAATAAGGCCAATCTGTGATCACTCATATTTTATACAAAAAATCGATATTTAGTATGAAAAACACAAATATCTTAAATCGTCCATAACTTTGTAAATACAGCGATTTTAAGGAAAATAAGGCCAATCTGTGATCACTCATATTTTATACCAAAAATCGATTTTTAGTATAAAAAATTCAAATATCTTAAATCGTTAATAACTTTGTAAATACAGCGATTTTAAGGAAAATAAGGCCAATCTGTGATCACTCATATTTTATACAAGAAATCGATTTTTACTATGAAAAACTCAAATATCTTAAATAGTCCATAACTTTGTAAATACAGAGATTTTAAGGAAAATAAGGCTGATCTGTGATCACTCATATTTTATACCAAAAATCGATTTTTACTATGAAAAACTCAAATATCTTAAATCGTCCATAACTTTGTAAATACAGCGATTTTAAGGAAAATAAGGCCAATCTGTGATCACTCATATTTTATACCAAAAATCGATTTTTACTATGAAAAACTCAAATATCTTAAATCGTCCATAACTTTGTAAATACAGCGATTTTAAGGAAAATAAGGCCAATCTGTGATCACTCATATTTTATACCAAAAATCGATTTTGACTATGAAAAACTCAAATATCTTAAATCGTCCATAACTTTGTAAATACAACGATTTTAAGGAAAATAAGGCCAATCTGTGATCACTCATATTTTATACCAAAAATCGATTTTTACTATGAAAAACTCAAATATCTTAAATCGTCCATAACTTTGTAAATACAGCGATTTTAAGGAAAATAAGGCCAATCTGTGATCACTCATATTTTATACCAAAAATCGATTTTGACTATGAAAAACTCAAATATCTTAAATCGTCCATAACTTTGTAAATACAGCGATTTTAAGGAAAATAAGGCCAATCTGTGATCATTCATATTTTATAACAAAAATCGATTTTTAGTATAAAAAACTAAAATATCTTAAATCGTCCATAACTTTGTAAATACAGCGATTTTAAGGAAAATAAGGCCAATCTGTGATAACTCATTTTTAGACCAAAAATCGATATTTAGTATAAAAAACTCAAATATCTTAAGTCGTCCATAACTTTGTAAATACAGAGATTTTAACGAAAATAAGGCCAATCTGTGATCACACATATTTTATACCAAAAATCAATTTTTAGTATGAAAAACTAAAATATCTTAAATCGTTAATAACTTTGTAAATACAGCGATTTTAAGGAAAATAAGGTCAATCTGTGATCACTCATATTTTATACCAAAAATCGATTTTTTCTATTGAAAACTCAAATATCTTAAATTGTTAATAACTTTGTAAATACAACGATTTTAAGGAAAATAAGGCAAATCTGTGATCACTCATATTTTATACCAAAAATCGATTTTTACTATGAAAAACTCAAATATCTTAAATCGTTAATAACTTTGTAAATACAGCGATTTTAAGGAAAATAAGGCCAATCTGTGATCATTCATATTTTATAACAAAAATCGATTTTTAGTATAAAAAACTCAAATATCTTAAATCGTCCATAACTTTGTAAATACAGCGATTTTAAGGAAAACAAGTAAGAGTACTATATTCGGCCGTGCCGAATCTTAAATACCCTCCACCCTAATATGATGGTATAACAACTGAAATAATATAACAATTGTTAGTAAGACTAATTTTTCCTTTTTAACCTCAAGTGAATAAACAGAGTATAAAAAAAGAAAATCTTGTGTAGAACAACATTTTCTGTAGAAAATCTTGTGAAGAACAACATTTTCTGTAGAAAATCGTGTGTAGAACAACATTTTCTGTAGAAAATCTTGTATAGAACAACATTTTCTGTAGAAAATCTTGTATAGAACAACATTTTCTGTAGAAAATCTTGTATAGAACAACATTTTCTGTAGAAAATCTTGTATAGAACAACATTTTCTGTAGAAAATCTTGTATAGAACAACATTTTCTGTAGAAAATCTTGTATAGAACAACATTTTCTGTAGAAAATCTTGTGTAGAACAACATTTGCTGTAGAAAATCTTGTGTAGAACAACATTTGCTGTAGAAAATCTTGTGTAGAACAACATTTGCTGTAGAAAATCTTGTGTAGAACAACATTTTCTATAGAAAATCTTGTGTAGAACAACATTTTCTATAGAAAATCTTGTGTAGAACAACATTTTCTATAGAAAATCTTGTGTAGAACAACATTTTCTATAGAAAATCTTGTGTAGAACAACATTTTCTATAGAAAATCTTGTGTAGAACAACATTTTCTATAGAAAATCTTGTGTAGAACAACATTTTCTATAGAAAATCTTGTGTAGAACAACATTTTCTATAGAAAATATTGTGTAGAACAACATTTTCTATAGAAAATCTTGTGTAGAACAACATTTTCTATAGAAAATATTGTGTAGAACAACATTTTCTATAGAAAATATTGTGTAGAACAACATTTTCCATAGAAAATCTTGTGTAGAACAACATTTTCTATAGAAAACCTTGTGTAGAACAACATTTTCTATAGAAAACCTTGTGTAGAACAACATTTTCTATAGAAAATCTTGTGTAGAACAACATTTTCTATAGAAAATCTTGTGTAGAACAACATTTTCTATAGAAAATCTTGTCTATAACAATATTTTCTATAGAAAATCTTGCCTATAACAATATTTTCTATAGAAAATCTTGCCTATAACAATATTTTTTATAGAAAATCTTGTCTATAACAATATTTTCTATAGAAAATCTTGTCTATAACAATATTTTCTATAGAAAATCTTGTCTAAAACAATATTTTCTATAGAAAATCTTGTCTATAACAATATTTTCTATAGAAAATCTTGTCTATAACAATATTTTCTATAGAAAATCTTGTCTATAACAATATTTTCTATAGAAAATCTTGTCTATAACAATATTTTCTATAGAAAATCTTGTCTATAACAATATTTTCTATAGAAAATCTTGTCTATAACAATATTTTCTATAGAAAATCTTGTGTAGAACAACATTTTCTATAGAAAATCTTGTGTAGAACAACATTTTCTATAGAAAACCTTGTGTAGAACAACATTTTCTATAGAAAACCTTGTGTAGAACAACATTTTCTATAGAAAATCTTGTGTAGAACAACATTTTCTATAGAAAATCTTGTGTAGAACAACATTTTCTATAGAAAATCTTGTGTAGAACAACATTTTCTATAGAAAATCTTGTCTATAACAATATTTTCTATAGAAAATCTTGTCTATAACAATATTTTCTATAGAAAATCTTGTCTATAACAATATTTTCTATAGAAAATCTTGTCTATAACAATATTTTCTATAGAAAATCTTGTCTATAACAATATTTTCTATAGAAAATCTTGTCTATAACAATATTTTCTATAGAAAATCTTGTCTATAACAATATTTTCTATAGAAAATCTTGTCTATAACAATATTTTCTATAGAAAATCTTGTCTATAACAATATTTTCTATAGAAAATCTTGTCTATAACAATATTTTCTATAGAAAATCTTGTCTATAACAATATTTTCTATAGAAAATCTTGTCTATAACAATATTTTCTATAGAAAATCTTGTCTATAACAATATTTTCTATAGAAAATCTTGTCTATAACAATATTTTCTATAGAAAATCTTGTCTATAACAATATTTTCTATAGAAAATCTTGTCTATAACAATATTTTCTATAGAAAATCTTGTCTATAACAATATTTTCTATAGAAAATCTTGTCTATAACAATATTTTCTATAGAAAATCTTGTCTATAACAATATTTTCTATAGAAAATCTTGTCTATAACAATATTTTCTATAGAAAATCTTGTCTATAACAATATTTTCTATAGAAAATCTTGTCTATAACAATATTTTCTATAGAAAATCTTGTCTATAACAATATTTTCTATAGAAAATCTTGTCTATAACAATATTTTCTATAGAAAATCTTGTCTATAACAATATTTTCTATAGAAAATCTTGTCTATAACAATATTTTCTATAGAAAATCTTGTCTATAACAATATTTTCTATAGAAAATCTTGTCTATAACAATATTTTCTATAGAAAATCTTGTCTATAACAATATTTTCTATAGAAAATCTTGTCTATAACAATATTTTCTATAGAAAATCTTGTCTATAACAATATTTTCTATAGAAAATCTTGTCTATAACAATATTTTCTATAGAAAATCTTGTCTATAACAATATTTTCTATAGAAAATCTTGTCTATAACAATATTTTCTATAGAAAATCTTGTCTATAACAATATTTTCTATAGAAAATCTTGTGTAGAACAACATTTTCTATAGAAAATCTTGTGTAGAACAACATTTTCTATAGAAAATCTTGTGTATAACAATATTTTCTGTAGAAAATCTTGTCTATAACAATATTTTCTATCGAAAATCTTGTGTAGAGCAATATTTTCTATAGAAAATATTTTGTGTAGAAAATCTTGAGTATAACAATATTTGCTATAGAAAATCTTGAGTATGACGATATTTTCTATAGAAAATCTTGTATAGAACAATATTTTCTATAGAAAATCTTGAGTATCTTGTGTATGACGATTTTTTCTATAGAAAATCTAGTGTAGGACAACATTTTCTATAGAAAATCTTGTGTAGAACAATATTTTCTATAGAAAATCTTGTGTAGAACAATATTTTCTATAGAAAATCTTGTGTAGAACAATATTTTCTATAGAAAATCTTGTGTAGAACAATATTTTTTATAGAGAATCTTGTGTAGAACAATATTTTCTATAGAAAATCTTGTGTAGAACAATATTTTCTATAGAAAATCTTGTGTAGAACAATATTTTCTATAGAAAATCTTGTGTAGAACAATATTTTCTATAGAAAATCTTGTGTAGAACAACATTTTCTATAGAAAATCTTGTGTAGAACAATATTTTCTATAGAAAATCTTGTGTAGAACAATATTTTCTATAGAAAATCTTGTGTAGAACAATATTTTCTATAGAAAATCTTGTGTAGAACAATATTTTCTATAGAAAATCTTGTGTAGAACAATATTTTCTATAGCAAATCTTGCGTAGAACAATATTTTCTATAGCAAGTCTTGCGTAGACCAATATTTTCTATAGCAAGTCTTGCGTAGACCAATATTTTCTATAAACAATCTTGTGTATAACAATATTTGCTGTAGAAAATCTTAAGTATAACGATATTTTCTGTTGAAAATCTTGAGTGTAACATTTTTCTATAGAAAATAAAATAATTTTCTATAGAAAATCTTGTGTATAACTATATTTTTTGGACATGTTGTGTATAACAGTATTTTCTATAGAAAATCGTATGAAAAACAGCATTTTCTTTAAAAATCTTGTCTATTATAACAGCATTTTCTATAGAAAATCTCGTATTCAACAGCACTTTCTATAGACAATTTTGTGATAACAGACGACTGTTTACAACATAAAGCTACAGTAATATTAAAATTTTAAGTACTCTGGTGATGAAGAAAGTAATTTTTTAATACTATTTTAATACGGAACAAAAATATAATTTTCCATCCCTGTATATAAGATTAAAAGTAAATCTTAAAATAGGAGAACACATATGGAACCGTAACAGCAAATCAAATATAGAATCGTTTACATAATCTGTTGAAATTTCATAAAATTTTATAGAAATTGCAAACGGAATGACAAATTTACATATACATATGTATATAGCCATGCCACTTATGATGAAGGGTATTAAAAGAATTAAACACAACAATCGAACAAAAAGCTTTTTCTGAAATGTTTGTTATTTACTTTCATGTTTAAAAACGGCTAAAAAAATAGAATAACAATATGGGAGTCAAGGCGAATTGTTTAGACAAGTGAACTGTCAATTCACTTGTGATTGTTGTGGCGAAAAATACAACAAACCCAAAAGCAAAAACAACAACAGGCAACTTTGACAGTTCGACTATCTTTTAACAAAAACAAAGTACCTGTTGTTTTTGTACATGTTGTAGTTCTGTCGTCACCTTCTATAGATTCGCCTTGCTGGGAGTGGTTGCGTTGCTCAATTATTTGTTGACAATAGCAACAAACAACAACAAAAATGAAATAAGCGCAAAAGCAACGTGCTCAAACAACGTGGTTGTTGTTTTTGTACAATATGTGTTCTGTGCAGTGTTACCATATGTTAAGTTTTCCCTTTTTAGCAAGGTTTTTGAGACGCAAAAAGTTTTATTTTTAAAAAAATATTTTTTTTGGAATATTGATATCAATAAGTTGAACCGATGATTTCAAAATGATAGTCCCCAAATTCATTCACGAAATGGGGAGATTGATTTGAATATATTGAAAGTGTCTCCAGCACCAAATTCACATAAATTATCTCATATATGTACGAATTGGGTTTTGTAATTTTAGTATGTACTTAGAAATAAAAAGTTTTCTTCAAAAAACATATAGCAACACTGGTTCTGTGTACGCGTGAGAGAGTTGCTCTTTTGAGAACACATTATAAAAAGCTCTCTCTCAATGCGAATTTATATACTAGCTGGTGTTGATAGCACAGCTGATTAATGCTGTTTGAGCTGTCAATTATCCTGTGATTGTTGCGGCGAATGCTACAACAAACGTAAAAGTAACACAAACAACAGGCAAACTTTGACAGCTTAAACCACATAAACAAAAACAAATTGCAAGTGGTTTTTGTAAATGTAATACTTGTTGTAGAATCGACACCACCTGGTATATAAATTCGCATTGCTGAAGATTGACAAAAAAACACATACATACATACATACAAATAAAGATTTGTTTGTTATTATACATATATTTGCATGACGTCATGGAAAACAATAACAAATTACATTGTGTTTTGGTTTTTTTGGTTATATCTCAGCCCAGGTCCAACTTACTATGGACTTATATACGTCGATGCAAAGGTCTCTGAAATATCTATCATTAGATATCCATATTGTCTATATTAATGACTTAGTAATCCAGATATAGGTCAAAAATAGGTAAAAAATCGAGGTTGTCCTGGTTTTTTCCTTATATCTCAGCCATTTGTGGACCGATTTTCTCGATTTTAAATAGCAACCGAGCCGGAAGAATTCCGGAGATATTGATATATGAATCATGTATGTATGTTATTTGGGGGCTTCGGAAAGTTGATTTCAACACACAGACGGACAGACGGACAGACGGACAGACGGACAGACGGACATGGCTATATCGATTCCGCTATCTATAACGATCCAGAATATATATACTTTATGGGGTCGCAAATGAAAAATGTGGAAATTACAAACGGAATGACAAACTTATATATACCCTTGCCACTCATGGTGAAGGGTATAATAAGGCCAATCTGTGATCACTCATATTTTATACCAAAAATCGATTTTTACTATGAAAAACTCAAATATCTTAAATCGTTAATAACTTTGTAAATACAGAGATTTTAAGGAAAATAAGGTCAATCTGTGATCACTCATATTTTATACCAAAAATCGATTTTTTTTATAAAAAACTCAAATATCTTAAATCGTCCATAACTTTGTAAATACAGCGATTTTAAGGAAAATAAGGTCAATCTGTGATCACTCATATTTTATACCAAAAATCGATTTTTACTATGAAAAACTCAAATATCTTAAATCGTTAATAACTTTGTAAATACAGCGATTTTAAGGAAAATAAGGCCAATCTGTGATCATTCATATTTTATACCAAAAATCGATTTTTTTTTATAAAAAACTCAAATATCTTAAATCGTCCATAACTTTGTAAATACAGCGATTTTAAGGAAAATAAGGCCAATCTGTGATCACTCATATTTTATAACAAAAATCGATTTTTACTATGAAAAACTCAAATATCTTAAATCGCCCATAACTTTGTAAATACAGAGATTTTAAGGAAAATAAGGCCAATCTGTGATCACTCATATTTTATAACAAAAATCGATTTTTAGTATAAAAAACTCAAATATCTTAAATCGTCCATAACTTTGTAAATACAGCGATTTTAAGGAAAATAAGGCCAATCTGTGATCACTCATATTTTATACCAGAAATCGATTTTTAGTATGAAAAACTAAAATATCTGAAATCGTCAATAACTTTGTAAATACTGCGATTTTAAGGAAAATAAGGCCAATCTGTGATCACTCATATTTTATACCAAAAATCGATTTTTACTATTGAAAACTCAAATATCTTAAATCGTTAATAACTTTGTAAATACAGAGATTTTAAGGAAAATAAGGTCAATCTGTGATCACTCATATTTTATACCAAAAATCGATTTTTAGTATAAAAAACTCAAATATCTTAAATCGTCCATAACTTTGTAAATACACCGATTTTAAGGAAAATAAGGCCAATCTGTGATCACTCATATTTTATACCAAAAATCGATTTTTACTATTGAAAACTCAAATATCTTAAATCGTTAATAACTTTGTAAATACAGAGATTTTAAGGAAAATAAGGTCAATCTGTGATCACTCATATTTTATACCAAAAATCGATTTTTAGTATAAAAAACTCAAATATCTTAAATCGTCCATAACTTTGTAAATACAGCGATTTTAAGGAAAATAAGGCCAATCTGTGATCATTCATATTTTATAACAAAAATCGATTTTTAGTATAAAAAACTCAAATATCTTAAATCGTCCATAACTTTGTAAATACAGCGATTTTAAGGAAAATAAGGCCAATCTGTGATCACTCATATTTTATACCAAAAATCGATTTTTACTATGAAAAACTCAAATATCTTAAATCGTTAATAACTTTGTAAATACAGAGATTTTAAGGAAAATAAGGTCAATCTGTGATCACTCATATTTTATACCAAAAATCGATTTTTTTTATAAAAAACTCAAATATCTTAAATCGTCCATAACTTTGTAAATACAGCGATTTTAAGGAAAATAAGGTCAATCTGTGATCACTCATATTTTATACCAAAAATCGATTTTTACTATGAAAAACTCAAATATCTTAAATCGTTAATAACTTTGTAAATACAGCGATTTTAAGGAAAATAAGGCCAATCTGTGATCATTCATATTTTATACCAAAAATCGATTTTTTTTTATAAAAAACTCAAATATCTTAAATCGTCCATAACTTTGTAAATACAGCGATTTTAAGGAAAATAAGGCCAATCTGTGATCACTCATATTTTATAACAAAAATCGATTTTTACTATGAAAAACTCAAATATCTTAAATCGCCCATAACTTTGTAAATACAGAGATTTTAAGGAAAATAAGGCCAATCTGTGATCACTCATATTTTATAACAAAAATCGATTTTTAGTATAAAAAACTCAAATATCTTAAATCGTCCATAACTTTGTAAATACAGCGATTTTAAGGAAAATAAGGCCAATCTGTGATCACTCATATTTTATACCAAAAATCGATTTTTACTATGAAAAACTCAAATATCTTAAATCGTTAATAACTTTGTAAATACAGAGATTTTAAGGAAAATAAGGTCAATCTGTGATCACTCATATTTTATACCAAAAATCGATTTTTTTTATAAAAAACTCAAATATCTTAAATCGTCCATAACTTTGTAAATACAGCGATTTTAAGGAAAATAAGGTCAATCTGTGATCACTCATATTTTATACCAAAAATCGATTTTTACTATGAAAAACTCAAATATCTTAAATCGTTAATAACTTTGTAAATACAGCGATTTTAAGGAAAATAAGGCCAATCTGTGATCATTCATATTTTATACCAAAAATCGATTTTTTTTTATAAAAAACTCAAATATCTTAAATCGTCCATAACTTTGTAAATACAGCGATTTTAAGGAAAATAAGGCCAATCTGTGATCACTCATATTTTATAACAAAAATCGATTTTTACTATGAAAAACTCAAATATCTTAAATCGCCCATAACTTTGTAAATACAGAGATTTTAAGGAAAATAAGGCCAATCTGTGATCACTCATATTTTATAACAAAAATCGATTTTTAGTATAAAAAACTCAAATATCTTAAATCGTCCATAACTTTGTAAATACAGCGATTTTAAGGAAAATAAGGCCAATCTGTGATCACTCATATTTTATACCAGAAATCGATTTTTAGTATGAAAAACTAAAATATCTGAAATCGTCAATAACTTTGTAAATACTGCGATTTTAAGGAAAATAAGGCCAATCTGTGATCACTCATATTTTATACCAAAAATCGATTTTTACTATTGAAAACTCAAATATCTTAAATCGTTAATAACTTTGTAAATACAGAGATTTTAAGGAAAATAAGGTCAATCTGTGATCACTCATATTTTATACCAAAAATCGATTTTTAGTATAAAAAACTCAAATATCTTAAATCGTCCATAACTTTGTAAATACACCGATTTTAAGGAAAATAAGGCCAATCTGTGATCACTCATATTTTATACCAAAAATCGATTTTTACTATTGAAAACTCAAATATCTTAAATCGTTAATAACTTTGTAAATACAGAGATTTTAAGGAAAATAAGGTCAATCTGTGATCACTCATATTTTATACCAAAAATCGATTTTTAGTATAAAAAACTCAAATATCTTAAATCGTCCATAACTTTGTAAATACAGCGATTTTAAGGAAAATAAGGCCAATCTGTGATCACTCATATTTTATACCAAAAATCGATTTTTACTATTGAAAACTCAAATATCTTAAATCGTTAATAACTTTGTAAATACAGAGATTTTAAGGAAAATAAGGCCAATCTGTGATCACTCATATTTTATACCAAAAATCGATTTTTACTATGAAAAACTCAAATATCTTAAATCGTCCATAACTTTGTAAATACAGCGATTTTAAGGAAAATAAGGCCAATCTGTGATCACTCATATTTTATAACAAAAATCGATTTTTACTATGAAAAACTCAAATATCTTAAATCGTCCATAACTTTGTAAATACAACGATTTTAAGGAAAATAAGGCCAATCTGTGATCACTCATATTTTATACCAAAAATCGATTTTTAGTATAAAAAACTCAAATATCTTAAATCGTCCATAACTTTGTAAATACAGCGATTTTAAGGAAAATAAGGCCAATCTGTGATCACTCATATTTTATACCAAAAATCGATTTTTACTATTGAAAACTCAAATATCTTAAATCGTCTATAACTTTGTAAATACAGCGATTTTAAGGAAAATAAGGCCAATCTGTGATCACTCATATTTTATACCAAAAATCGATTTTTACTATTGAAAACTCAAATATCTTAAATCGTTAATAACTTTGTAAATACAGCGATTTTAAGGAAAATAAGGCCAATCTGTGATCACTCATATTTTATACCAAAAATCGATTTTTACTATGAAAATATATGAAAATATCTTAAATCGTTAATAACTTTGTAAATACAGAATCGATTTTTAGTATAAAAAACTCAAATATCTTAAATCGTCCATAACTTTGTAAATACAGCGATTTTAAGGAAAATAAGGCCAATCTGTGATCACTCATATTTTATACCAGAAATCGATTTTTAGTATGAAAAACTAAAATATCTGAAATCGTCAATAACTTTGTAAATACTGCGATTTTAAGGAAAATAAGGCCAATCTGCGATCACTCATATTTTATACCAAAAAATATTTATTAAATAAGTAAAATAAATTGTTTAAAAAATCCTTTTATATTTTTACTATGATTGGTGTAGCGAAGCGAGCCGGGTTTGCTAGTTATTTAATAGATTATATAAAAGCGATTACTTTTTTTAATTTTCTTCATCACTACTAAACTGCATCAAGTCAATTCATGTCATGAAATTTTCTTCACATTACATGTTTCATGGTTAAACATTTAATATGAATCCATTTCCTTTTTTGTTTCATTTTTGCTATTTATTATGTAGAAAAAATTAAATAATTTACAGCAAACAAAAAAAAACAAAGGTTCATTTTCCTAAGTAAATGAATTGTTAATGTTTGCAAAAATTGTATAAACAATATGAAAAAAAAAGTAATAATAAAGTAATATCATGCAATTAAGTTTTATTTGTTAAGAAATATAAAAATGTATATAGTCAAAATGTAATTAAAAGAAATGCATAATGTCAACTACATTTACTTTGGTACAACACCCACCACCTTCTCCAAAAACCATTCAACTTATAATTAAAACTTTCACAACTTTTTTTGTTTGGTTTTGTTTTTTTCATAAAAGTAAAAAGTAATTGAAAAGTATTTTAAATGTCTAAACAATTTAAATTCAAATAAATGTATTAATAGCAGGTGCATTAACTAACACAAGAAGAGGTGTGCAGACTAGTAGACTTCAAATAGTTTGATTGATTTGATGGATCAGTAAAATTATTAATATAAAATTTTAATTTTTATTTCGTATAAAACTAAAATAATACCGTTTTCCTCAACATATTAGTAAAAGGAAATGTAAAAATTGTTGTAAGAGAATCATCAAACACATTTTAAAAACCAACATGTTGCTAAGCAATGTTGCTAAACAATATTGCTAGTTAACTTGACCTACCTTAACGACGTTTGAAATCCTCTTATAATTTTAAACCCCTTTAAATAAGACCCACGGGGTTTAACTTCATTATGAATACACATTTTTTAACAATTATTTATTTCTTTAAGTAATTTGAATGATTTAACAAAAAAAAAAACAACAATTCATTAATAATACAAGTGAGTACTTGATCAATTAAATGATGCCAATATTATCGATACCAAACAAAACAAAGTAAATTGAATGATAACAAATGCTTTAAATTATGTAATATAATACCAAAAAAATATATAATTTCAAATAATAATTACACTTAAATCAACAAATTGACATACTTTTGGGTATAATATAAAAATTGTAGATGTTAATTTTGATATGCACCCACCACACGCATGTAGAAAGTGGTATGATTTTGTTATGCGTTTGCTAACATTTAAATTATTGAATATTGTGATTTAATGGTTGTTAAAATTTCTTATTAAAAATGTAAAATATGGGTTTATAACAAATCCGAAATATGTCAAAAGTTCTGATTTTCATGGTCAGCTACATGATCTTAAGGCAGGTATCTAATCCAGTGATCGACATAATTGGTTATATACAAACTCACAATTAATATTATGTTTAACTTAAAAATGCGGGATTTTTTTAAATTTTTATTTTGAAACATTTGTACAATATTGGCCTTTGTTAGCTATGACCATTTTCCATCTTTCTGGAAAATATGGATTCCGCGGCAAAAAAAAACTGAACATCTTTTGAGGCCAAGAACAAATCAAACCAATTTCGGATACTCTGTTCCAAAGTGAAGCGTATTCAAGAGAGAGCGTTCAGCATCGATCGAAAGGCAAGAGCAAGGGGGCAAGGTCTGAATTATAAGGTGGGTGAGTCAAAACTTCCAAACCGCTTTTGTACTAGCTTGGGAAATTAATTGAACCCAATAATTTTTTGCTTGAAAATTTCACAGAACTAGTTCTAGAGAAGCTTTATGAAGCTAGCAGAAGTTATTTAAAAAGGTTCTGGAACCAGTTCATTAATTAATGAAATTGTTATCTTCAGAATTAGTCCACAGAAGCTTTATGGAGCAAATATACATTACTTTGAACTAGATCTTTAATCGATGATTTTTGTTCGAAATTGTCACCCTCGGAACTAGTTCTACAGAAGACTTGGAGAACAAATACACCTTTTTAGTAACTGTTCTATAATTAATTCTTTCATAAGTGATTTTGGAACTAGTTCATAAAAACAGTTGAGGAATTTGTATTACATATTTCTTTGGTTCAATTATAGAATTAGCTTAAAAAGACATACACTCTATTTATAACTTAAATGAAATTTGTGATCTATAATCAGGCTGTTATATTTTAATAAATCTTAACAATCAATTGTTTTATTCATTCACCGTACGCTGTATTAGATTTAATTCATCAATACATATCTATAAGCAATATAGACTTATTTTGGAAACGTTTTTGAAGAGTTATTCGTTTCTCAAATTATATATTCCCTGTTTCACAACATAAATAAGTCCAAGCATAGCTACAAATTATTGAATTCAATTTAAGCTTAATTCACTAAAATCATAATTGAGGATAAAACATGCCAGCAATTCATCCCTTAAGGCCCTGTCTATACTTGACAAATATTTATCATAACAATTAATGACGTTTGTTGACAAGACAAAGTTGTCGGAGAAAATGCTATAACAATTTGGTCATAACGAAGCAATAATAATAAATGGACACTATACCATTTTGACGTTTATCATAAAATATATCAGATATAGACTTAGGGTAAATAAGTTCAATTGAACGATTCCATTATTTGAATTAAATGAACTAGTTCAAATCGTTTGCTCAATTAGTTCAGTATTGAACTATAAACTAAAATTGTTCATATGTACGCTCTTAACTAAATGCGTGTTTTCGTTGTTTTTTCAGCTTCTTTTTATACAAATTCTGACATAATGCAGAAAATGTAAGGGTCATAATGGATAGAATCCGTTTTCAGAATTATACGTCAACTGATAGCAAATTAAAAAACCTAGGAGCATTTTATCTCTAGTATCATATCAGTTGTTTTAGTTCAGAACAGAGATACAATTTAAATATTTTATAAGAAATTTATCACTCGTTTCCTGTTTTTTTATAAATAGGTTGTTCAAAAGTCAAAAAGAGCGATTGAATTAGAAAATCCATCTAGTTCATTTTTGAACTATGAACTAAAACGAGCGGTCATTCAAATGAACTATTAAGAACAAGTTTAGTAAATATATTCCTCACAAAACAATTTCTTTAACTTGAATAGAATTCATTCATTGTTGAATTATCTATTACATGAATTTGAATGATTAAATTTTTGTTCATTTAAATCAAATCCAAATTGAAGGAAAATATTTTTTCTTCATTGAAGTTGGTTTTGTTTTTAATCATTTACAAACGAAATTGAACGAAATTAGCTAAAGCCTATTTGTAATAGATTTGAATTGAAGAAAAATTTAATCATTCAATAAATTTTATTCAGCTATTTTGTATTGGATTTTAATAAGAAATGAGTTAATTCTAAAATGAATGAATTCAATTAGTTAATAGTACTAGGGAATTAAGCCTATGAATTAATTCGTAATGAATTCTTTAATGGAATTGTTAAGGGGTAAAATTTGAATTGATTTTGATAATTTAATTAATAACAAATTCTTTCGAACCACTAGAACAATCGGAAATCTGATTGCACTCGTTCTGGAACTAGTTATTTTAGAATAAATTCTAAAAATATTCCTGGGGAGGTGAAAACTTTATAAATCCACTAATTTATAATATTAATAATGATTTGAATTAAAATCAAAGATGATAAATTATGTATTTTAACTTTCTATAACTTTATTTTCATTATACATAGATAGAGAAGTTACTATAATGGATACTTCTCTGCCTGGGAAGACACTTTTATTACTAATAATATTGCCAGCCTACTTTCAAAAATGGGCGTATTTATGGCAAGAAACAAATGTTTCTTAAAAATGTATAGTTTTGTTTATTTAGTACAAATGGTAAATTTTCATTGCCGTTTCAATTTTGGCAAAAAATGTTATTAAATTGCGTGCTACAAGATTTGATACAGTCGTTTTTACCAAATTTGTCTTTATTTATGAGCACAAATTAACGATTCACTCCTACTTTTATTTTCAAATAAAAAAATACATTTTGTTGTTGTTTCTTGTATCTTAAAATTATTTATTGTTTAAAGTTTTAAAGCCTCAAGCTAAATATTGATTTGATACACTATATTAATAAAGTGAATAATTGTTTATAGTTTCGGGGTAAAACTATAAACAAGGTGTTAAAATATTAAATGAATTATAAAAGAAATTATAAAAACCTGTAAGTAAGATCATAAAAAATTATAATTTAAAATAATATTTTAATATTTTTATTCACATTATTGTTATTATTTTGTAGTTTGTTTGTTAAGGTCACTTTTGCTTTCAATTGAAGGTTTCTTTTCTTAATAATTTAATGTTTGTTATTTGCTGCGGTTGTTGCTGATGGTTCGCCTTTAGTGTTATTTTTTCTATTTATAATTTGAAATTTTTCTAAAGTCATTTATAGGATGATGATGATGAAGATGTTTAACAAAAACAGTTGGATACAGTTACACTTGAACTACATTATAATAAATAATTTTTTCTATTATTTTGTTGTGCGTTTCTAAAGCTGCGTTTTATATAGAAAACATAATAGTAGTAATAAAAAAAATCTTGACACTTGACTTCTCTTTTTTATTTTTATGAAAAAATACAAATATGCTTTAAAAGCATAGTTTGTGTTTACAAACTATTTATTTTATTATTCAATTTAAGACAAATTTTTTAGTTAAAAATAAAATAACAGAAGTCAAAAGTCATTTAACACCTTAAACTGTTCGTCTGTTATTAATACTTTATCTTTTTTAAAAGTTAATGTGATGAGTCAAAGTTTTATGTTTTTCTTTGTATTTTATAGATTTTAATACTTTGTATTGATAGATTCGGATATTAATTATTGTGTATACATAAAAAACTAAATGTAATTTAAGAAGAGAAGTAATAAATGGCTGAATAATGCCCTACCAACTAAAGCAATGGCACGAAAAAAGTGTTAAAATTACTTAAAATGCGGGATTTACAATAGATGGCGTATCTTTTGAACGTGGTTTTGGTTTTTAATATCTTATATGTCATTTTAAAGGCTACATATCTGTCATTTATTCTCATTTAGTTATTAAGCATTATAATGTAAACAACATAGTTTTTTTCATATTCTGGAAGTTTTGCTTTACTTCTTTAATTTGAAAAAAGTGTCGCTGAAGCACACGGATTGCTAGCCAAAGCTTATGTTGAATGTATTCCATCGGTTTCAATGTGCAAGAGATGGTTTGATCAGTTCAGAAGTGGTGATTTTGACAGGGAAGACAAAGATCGCCCAGGTCAGCCAAAAAAGTTTGAAGATCAAGAATTGAATGCATTACAGCATGAAAATTGTTGTCAAACTCAACAACAGCTTACAAAATCATTGGGAGCTACTCAAGCAGCAATTTCAAAACGTTTGCGAGCAGCTGAATTCATCCAAAAACATGTAAAATGGGAACCATACAAATTGAAGCCCAAAGAAGCCTGATCGCTATAAAATAAAATCAGTTTTGCACCAAATCATTACTTGCGATGAAAATTGGATCATTACGATAACCCGAAGCGTAAGAGATCGTACGATCGTACAACCAGATACCGATCGATACCAAAGCCAAATATCCAAGACGCTAAGGTAATTCTCTGTATTTACTTGGAGCAAAAGTGTCCTATCTATTATGACCTCCTGAAATCTGGCCTTACCATCACAGGTACCCTATGCCGAATGCAACTGCTTCGTTTGAAGTGAGCATTTTCCGAAAAATGCCCAGAATATGAGGCCAGACATGAAACCGTAAATTTCCATCATGACAGCGAAATACCTGCTAAAAACTATTTAGAACAAAGTGGTTGTGATGTTTGTCTCACCCGCCTTATAGCCCAGTCCTTGCCATGTCCGAATACTATTTGCTTCGATCGATGCAGAACGCTCTATCTGGGCTACACATCACTTTGGTGCAGAGTATCCGATATTGGCTTTATTCGATCTTGGCCTCAAAAGTTGAGCAGTTTTTTTTGGTGCGAAATCCATATGTTGCCAGAAAGATGGGAAAAGGTCATAGCTAACAATGGCCAATACTTTGAATACATTTATTTATATTGTACAAATGTTTCAAAATAAAAGCTAAACATTTGAAAGAATTAATTTTTTAGTCATACATCAATAAACTGAACGTCATATATGATTAATAATATCAAGTTTTCAGAGAACTTGTGAAGTTTAGTTGCCTTTTATTTAACTGTAGGGTATGAAGAGCAACCGTTACCAATTAAATACCATCAAGATGCTTTATGACCTTGACAATTTTTCAATATTCATGCTTCTATAGACACCTGGCTGTTTGACTTTAATGTAGACTTCTTCTAAAAATATGTAACAACATTACTGTAAACAATTAAAAACAAAAACATCTTGCAGATGAAAGAAAACAATTCAACAAAAAAGAAACTCCCAGTTACTTAGAAAACGAAAGACTAAAGAAACATACGCAGTAATAGCTTGCTGCTCAAGTCTTTTGTTTTCTTTCTTTAAGCGCTTTTAAGCACGTAAACAAGAAGATAAAAACTAGGCCATTTATTTATAAACAACAGAATGTGTATTTATTTTCATTTCAAACATAAATACTTTAAAAATAATATGAAAAAAAAAGAAATACAATAAAATATTTACTTCCGTTTAAAATGTAGCTGATGATTTTTTCTAAATCAATCAATCTTTCGAAATACTCTTAAAGAAACCTAGAATTATTAAAGCAAATAGCAATGCTTGCATTAATAAAAATAATAACTATTATTATAAACTATAATAATTAAATAATAAATTTGCTAAATTAAAAACCACTTAACTTTTCAATTTGCTAAGTACTCGTCGTACTATCATCAAATGCAGCTCAAGGAATATTTGTATAATTAATGAAAATTATGAAATGAAATGTTGCCTTTTCATAACATCAACGACAAGTGTTACTAACAGCGACATTTTTACTCTTAAATAAAAAATAAAATTTGTGTGATTTTTTTTTATATTTTTTTTAATATAAACAAAAAGGTCAATTAATTTTTAGCAAGTGTTTACATTGAATTTATGTTTTTATGGTCATTAATAAAAATGAAACTAAGTAAATTGAAAATTGAAAAAAATGCGTTAATTGTATTACATTTTCATATGTTTTAGCTGTGAAGTTGTAATGCAATGCATTTGCTTTTAAAATTTCAAGTTAATTTTTGTAAGCGGTCATCTTCATTTTCAATGTCACCACACTATTAACTGAAGCAATCATATATTTTAACATTTAATGTTGTTTTTCGCTTTTCGATTTTAAACAACATTCTAAAACAATTTCATTAATTTATAATGTTTAAGTAGTTATACTTACTGTTCTATAAAATGTGACATTGATTGTACAATATATTCTCAAGAGTAAGTATTTGAAGCAGTTTAAGATTGTCTGAAAAATGCTTTGGGCTTTGGATCGTATTCAAATTTCTTCAAAAGAGAATATCAAGTTGAATATCTAAGACAATTTTCTTCCATTGCACAGTAAACTCTTTATTATTTAAAACTATGTTCAATGATCAGCAACTCATCAAGTAGCTCTCTTGATATCAATTTGATACATTGCGACTAGTCTCGATTGAAAATAATTGCGTTCTTCATCGGGTTTTTCACCGCAAACCGGATTTCGTAATCCGGGTAATTCCAGCGAGTTTAAAAACTCGGTTGGATTGTTGAAGACATCATCTTGGGATGTAACGAAATCCACCGATCTGTACGTCACCAATTCCTGAGCAATTTCACTTTGAATCTGAAAATTGAATTCGCCAACATCAATGTTTTTCGCATCCAATATAGCACGTTCCTTTAACCAATCAAGAAACCGATGGGAAATTTAATACATCCGGTCGATATATCAACGGGGTTTTTGTCGTTGCCAATATCCAGCAATTGATTTGAAAAAACTTCTGCAAATTGGTCGTTCTGCAGCTCAGCACGCATGTTCTTAGTAAGTTTAAGTTTCTTGATGTGTTTCCACAGACGACTTCAAACATGCATTAAGTTCATTGGCTGGCGTGATTGTTTCCGGTACATGAAGTTACCCAAGGATTTAAAAAAGGGGGCGTGGCCAATTTTACTATTCTTAAAAAACTTGTATGGATTATTACAAACATTACACAAAAATTTGCCAAATCGGTTCAGTCATTCATAGATTTTAGATATATCAATTTGTTTCCCTAAATACTTAAATTAGATTACTACGAACATTAAAAAATATTAGACAAATCGATTCTCCAATTTTAGATAAATAAAAAAAGTGTGCGTAAAAGTAGGCGTGATAAATTTTTCTTTCCGTAAAAACCCTAAAAAATTGGGTTATGACGAACATTTACAAAAAAATAGCCAAATCGGTGTATTCGTTCTCAAGTGATGCCATTACCAACGAACGATATTTGATTTTTATTTGTATAAGTCACCTATTTTTGGACTTATTGATATGAAGTTTTTTAGTTTGATCTCAAAGAGCATTTTCTTGGAGTAAAATTGTCTCAAATATATTAAATAAAAGGTTTGTTCGTTAACATATCGCAATGAAATTGTATGCGTCGGTTTACCTTTTGATACCAAATATAAAAGTGGAAACAAACATGTCGCACACCCAGTTTAAAAGTGACAGAACTCAAAATTTTAACTTTTCAGAAATCGAAAATAAATATATACCAATTGAAACATAATGAAAGACATTATGTTTTTTTTAGCCACAGTTAACAACAACAGAATACACTGATATCTTAAGTATAGATAAACAAGTGTATTGTGCATAGTTTAAGCGTAAAATTCATTTTTCGGTTTATATAACCCGACAAATTAATTTTGAGTTGTGTCACTAACTGATTTATCACAATTTTGGAGTTTTTTTTAAATTTCGCCCATAAAATCCACACTCATTTAGTCCGGAGTTCGTAAAAAAATAATATGAATGATTTGAAATACATCAAAGAATTTAAAACAATACACTCTAATAAATGTTCATGTAAATTTCCTACATTAATAGTAGGAAACTTTTCTGCTTCTAATTAGGGTAAAAATACATATTGTGTGTAAATTCAAATATTTTTTTTGATAACAAATGGTTTTTGTTTTTTTAGAAATAATATGTTGACAATTTCTATATCAAACGTTTAAATTAGTTTACACACTTTATGTGTAAAACTTCAATTTATGCACAATATACATATGTATGTAATATTAAACATAAAATGCCTATATATTATATATAAAAATGAAATGGTCCATGTATGTAATGGCATCACGTGAGAGCGGCTGGAGCGATTTGGCTCATTTTTTTTATTCGATTCGAAATTTTCAGGAGATGGTTTGTAAAGAAAAAAAAATCAAAAAATTCTGGGTAAAACTCGGATTTTTTTCTTTTTTTTGAGTCCAGTCAACTGTAATAAAAAAGCTCCCTAAAGTATGCAGTACAAATTTAAATATTTTATTTGCAAATAAATAAGAACAAGCAGGTTTCTGTGGGTTGGAGAAACTTGAAGAACTATCATTAGTAAATACTACCGGGCGAAGGCGGGGAGGTCAACTAGTTATATTATAAAAATTGAAAATACATTTACATGCATTTTTTAGAGTGTAGCCCATTTTGAAATACCAGCTTTTAAATTTTAAAACACTTATCCCAAATTCAAAATTCGAATTTATTTGTTGAAATCTCTTTCAAAAAAGTGTAAAAGCTTTATAAATACCCTAAGAAACATTATTTCTAGGAAGCAACGAGTAATAGCAGTTTTTCTGCAAAAATAAATACAAAAATTCCAAATTTTTCCAATTTTAAAATTCCAAATTTATTATTTTTCGACTCGTAAATATTGCTTTCAAGCTATTTTCATATGATTATCTTATTGATTTATTAATTTATTTATGTAAAGAATAATTTTTAATTAAATCGGCCATACATTGTGCCCGATATTATGAAATAACTGGGTTTTGTTAAATTTTTAAATTTGAATTTTCAAATGCTTAAATTAAAGGCCCAATCAATAGCTTTAAGAATGTGTCTGTGTCCGTATGGAAGAATAGCTTAAGTCGAAAAAAGAAGTTTTGAAATATTCGTTTATATAATTTTGTGTAAATTTTTATAGTTTCTTACAAAAAATCTGTAACTTAACATATTGGTAATAAATTCATTAGTCATCAAAGGTATAAGTTTTAAAATAGTATTGGTAAATAGAGAAGATTTAACACATTTTCTACTTACGAGCTTTTTCGTTATCAATTCGCCCTTATGTCGACTTAAACTACACTTACATTTGATCACCGATTTAAAAATCTTTATTTTAGCCTTTGAAAATGTAACAGTCAGTCAGTTAAAGATGGCAGATTTATGTCCAAAATATTTTGATTCTGCCCCACTGTGCACTGTTAATTTAGCCGATTTCGGGAAAAGTAAATTTTTTTACTTACCAGTGCTGAACCTAAAGAACCTAAATTTCTCATAACAAATGTTATAAACATTAAATTAACTTCTAAAGAAAATGTGGGACATTATTTAAGGTCACGGCAGAAATATAAAAAAATCTAGGGGTAAAATTAATTAAATTAATATGAGGATAAATATAAAACAACAGTGATATACAAAACAATAGTATGACTTTTACTTTTACATTGACTAAATTAATATTTAAGTATTTTATTCTGTTCTACTCAACAACTGCAAGCAGAAAAACCCTAATGACAATCAATATTAAGATTCTATACACTAGATAAATTCAAATCATATTTGCTTATTCATGTCCTTTAAGGTAATTAATATATATCCACATGAATTCTATGTATAAATTACACAATAAATACAAAAACATAAATTACAGCCAATTCAGTTCACCATTTAACATGTCAGCCATAGTATCGGTCAAATCCAATGTCTGGTATAATCGCTTGTTCAACAAACTTTTCACTTCCGACAACTATTACAAATCAATGCAGGCCATGTTATTTTTAACTTTTATGTACGGTGTAACACCCTTTCGTGTGGTTACCAGCAAATGTGGTTGCAAAAGTTTAAAATCTTCTTATTTCGGTTACATCAATGCTCTGCTGCATGTCTGTGCAATGGCCTTTTGCTATGCCTACACAATGCACTATAACGAATCGGTGGCGGGTTATTTTCTAAGCAACAACATCTCGAAACTCGGTAATAAATTGTATGTTTTTAGTGGAATCATAGGTACTACAGTGGTCTTTGTATCGGCCGTGATTCGTACGAAAATTTTACAAAGATGTTTCAATATTTTGCTGGATACTGATGAATGTTTTAAGGGCATCGCTTACAATATGGATTATACGTTGATTTTGAGATTTGTTATATTTGTTTTGAGTGCGGTGGTATTATTTGTTGGCACACTGGCTGTGATTTGTGTGTATTGTTTGAAATCAATGAACGTTTATCCGTCACCGTGTTTGATTGTAATTGTGGTGGCGGAATTTCTAACGATCTCTGTGTCTATATCTTTATTTTGTTCGATCGCAAGATCGGTGCAAAGGAGAGTAGGTCTGTTGAATGTGGTAAGTAAATTTTTAAAGACAGCATGTAAAACACAAGTTTTTTAATGAATTTGAAAAGAAATGTTTCCATTCGAAAAAATTAAAATGTTTGTATGAACATAAAAATAAAAAACAAAATCGATGAATTAAAAAGAAAATCCTAAAACGATTTGTATGAACTTTAACTTTTTACATTAAAAGACTTGCAAACTCATCGCCTAAGGAATCGACTGAACCTTTAAAAAATGGTCTTGAAAATAAAACTTTGTTTGGTTAACAGGTATCAATCATATATGAAACCAATTTTTTCTTTAGCACGTGCAACAAATTTACAAAAAGGATTTCAATAAAGGTGTTAAGTTCTATGTCTACTTAGATGGCTTTAAGTTTTTTTGTTTTATTGCCATCGATTATATGTTTATTGTTTGTTTTAATTTAAGTTTTGAGAAATTTGTTGGTTAACTTGTGTAAATTTGAAATATCTAACCCTACCTTTAAAGTAAACAAACACTAAAAATTCAATATTTATGTAAGAGTATGTAATTTACACGAGTTTTTTGGACGAAATAACTATGTTTATGTACATTAGGAATGCGCCATTTGTTAGGTGCTAAAAAAAAGTAGTCAATGTTGTCTACAAGATTTTAAGAATTTTGAAAATCTATCATATTGAAAATATGTAATGAATTTGGGTTAGGAGTCTTTCGAAAACCTTCATATGGTAATAAATTTAAGTACTACTTCTTTAAAAGCAAGGGTTCGTAAGAATTTATTCTTAATTCCGTTTTCAAAATAAAGTATTCATTACGAATTAGTTCATATACTTAATTCCTGAGTACGCACTTCAAACGTATTGATATCATTCCTTTGGGAAGTCATTCTTTATTGGATTGATTTCTTAAATTATTAAATTTTTTCTTTAATTCAAATCTATTACAAATAGGCTTTAGAAATATTTTTTCAACTCATTTTGTAAATAATTAAAAACAAATTGAATGAACAAAAATATTTTCGTTCAATTTGGAGTAGATTTGAATTAAGAAAACTTAAAAATTCGGGATTTACAGTCATTTATCTGTCACTTAGTTATTGAACATTATAGTGTAAACAACAAAGTTTTTTTTTCTAATTTCTCATTTGAGAAGTTTGACTTTGCTTCTGTATAAATTAACAGCCGAATCAACACCAAAGCCAAATATTCATGACGTTAAGGTAGTTCTCTGTATTTGGTGGGAATGAGCTGCTGAAATCTAGACCGACCATCACAAGTAGGTTTCCTAATTTCCCGGACTTTTTTCATTCCCGGGAGGAAATTATAAAATCGTTTCATTCGCGGGAATTTTCTAATACTAAATTTAACCAAAAACCCAGAAATTGTTTTCCAATATAATTTTTCCAGGGTATTAAAATAAGTATAAAATAACTATATTTGGTTGTACAGTATTGGTCCAGCCTTTATTTAATATTGGCATTTGATCGGTATTGTCACAGTCGTAGTTTTAATCAGTATAAAATCAATAAATTCTTTGTTTAATTAAAAAACTTAAGAATTTCGAGTATGTTAAATCTGTAAAATAAATCTAATATTAAATAAACAAATTTGAAACACTATTATTTTATTGAACGTTATTATTTTCTCTAAATATGAAACGAATCTGAATGTTGTAACTTTTAGAAGAAATCTTATGAAGGTATTCCCGAAAATTGACAAACAAAAAATATTCCCGGGAATATTTTTCCCACGTAGGAACCCTAATCACAAGGAATATTTACCGAACGCAACTGATTCGTTTGAAGCGAAAATTGACGAAAAACAAACAGAATATGCGGCCAGACATGAAACCGTAATATTCCATCACATTTAGCATTTTACCTGTTAAAAACCATTTAGAAAGAAGTGGTTGGGAAGTATTGCCTCATCCGCCTTATAGTACAGACCTTGTCCAGTCCGAATTTCAGTTTTCAAAGTGGAATTGATATTTCTTTGTAGTTATTTGTTTTTCTAGAATTTTTAATCAATTTCTGTACCAAAAGCTTCCCTTTTGTATTTATTTTTTTTTAAAAAAAACGCTTTCAAATTTAAATCAGAAATATAGAATTATTAAATATTTGGGGAATTACACAATAAATGGAATCTGTTCAAAGATTGATATCATTGTCAGTGAACGTGGCTAATTTGAAGGCAGTGCATGATTGACGATTTAAAAATACGCAAAAAGATTATTACCATGTTAGACAAAGATGTTCAACGATGTTCAAAATCATGTATAAGACGAACAAAACATTAGTTTGTTGCAATATTTATGTTTATCATTCGATTTATTAATAACATCACTTATATACATATATTTTAAGATCATGGGCTTCATCTATTTGTAATCATTATAAATGTCATCCTCAATATCACTTTCGACGACCGTTTTAAAATTACATTCTCCGTCACATTCAACTCCACTTTAATCTAAGTTAATATTTTGATTATTAATTGCGATTCTTCTAATATTTCGCCAGCTAAATAACAAATATTTTATTCCGTACCTTTTATTTTCATTGGTTAAGATATAAATTTTGAAAGATTTGTTTTTAGAATTGTAACTTATTGCAGTAATATTTATATATTTATAGAAGGAGCTATCGTTACACTCATCTACAGTGATCGAAAGTCCCTTTGTCTTTAGTTATTTGTCGAACTTCAGAAACAATATAATTTTTGTGAGTCATTATTACTTATTTGAAATTATGAAAAAGGTTAAGAAATTTAATTAATTTAAATATATATGAACATTTATTCGTTTTATTCGATTATTCTACATAAAATTGTTTGAATTATTCGTTATTCTAAAATGGCCATTTTTAAATTGTTCGAATAATTATTCGTAAGAAATTATTCGAGTAATCGAACGATCATTAGTCGAATGAATACCCTAGTATCTAATATCTGATTTTCACCATTTTCTATTAATTCACTTTATGAATCTCCCATTTTTAAAAAATACCTAGAGGGATATAGAGAACATCGACAACATTTTTTGGGGCCATACTAATGTACACAAATCCACACGAGTTTTTGGACAATATTGTTGCTACGAAAACATTGACACTGAAATATGTGAATGTTTGTATGCAAATTTCGGACTGTCCAAATACCGGCAAAACTCAATATGAGGACCGTCAACAACACTGCGATAACTTTGATAAAATTGATGATTATGATGTATTACTACATATATGTATATATGTATTTTTGAGTGACATTGTCAACATAAAACAATAAAAAGGTACTCTTTCTTATCTACATACATATGCAGACATACAAATACTACATGGTATGTATAAGTAATTTTTTTAATATCCTGTTGATATTGTCTCTATGAAAACAGAACTATAAAGTAATAAATTCCTAAAAGAGAAGATAATTTTGAAATTTTTGTACTCAATAACGATTTCAACTTATTTAAGCAAACAAAAACTGTTTAACATTAGATCTTCATATAACTTCCAGCTAAGACTAGTTTTCTATTGTATATATACTTTAATTTCTTCTAATAAGATTTTTATTATTTAAAGTTCTGTTGTGGAACAGCCACTTATGTATGTATTTATCACATGTAAGAGGATATGGCAAAATACCTACATATCTATATCGCCAGCAATATTTACAAACTGTTTTGCAACATTTTTATTTTAGTACAATTTAAGAACTCTCTTGCTAAGGATCATCTCCATACACTTGACAATTAAACAATTTAAAATTTTTAATCATAAAAATAAAACAAAATATAAATTTAAATAACTAAAATGTTTTCACAACTAGTATCGGATAAAATCGACAGATTTCGCAAAAGTTTCATTTCGAATCAAGTGTTTGAGGCTCTACAGCCGTTGTTTTTCCTAACGTTTCTGTACGGTTTGACGCCATTTCGTGTTATTAAAAATAAAGATGGTGAAAGTAATGTGCAAATGTCATTTTTCGGTTTTGTTAATATCGCCGTTTATATACTGCTGTATGGCTGCTGTTATATTATGTCTTTGCTGCAGGATGAAACCATGGTGGGTTATTTTTTTCGCACAAAAATTTCAAATGTCGGCGATACGATGCAGATTTGTAACGGCCTTATAACGGGCGCTGTGATATATATATCGGCAGTTACCCAGAGACGAAAACTGTTAAGAGTGTGCCGTATTTTATATAGTTTGGATGCAAATTTCGCCAATATTGGCATAAAAGTGAAATATTCGCGAATATATCGTTATTCTATAGTGATGATTGTTTTTCAAACAATTGTGATTGGTGTTTATTTTGCGGGTGTTTTCCGTTTGCTAAAATCCATGAAAGTCACACCATCATTCAGTGTTTGTGTTACATTCTTTTTGCAACATTCGGTGCTGTCAATTGCCATATGTTTATTTTGTTTTATGGCACGCAGCTTCGAGCGACGTTTGGTGATCCTTAATAAGGTAAGAGTGTTGCTTGGTGTTAATGGATTTTAGAACTTATTGAAAAAAATGTAAGTAGTTACAATGTATTTGAGTTGGTGTTTACATTGTTGCCAGTATTGCGTGTTAATTTGTTTGGTGGGTGATTCCCTATTGTGTAATAAAATTAAGAAACCCTAAATTTTTAAACTTTATTAACCTTTAAACATGAGCTAATAAATCGTATATCATATTTCAAATACATATATAAATGTAGTTTGAAAATATGTTAATAAAATGCGGAACTTTTATTTAATAAAACATGTCAAAGTATTATAAATAAATTGCCATACATGTCCTATTTAAAAACATTTGTGTTATGATATTAAAAGTACAACAGTAAATATGACAATTCAAAATTTACGTAAGATTTTTTTATTGAACCATAAAGTACAAAGGATAGGATAGATATGAATGAAATAGCAAATCTGGGAAATGGCCTCCACGACACAATTTAGTCGAAATTTCCAATCAAAATTTGGAATAAATGAGGTTTAATCTCGTTGCTTCAACGTTAAATTTCCTCATTCAATGCAAAGTCATAGGATAGCTTCTAGTCATAAACTTAAAAATGCAGATTTTTTTAAAACTTTTAGATTTATTTTGGAGCATTTGTACAACATAAATTTATTCAAAGTATTGGTCATTGTTAGCTATGACCTTTTCTCATATTTCTGCCAACATATGGATTCCAAGTCAAAATAACAGCTTATTTCATGAGGCCAAACAGGCTTCACATACGATATCTTACGCTTCGGATTATTGTAGTGGATCAATTTTTCATCGCATGTAATGATTCGGTGCAAAAATGAGTTTCTTTTATAGCGTTCAAGCATAATTTTGGACATGCAAAACCGTATCGGCTTCAATTCGTATGGTAGCCAATTTCCCTGCTTATTGATGATATCTGCTGATTAAGTAGCTACCAATGATTTAGCAAGCTCTTGTTGAGTTTGGCAACAATCTTCATGATGTAATGCCTCCAATTCTTGGTCTTCAAATATTTTTTGGCTGGCCAGGGCGATCTTTGCCTTCCGTGTAAAAATCTGAACCGCACAAACCATATCTCGCACGTTGAAATCGACGGAACACATTTTTCAAATTAAAGAAGTAAAGTAAAACTTCCCGCATAAGATACTTTGTTGGATAAGTACCCTTCAAAACAACTTATAAGTTATTAAAAACAAAAACCTCGTTCAAAATATACGCCATCTATGGTAAATCTAAGCTAACGAAATGTTTTAAATCAGAATGTATTGATTTTGAAATTAAAATGATAACACTGTGCTAATGGAAAAAGCTGTCAACCCTAATTCAGTGGTGCCAGTCGTTTTTTTAGGTTAGCTCGTATTTTCGAGATATATCGTTATTTCGAAAATGGAGGAGGTTGCACAATATATATTCGCGTTTTTTTTGGCAAACAAAAATTATTTTTTAGGAAAATTTCAAATTTTTTGTTTTTAAAACGCCATAAAAAATTGGAAAATGGAATTTCTAAAACGATTGCGAAGACTAAAACCATGTTAAGCCTGAATTAAAGGTAATTTTATTACGGAATTTCGTGTTTTCAGTTTACTCAATAAACTAAACCGTTTTTGAGTTACGCGAATATATTGTTACGAAATTGTACTTTAATTCAAATATAACGATTTTAACGGCTGATTTAAAAGTAGCATAATGTTTTCAAATAACAGTGCTGTAAAACTGTAACATATCTGTGGGTATTATTAAATAAAAGCTTTCAGTTGATTTGATCGTAAGTTGGCAACGCTGTATTCGATTTCGAATATTCAGTTAATGAACATTGTAGAAAGTACACCACAGATGGCGTATGTATTAGAAACCTCTAGACAGTTAAGAGAAATCTAGAGTGCAGATGGCAGTGTTATAAATAGTAGCAGAGGTTTCAATCGTTAGTGAGTTTATCAGAGACGCTTTTCGAATAAACATCATCTAAGTGCCTTAAAGTGTGTTGTGTTTTTCAAGTAAATTCGTGTACATTATAAATTGTGTCTGTGATTCTGAGAATTTATAAACGTGTATAAAAAACATTGAGTGACTATTTAATTCTGTTGTTGTACATTTTAAAGAAATAAAGAGTTGTTACAATTTTCAAACTACTAAACGGCTTTTATTTGCAATCAAAAGTATCCGGTTTATTTAAAGGAAATAAACCAGCGTTTTGAAAAGGTTAAAACGTAACAATATGTTATGCAACCTCCTCCATTTTCGAAATAACGGTATATCTCGAATATACGAGCTAACCTAAAAAACGGTTGGCACCACTGAATTCAGCGTACCCGAATTAGTTTAAGCCGCTGGGTGCCCCTCTTGACAGAACAAAAAAGTGTCAATTTCATGCACAGTGTAATGACAGTTTTTTTTTGTGTAAAAATCCGATTAATCTTCATGCTCCGGAGCTGTGTTTAGTTTTCATTGCGATAGAGGTTCACAGTTTTAACAAAATTTGCAAAATCAGACAATCGTAAGATCATGCTCAAAAACAATAAACAGGACAGTTCTAAGTATTCACTATGATAATTTGAAATATTGTTTTTAAAAAGGAAAAAATATGTTTTGGAATATGGTTCATACATGAGTAGTAAATTGTTTAGAAATTGTATAGGGTTTTAAATCTTGCTACCATAGAGAAAATATACATAGAACGGAAACTAGAAAAAAAAACTCAAAAATGTTACACATACGAGTGTTGTTTTTATTTGCACATAATTTTATTATTTATATAACATTCTATGTATATTTCTCTATGCTTGCTACTATATCAAAACAAAATTAAATTTAAATGCTTTTTGGGTGTTAAAAAAATAGCCGAAAAAAACAAATTTAGAAGGTAAAAATGAATACTCAATTTATTTATTCATGAAGCCAAAGCCATTAGCCCATATAAATGTTTATGTATTTCATATTCTTGTTTCTATTAAATAGATATTGTCATCAATTCAATTTAACCAAAGGGGAAGTTGTTATTTTTGGCCAAATATTATTATTAGTATAACTAGTATTATTATTATTAAATGTACATTAACTAATAAATTAAAATGAGATTTTAATTTATAGATTTAATACAACTACTTTATATTGAGGTTATATCAATATTTTATTTGTCTTGCAAGTGTCTTAAGAGACGAATATTTTGTAAATACTTAGTATTCAAAGTATTATCCCCAAAAAATAACAGCAAATATGTATGTTTGAATCTAATTCATCATTCTGACGAGGGAGTATTTATTTTAATTACAACTCCTCTTAATTATACTTTTAATAAATTCTATTAGCACAATGGCAAACAACAATTAACCTGACACGAGTAGGAGACTCGTTTATTTCATTTTTGCATTTTTTCATTTAACGAAAACTTACATATTTACATCTCAATTGTCAATATTGTCTGGAGTGAAATACATGAGTTTATATTTCAGAAAATTGTTTGATGGCTCAAAATATTCCATCAAGGGTGTTATTAAAACATCAACAACCACGCATTGTGGCCACAATGTATTGCAACAGGTTTATGACGATGGTAAACACAGAAAAAAAACAAAAAGGACATTCGACACAGGACGATAATGTTTAAAAACAAAACCCCAACAACAAAAATAAACAACATTTGCTTCATACTCGTGTATTCGTACTCGTAACATGCAAATTGTATTTTGAAAAATAATTCAGTTAACGCTTTGACTTCCATTAGAATGGACGAAGAAACTCCGGAAACACCTCAACTAGACAATACCGTGCGTAGCCGCATTCGAAGGTTTTTTTCCGCTAAACGTCTGTACGAATGTCTGCAACCGCTGCTCTTTCTCACCTATTGGCACGGTCTAACTCCATTCTATATAAAAAGTAACGACAAAGGTGTGAAATATTTAAAACACTCCATTTGGGGTTACATAAATGTCGGTGTCCATATCGTGATCTATAGCATTTGTTATATTCTAACCTTGGTAAATGATTGCGAAACCGTGGCCGGGTATTTCTTTCGTTCGCGCATTACACATTTCGGTGATTTTTTGCAAATTGTTAGTGGTTTTATTGGTGTGACTGTGATTTATCTAACGGCCATTATTCCCAAACATTATGTGCAAAGGAGTTTGGAAATTATGCAGACCATGGACAATCAATTGCAGAGTGTTGGCATAAAGATAATGTACAGTAAAGTGTTGCGCTTTAGTTACATTTATATTTTGTGCATGGTGTCGGCAAATTTGGGTTATACGATTTTCAGTTTTCAACTGTTGAAATCGGCCAATGAGACGCCTTCAGCATCGTTGCATATTACGTTCGTGCTGCAACATACAGTGGTACTGTCGGCGTTGGCCATGTATTCGTGTTTTACGAAAATGATTGAAATGCGTTACAATATGATGCACAGGGTAAGTTTGATGAAAACTTCTAGAAAAAAGAAATCAGTTCAATTGAATTATATTACAATACTTAGATCCAATGCTGCATCGATGTAAGACAAACTATTCACTAAACTAAAATTTTTGAAAAACTTAAGCTTTTCTTAAAAAAAAATTCCATACAAAATTTATTTTATAAACCTTAAGGAGCTATCTCAATAAAACACCTGTTCTGGGTTGTTCAGTAACAAATTTTATATTTCTTTTCATTTTAAAACTAATTTTGGTGCAGCAAATTTAATGACTTCTCAAAAATTTTTAACGTATCATCAAAAAATTCGAAATTGATTTTTTACATTTTAATCTTTTACTACATTTACTGATTTTCTTAAACAAAATGTATATGTTTTGAGTAATTAATAGTTTTTTACCTTCCTTTAGGTAGATTCTTAATTTTTTTAAATAAATTTGTTGCAATTGCATATATAACCTTTAACTTATGATGTTTGTAGTAAATTTTACACTTTTTTTATTTTTCTATTAACTTCTCTTTGTTTCATTCTCTTAAGCTGATATTGCAAGTACCCTCATATTATACCATACTTTTATTGACAGAATCGTTTTGTTTTTAGAATCTTACAGTAACGCTGAGATTTATATGTGTAGGTGTTAAATTTACTACACGTCGTCGTATGTGGAAGTATTTAACAGATAATATTTTACTACCACGTAGTGGTTTGTGTGATTTTCTTATAGTAAATATTTTACTACACGTCTAAGCTAGCGTTAGAAATCCATATAAAAAAAATTACTACACGTCTCCGTAAGCGTATTCTTGTATTTTAGTTTTGAGTTTCAGGAAAGTTTTTAACTCTTTTGAAACTAAACATACATGCTAAGAGTGTAATAAACCAATGTGTATTGGCTATAGCAATCGGCTATGTATTAATTGTACTAAGTCTGAATTTGACGAATGATAATTTTATCTCAAAAGACTGATTGTTATATTTTTATATATATATATATATATAATATATATTCAAATGTTCCTTTTTATTATAATAAGTATATAACTTAGGCTGTTGAAAAATCCCATTTAATTTTTTAGTTTAACCTTTATTTTCTTAATGAACAAGTAAATGATATACATACCTATTTTTTTGTTTTTGTAAAAGAGGCTTTTGAAATAAAGTATTTTTTTTAATAAATTTGAAATTGTTTCCTTGTTTTTGTTAATAATTATTTTTGAAGCAATCATATAAGAATACAATTATTATAATACATACCCATTCGAAGTTATATGTAAAATAAATCTGGTGTAAAATTTATACCACATCTTCATATACGTTAAAAAATTTCACGTCATAAGTTAAAGTTTAATTTTATATCGTTTTTTGCTTCTCCTATAAACTTGTGAAAAGTGATGTTACGTTATATTGCATGTTAGGAGACGATACTGTATCTTTTTATTAGCAATAAATTTCTTGTAAATCAACTTAGTAAAAATTTAAATGTTAAGTTCTTAAATGAATTTCTAAAATGCTGAACATTAAAACTTTAAAGATATTCATGTGTAGAGAAAATATTGAAAATAATACTGGATCGTTATATATAGAGGAGTCCATAAAGTCATGTCCGTCTGTCTATTGAATCAACTTTCCGAAGCCCTCAAATTATTTACAAACATGATTAATAGATCAATATATCGATAAAATTGGACCACAAATTGCTGAATTGCTATAAGAAATAAAACACAACTACCTCGATTTGTTTTACTTAGGTCATGTATATTGACAATATGGGTATCAAATGAAAGCCATTTCAAAGACCTTCCAAAGACGTTTATAACACCATAGAAATTCGGACAAACAAAAATTTTTTTTTTAACTCGAATTTTTTCCACCCATAATTTTTTTTCAAAAAATATTTTTTCGTTATTTATTTTAAAATATATTATGGTGAAGGTTATATAAGATACTGTATATATATGTACAATCGAATATACAATTATTACCTGTTTAATTCTGAATTTATATTTCAGTGAATTGAACATAAATTGAATTTATTTAGTTCGAAACTCTGATAATATTGTTTTTGATTTTTAACCAATAAATGTAAGTACAGTAATTCAAATTCCATGTAATGGAATTTGATACTTTAATTATGTTTACCATTTGTTTAATGCTTTATTTTAAAAAGGTTTTATGAGGCTCTACACCATTTCAAGTTGAAATAGAGAAAATCTCAATTTATATTGAGATAAATTTTATTAAAATTGGGAAATCCAAATTCATATTGAGAAAATACAAATTAAATAAGAGAAATGTAATTTATTTGTGAGAGTAATATTGAGAAAAAACAAGTTTAAATTATGAATTATAAATTAATATTGAGAAAATACATCACATGTTGTTTTTTCTCGTGTTCAGTTTTCATTTTCTGAATATTAATTTAAATTTCTGACTTTCAATTGAGTTTTTTTTCTCAATATTAATTTGAATTTCTTAATTTCTATATATTGTTTCTCAATATTAATTGCTTCTTAATTTCAACTTGAAATGGTGTAAAAATGTATGGTGTGCAAATGTCCAACCCTTCTTTTATTATATTTTATTTCCAAAAAATAAAAGGAAAAGTTTACATGCTTTACATACGATACAATTTGTGGACAATTAACACAAATTTTAATTTCAAACTTTCCAGTTATAATGGCAAATTAGGCCTTGTTTAAATAAAACAGATAATTTTTAAGAATTTAGCTAATATTTAATATTATAACGAAAGTACTTTTTACCGCTGCCGACAAAACTGCAAATTGGGTCACCGAATTAACCCAAATTAGGGAAATGTTAAAGAAATTGATTCGTGAAATTAAAGTTATATGGAATGGATAGACCCAATGAATTTGCCTACATTTTCTAACGAATTTCACTTTTTTTATTTACATAAACACACTGAATTTTTAGGTTGTGTGAATGAAGTATCAGCACATAATAGAATTTAGGACATTTAGATGTTATATCAATGCTAAAATGACTCTAACTAAAACTAAATGTATATTAAAACAAGAATAACACAAATATTTAAGATTAATTAACTAACTAACTGAGATTTATTTGATTGTTTTAGATTAAAGGCTAATACACTAGTCTGGTAAATAGTTATGTCCCTTAATATTTACATTACTGTGTTAATTCGTTTACACACGAACTTATAATGAGTTATTACACAAAAAAAAATTATAAACATTATTTACTAATGTCTGGTCATTTTATTTATTAGTTTTTTAGTAAATACTATTTATTGTTAATTATAGGGCGTTTGATTTGATTGTGTTTGACTAAATAAAACGTAAAACATCATAAATATTACCGAGTGTCATTCAATTATTTCAACATTTGTTTTTTTTTACTTTTATATTTAATAATTGTATTGTTTTATCCTTAATATTAAACAGTTTCATATATTAACTGCACTTAAAAAGTAGAAACTGTCAAAATGTAATTTAAAAATCGTATTTTTAAAATATTATATTACGAGGGTGGATTATCAAGAATAATATGGCCAACAATGAATTTTGTAACCGCCATTTGATGCAATGTTTTTTGATCATTCCACAGAGTGGTTCCAAAACGACTCTTGTTTTAAGAATGTAATTTAAAGCTGCCTAATACGAGCTGCGATCCAATAGATCCTGCTCTGCATGCTTTCCTCGAATATACTTAGGTCCTACCTGTCAAGCCTCAGAAAAGACTCCAACTGTGTGATTTCGAAGTTTGGATGACTCCTCCGGTGATATCCCAGAAGGACACAGCTACAAAAATCGGTCTTCGCAGAGATGATGACTTGGTGGATAACAACATTGAAAGTCTAACGGCATGTGTCTGATTTATTTTGTGAAAGGAATATATAGATTTTATTAGTCCCCATCCATACTGTGAAACATTTGCTGCAAAACATTTGAGTTTGTTGACGAAAGGGGGAAGAGGAAGGCTACTCTGTTTCATGTACATGGAATTTTTGTTGAGTGTGGCCTCCTCATTTATTCGTTCATTACTATCGTTCTGTACAGAAATGTCAAAAACTGAAAAGCAAAAACTTCACTGTGTGGACACGAATGCAGTTTCAAAAGAGAACTTAAAAATGTTTTGCAACAAATGTTTCACAATGTGGACCGGGACTTATGATTATTTTTTTAAAAGAAACGTCCATCTTCCTGAAAAAATTATTTCTTCTGCGATTTTCTAATTGTTATTAGCAAATGTTTGTATACATTTTTCTTAAACATACAAGTAATATACAGAAAAACAGAATTTAGATTTAAACTTGTAGCTCTTCTTTTTAGTACTTAAAGATTATTTGGTTTTATTTCTAACTTGGAATCAAAATTGTTTTTTTTTGTTTCAAAACACACGCAACCCTCTTTTATATATAACTCTTTAAAAATGCATGAACTGTCATTAATAAGCTGACTGACAATCACAACAAGCAACACAAATAACTTCCACCGCCAATTGAAGACGAAACAGTATAAAAACCCGGAAATATTTAGGAAACATTTTAGTATATCCTTTAGCTCTCTTTATTAACTAACAAACATAAAAAATGAAAACGATTTGTCACGAATTTTTCAAACCCAAAGATTCTTATGCCGCCGAAAAAACTCTACTGGCCATCACCTTCGTATTGGGTCTCACACCGCTGCGCGTTGTAGGAGCCCATGGCAAACGCAGAATGTCCATATCCCATTTGGGCTACGGCATCACTATAATGCAGGGCATATTTTTTGTCTATTGCTTTTTGCATTCGTTTCTAGTGGATGAATCTATAGTGGGTTTCTTTTTCAAAACGGAAATTTCGAAAATCGGTGATATTTTACAAAAGTTTATCGGTCTTAGCGGAATGCTTATATTATTTGGCGTGAGTTTGCGTAAAAGTCGTGACATGATCAATATGTATCATACGGTGGCTGTTATAGATGCCAGATTTTTAAATTTAGGCGTGGAGTTCAATTATTGTTACATTATGAAATTTCGTCATTCGAAATTGGTGATGGTGACGATAGTTTGTTCGGCCTATTTGTCCAGTAGTCTGTGGATGTTGTTTCATAATCAAATATGGCCATCGTTTCAAGCGGTTGTTGCGTTTTTTGTACCGCATATCTTCTTGATGTGTGTGGTGGTTTTGAATGTTTCGTTTGTTATGCGCTTTTGGCAACATTTCGATTTGTTGAATAAGGTGAGTGAGTGAAGTAAAATTAATTTTATAAAGAATGAATTCAATTCAATACGTTTGGAGTACTAATGACAATGTATTAATTCGTGAGTGCTTTAATAGAATATATTTATTTTGATTTTGAAAATTTAAATAAGTATTAATTCATTCGAACCTCTGGTTATGATAGGACTGTTATTATCAGAGCTACGAATTAATTAATTCAATTTAGCAAATATTAATTTGGAATTAAAACATGTCAGCAATTCATTTCATACAACCATTAAAATTCATTAGCTTTTGTTTTAATAAAATTTATTCATTGTTGAATTCATTCATAATAAAATTCATTGAATTTTTGTTAATTCAAATCTAATCCGAATTTAATGAAAATATTTTCTCCTGTCAGTTTGTTGCATAAATAGAAAAAATCGTCTAAAGCCTTCCTATATATATGTACATAAAAATTAAATGGTCCATGGCATCACGTGAGAACGGCTGGAGCGATTTGGCTGATTTTTTTCTATTCGATTCGAAATTTTCTGGAGATGGTTTGTAAAGAAAAAAAAATTCAAAAATTCCGGGTAAAACTCCGAAATTTTTTTTTGAGTCCACTCATCTGTAATAAAAAAGCTCCCTAAATTATGCAGTACAAATTAAGATATTTTATTTGCAAATAAATAAGAACTGGCAGGTGTATGTGGGTTGGAGAAACTTGAAGAACTAACATTAGTAAATGCTACCGGAAAGAAAAATTTGTCATTCAATACAATTTTAAATACTTTATTGAATTATTTAATGGAATGGTATACAATTTCATTTTATTTTAATAAATTTGATTAATGGATTTGAATTAAGGGAATCCTGAATGTATCAATAACACAGTACAACAGTGAAAAAAAAACACACGATCATGACTATATAGGTTCGACTCTACTGTCCATTTTGGTGACCGATTTTTTTTTATGGGCCCTCAAAGTTTCTGAAAATCAGTTGGGCCTCTAAAAAAGGTGTCATCAGTTTTTGGTTAACAGCTAATTCAGACTTTGTGATACGGCTTAACTTTATATAGCAATAATATAGCTAAGATTCCGCCAAATAAATTTTGTTACAATTTTTTTTCCAAAAAATAGCTTTTTCGTGCACTTTTGTTGAAAAAATATAGGAAACAAATTTTTTTTTTTACTTTTTTTAGAATAACTTCCAGGGTCTCCTAATTTTTCACTAACAATATTTAGCAAAGTTGTAGCTATGGTAAAGTTGAACAACTCTTGAGAACATATCAATGCATTCTGAACGTGTCTAGTCACTCTAAAAGTCTTCATTTGTTGCATAGTGTAATCAATTAATTCTATAATGAAAGAATTCCCAAAGAAATTAATTCAATACGTTTGCAGTAATTAAAGAAATTAAGCCAATGAATTTATGTGTAATAAATTCTTTAATGAATTGTTTATGAAATTTAATTTTTTTTGATTTTAATAATTGAATTAAGAATTAATACATTCGAACTTTTGGTTATCATATTCAAATTAATATTATTTACTAAATAATGTAATGTCTAATAAAATGATCAGTTAATTAAATTTTAGTCTTATATTACTATTTTATAGCGTAAAATATGACCAGTAAATAAGAAATATTTTTTAGATTTCGGCAAATACATATTCGCGTCTAGCCTGCAAAAAGGCTTATTTAAAATGATTCAAACTTGAAATTTGAAATTATCTACTGTTATCGAATTTATCTCAAAGAATCATGAGCAAATGTCTGAGCTTAACATTAGTTGTCTCCATAAAAAATATTTCCTTAGATTTTTCTTTAATTTTAACCACAATTTTATAATCAACAAAAAATTTCATAAAAAATTTTTTTTAACGAATTTGTTTTTTATGAACAACAAATTTTTACCAACTAAAATTATTCACTGACATTTTTTTTCACCAACAAAAAATTTCTTTATACCCTTTACTGTTTGTACAATAATTTATACATTTTACATTTATTGCGAAGTCAATATAGCGATGTCCGTCTGTTGAAATCAACTTTCGGAAGCCCTCAGATAATTTACAAACATGATTTATACATCAAAATTTGTATCAGGAATAGTTCAGGTTCGGTTTCTATTTCAAATCAGAGTTTTTTTTAATTTAACCTTCATAAGGTCTTCCAGTCAAATCTTACTCATTTTGAAATTATAATTAAATTTTTTCTAAAAGTAATTAGAGGCAATTGAACGTGCTACCGAAATCTTTAAAACTTATTTTGAAAATGTAAATTTTTGGATTTTTAATGATTTTTCGAAACGTCACATATTGACATTATTACTGTTTTTTTTATGTTCTGACCCTGAATTTGATATTTTATGACTTTTATTTAATTTCAAATGTCAACAACTACGTTAGTTTTTTAGAAAAAAAAAATTGGCAAACAAAATATCAATAACGGTAATTGCCGTTATTTCGGAATCGTTAGCTTAGCGGTAACGGTTGTTGAGCTGAAAGGGTATTTTAGAGGTAACGGTAGCTTAGCCAAACTTGGTGCATAGACAAAATGCATATGAAATGAAGTACTAGCCGGCGATATACATATATCAAATCTTAAAAATTCGGATCCATAATGGACCAATTTTGGAAGAAAAATTCACAAATTATTTTCTTTTACAATTATTTTTTAAAAAATTTTTTCAACAAAAATTGCTTCAATTCATTAGTAGAAAAAACCAATTTGGTTTTCATTAATATTTTCTTTTCCACCAACAAAACAATTCTTTAAAAATCTAATTAAGGGCCCTTCAAGGTCTATCGCAAATAACAAAATTTACCTAAGATCTCAATAAACAACTTTCTAGAACATATGAACTTCCTAGGAAAGATTCTTAACACCATTTAGTTGGATCAATATAAGTTAGTAAGAAAAAACCTAAAGGAATTAAGTGTTTTGGGCCATAAAATATTAAATTATTATAAACTAACAAATTTATTTCTAAATTTTTTAAAGTTTTTTCCGATTTTGATCTTGAAGTTTTTTTGATTTTATATATTCACAATTTTTGTTCTTTATGACAAGGGCTACAACTTTGCAACTTCACTTTTTTACAAAAATGACAACGAGGCCCCAAATCTTTGGGGGCCCATAAAAAACAGTGCATAGCTTTGGGCAAAATTAATTGATTTCGGAAAAAATATTACAATTTTTTTATCTTTTTTTAAATATTTTTTTTCGAAAGATTGAAGAAATAGCTATCTAAACTATTTGGGACACATATTGCTAAGAACAATAGGTAATAAGTTACATGGATGAGAAAAAAAAACATATTTGGCCAAAATGTCAAATTATAACTCAGGGAGTTCTTAACTGATCTTGTTGAAAAATTGTATCTAAATTACTATCAAATAGGTCTAACCTTGGTGCAAATTCCATCCCGATCGGAAGACATCGATTTTAAAAATTGATTCACTTGACTGAAATCCCCAATATAATCAGTTTTCTTTACAAACCGAATTAAAAAAATGAAAATATCCAAAGTAAAATAGTTCTCTTTTATTATGCAGCAAAACCCTTTTACAGAGAAATATGTACCCTATATTTATTTTTTTTCTCTCTCTTTTTCTTCTTCTCACAGTGAGTTCTTACTCCCTATGAAAATATAGGGAGTATGGACTCATAAGACTCAGCAATTAATTTTAGAAAATGTAGCTGCAAAATTTTTCTTTTTGAGACAAAAAAAATTTTAGTTTTCTCTCTTTTCGATTTATTGTCTACATAATCTATATTATAGTCATTATACATTTTGTAATTACTTATTTAAAATAGTAGCTTCAAGTAAATTTCCTTCAACCTTAAAATACAACCCCTTTGCCTTGACAAAGAAAACGAAAATAAAAACAAAATAAACAAATTGGTCACGTTTTTATGGTCTCATACAGCAACTGTAAAAATTAGAATCTATTCCTGGGGGTATAGCAGTCGTATCATTCAAACATTTGTATATTTTCATTTTCAAACTTTAATTCAATTAATTACTTTGATAACATCACGACATTCATATGAACATATTTAACAACAACAACACCGACCATAAACAAAATTTACGGATAAAATAGAGAAAGAAAATAAAACATTTGACTTTCTAATTGTCTACATTGAGTATTTACATACAATAACTACTAGCAGACCGCTGTATGTGTGCTCTAATTTAATATCATTTAATAAACAATTTTGTTTAGTTTTCATTAAGCTGTCTAGCAAAGTGATGTGTATTACCTCGATTATACCCTTAAGTATACGGATATTTTTACACGATTTACATAAACCAAAAGATGTTTATGCCTGTTATCGTGTATTTTACATTGTGGCTTTCTGCACCGGCATAATACCTTTTCAATTCTCATCCCAGCCTAACAGGCATTTGAAGAATTCCGTGTTTGGTTATTTAAACGTTTTGGCGCGCATCGTTTTCTATAGTTTTGTGTTTTTTCGCAGCATGAATAATGAGCAATCTTTATTGGCTCATTTTTATCACACGAATGTTTCGAATTTTACCGATTCCTTGCAAAAATTCAATGGCATGATTGCCATACTCATAGTTTTAATATTCAGTTTATTACAACGCAATTCTCTGATAAGTTTAATGCAACAATATGAATTCTTGGAATTGCATTTTTCGCGTATTGGTGTACAATTCCGTCAAAAGAAATGTGCTTGGCAAATAAATGTTTCATTATTGCTAATGTTCTTGGCCAATTTTTCTTTTATTATCTATGGACATTTTTTGGTTTTTCGTCATAATGGAATTTATGTGTCCTGGATTGCATTGTCGTCATTTTATTCTCCTCACATTATAATCAGTGGTGTGGTGGTGATATTTTTTACGTCTCTGTTTAAAATTACACATTATTTTAAGGCTGTCAATGAGGTAATTATGGAAATATATATTTTTTAATATGTGCATTATACATATGTGTTTAATAAATATTTAATTTTATTTAGTTTAAATTGTATTAATGAAAGTGCATTGTTATAATGCTTGTTTCGATGCTGTCATATTCAGGTTTTCGTGTTTAAAACAATTTCGACGTATGAGTGATATTGATTAATTGTTTGCTATTAAAATTGCTCATACGCCATGTGTATTTGTGTTTGTATAAAAAATTTAAGTTATTTAAGTGGTTTTACATTTTCTATATTTGTTTTTTATACTTTTATTGTATGATATTAACATGCCTTATTTTAGTGAAGTAACATGTTTAAATTTTATTAAAATTATATTTATTGTAAAATGATTTTGGATAATTCTAAGAATTATGAATCAGATAAAATTCATGTCATAATATCCCAGCAGTTTGAAAAGTGCCAATTGGAAACCTTGCTATATTACTACTTGTACAACTAACTAGTTCGATGTGGCTGCTAAAGTGGTAGTTAAATGGTTATCATTTGCACTACATTCCACCAGCATATTCAGTAATAAACAATAGTCAGATATTTGTCTTTAGTTTTTGAAAATAAATTCAAGAAAAATAAAATCTTCTAGAATATACCACTTCGATGGCCACATGTAATGCTGAATGTGGCCGTTTGTGTTTTCATTCTCAGTGATGATGTAGAAAATGCAAAAATAGAGAGTAGACTCACATGTTATTCTTAATAACAATTAGAGAGCAGTACAAATAAGAGCTGTGTGGTTAAGTGGTTAGAGCATTTGACTAGAAATCGAGAGGTTATGTGTTCAACCCGCTCTCAGAAAAATTTATTTTTCCTTTTTTTCTCAAATGCTGGAGTATTTTCAATACTGAATTTAATAGTGAAGTGTTATGCAGAGTGTGCCAATCGGCCACTTGCAATGACATCCCCGTGTTAAATTCACCAGTCAATAACGTTGCGAGTGGGTTGAAAATTCACTAGTAGTAGTTCTTAGTGGCCAACGAATGAACTGCAGGGATGCTTGTGTTTCATATAGTTCTTCACATTATAAGTTGACATGTGTAGCGCAACACTGTTGAACAATACTCCAAACAGTGGTCTCCTGGATACATCTCATGTTTTGGTCAGCTAATAATTCAACATCCATATAATATGGAATTTACTAAAGATCGACTACTATTAAAACCTTTTTAACAAATAAATACATTTTTCATAATAACAAAAAAATATGTTTCCATATTTCACTTCACTTATTTTTTCATCGAAAAAGTTTATTTTTAAACAAAAAAAAAGCTTTCTTAAATTTCTTAATTCCTTCTTAAATTTAAAACAAAAGTTCATTCAGTAAATTTTTCCCAAAAAGCTTAACTTTTAATAAAACTGTTACAGTAAAAAAAAAGATTTTCAGAAAACAAAAATATTTTTTTTATTGTGTGTATGACTTGAAAATGCGGGATTTACAATCGATGACGTATTTTTTAAACGCGGTTTTTGTTTTTAATAACTTATATGTTATTTTAAAAGGTTACATATCTGTCATTTATTCTCACTTAGTTATTGAACATAATATAGTAAACAACAAAGTATTTTTTTGCTTCGAAAATGTTGAACGTCATATGCGGAAGGTTTACTTTACTTCTTTAATTTGGAAAAAAGTGCCGCTGAAGAACACCGATTGCTCACCAAAGCTTATGATAAATGTGTTACACCGTTTTCAACGTGCGAATGATGGTTTGTTCGGATCAGAAGTGGTAATTTTGACACGGAAGACAAAGATCGCCCAGGACAGCCAAAAAAGTTTGAATACCAAGAATTGTAGGCATTAGCTGCTGAAATCTGGTCAGACCATCATAGAGAATCTGTACCGAATGAAAATTCATCAAAAAGCTGGGAAATTGGGTACCATACGAATTGAAGCCTGTAGAACTTGAAAGGCAATTTTACATGTCCGAAATGATGTTTGAGCGCTATAAAAGAAAATCATTTTTGCACCGAATCATTACTTGCGATGAAAATGGGATCCATTACAATAACCCGATTTGTAAACATACATATGTTGCCAGAAAGATGGGAAAACGTCATTGCTAACAATGGCCAATACTTTGAATGAATTTATTTTGTACAAATGTTTCAAAATAAATAATAAGGAAAAAGCTCCTATTGAAACTCAGTTAAAAAACAACAAAAACAATCTTTTCTTTTTCAGTAAATTTATCACAAAAAGCTAAATTTATCAGCTTTTTAAAAGCTCACTATTTTTTTACAATAAAATATGTTTCCAAAACAAAAAGCTTTATACATAAAGAAAATATTTTTATAGCTTTTTCATCAAAAGAACTTATTTTTGCAAAGGAAAAACTTATTTTTTAATCACAAAAAAGCTTTTTTAATACAAAATAATTCCTAAAATGCTTCATAAATTTCTTTAAAAAAATTTCTTTTTATAAAACCTTTTTTAGTAAAAAGGGCTCCTCAAAAAAAAATATTTTTTTTTATTTAAATAATTGTGTAATGAAAAAAAGCCTTAAAAAAACAACAAAAATCCAATAAAAAAAAACATTTATCTGAAAACATTTTATTTCTCATAGAAAAACCTAGACACAAAGGCTAGCTTTTTAAAAAAAATTCTAATAAGCTACTTCAAATAGTTTTAAAAGTTTATACTCTAAATTTCGCATTGTTTTTTAAAAATATGTTTCATTAAAAAACTTTTATAAAAAAGCTTTTTAAATTAGTTTTAACAAATAATCTTTTTTCATAAAAATTAACTTTTTGAAAAAGACTTAACAACAAAGCTTTTTTCATAATACAATTCTTTTTAAAAAGCTAAAAATTTAAAAAAAAAAAAAATATTACACTCTTGCCAAGGTTTGTTTGCAATTTCTAAAATGTCATTTGCGACCTTATGAAGTATGAATATCATTATAAATTATTATTTGAAAATATTCCAAGGTGAAGGTACAGCCTTCTAATTTGATTCATAATAAATGTATTTTTTAAAAGGCGAATGTATAAAGAAATATCTTATTTGTTTTAAATTAGTCCAGTTGTTTAAACTGATAAAAAGTAATCGTTATATTTTTTTTTGCAGAAGTTTACATATTTCAAAAATAATACAATATTATTCGAATATTAATCTCCAAGTTTAAGCTTATATATTGTTAAAATAGTACAATATTATTCGAATGTAAAACATTGTTTCACAGAAAATCCAACTTGTCTTACTATACTACGTATGATTAATATCAAATACAAAATATTATTAAATATTACTCATACGCCATAAACTTTATAGTCCATGTATGCATGTAATTACAAATTCTCTATTCTTCGTTTAGGTCCTCAAAAACCTTTGCCATCAATGGGATACACGCAGCATCAAAACAATTACACACAAACAACGTTCACTCCAATGCCTGGACTCATTTTCCATGTACACCATCGTTTCAAAAAATCCCGCTGAAATTATACAAGAATCCATGGAAATACATCAGCTGATATGTGAGGCAGCCTCCACAGCCAATAAATATTTCACCTATCAATTGCTAACAATCATTTCGATTGCCTTCTTAATCATTGTATTTGATGCCTACTACGTGCTGGAGACACTGTTGGGAAAATCCAAAAGGGAAAGTAAATTTAAGACCGTGGAATTTGTGACATTCTTTTCGTGTCAGATGATATTGTATTTGATAGCGATAATATCAATTGTGGAGGGCAGTAATAGAGCTATTAAGAAGGTATCTTCATTAAATAGAAATTAAAATTTATTTTATAATTTTTATTTTATATTTTTAGAGCGAAAAAACTGGTGGCATTGTTCATGCCTTATTGAATAAAGCCAAAAGTGCCGATGTTAAGGAGAAACTTCAGCAATTTTCCATGCAATTAATGCATTTGAAAATTAATTTTACAGCAGCTGGTTTATTTAATATTGATCGCACTTTATATTTTACGGTAAGTGTTTTTTAAATGTTGTTAAAATAAATAAACGTGTGAACAAAATATTTGCAATGTTATTTTTAATTTGTTTACAGATAAGCGGCGCTTTAACTACTTATTTAATAATTTTGTTACAATTCACCTCTAATTCACCACCAGCGGTCACACAAAATGGTTGCGAACCAGCACTTAATGTCACAGCAAATCATACGCAAACCTAAAATACTTATATTTTATTATTTTAAAGTGTAAATTCTTTTGTATTAATTGCTTATTTAAATATAATAAGGCGGCACGAATTTTTTGAAAATCAATTTCAATATTTTAATTACTGGTTTAAATAATTTAATCGTGAAGTTGCTTTGGCGTATCCTTTAAATCGCAGAAACAGCTGTTGTTGCAATAAACAACTTGGATTACAAGAAATATTTAAGATAAATATTCATAGTTGTTTGAGTCCTATTGGTACAACATGAATATTTGCAATGAAAAACGATAAAATTGTGCTGTTAATATAATTTTATTGCGCATAGACCTATATCTTGATGTTTTAAATAAATAACTAATATTTAATGATGTATTTTGCAGATCAAGGGAAACATAACTGATATGCAACAAAAAGTAAATATTCTGAAGGGGGAAGGAAATTACCCCCCCCCCCCCATAACAGAAATGTTTTAATATAAAAAAAGTAAATAAATTTTACTTTTCAAAACTTTTTGTTTTGCTAAATCGAATTCTATAGTCACAAATCTGCGAGAAACTCTTTTTAGAATATGATTGAAATCAGTGGGTGAGTTCGCGTGAAACTTGCTATCATAAAATAAAACTCTTTCGAGGAGTTTTATTTTCCCGTCATAAACTCTTTTAAGGAGTTTTATTTTTTCCGTCAGAAAATAAAACTCATTTTATGTAAATTGGCATCTAAAGCTTGGCGCATTGCAATTGAAGAAATTTTCATTAAAATAAAAACAAGTAGGATTTGAATTTGTTATTGTTTGATTCCTATTATTAAATTGTTGTTTTTTCTTAAACATATAAATTACTACACACATTATATCGGATAGACTCCTCAAATGAGTTTTATTTTATGAAGGCAAAATAAAGCGCCTCAAATGTGTTTTATTTTATGACGGAAAAATAAAACTCCTCAAATGAGTTTTATTTTATGACGGCTAATTAAAACTCTATTTTTAAGAGTTTCAACCGAACTTTTATTTTTTCGTTGAAAAATAACTGTTAACTGTGGAGTTGATCACCATAGATTCTGATAAAGCACTTCAATATGAAAATATTGTTATTTGACAGTATAGGTCTCCGTTGACTCTAACTTGGAGAGTTTTTGAGTTGAAATTTTCGGTCCCTGAAAAATACCAGTTTTGACTCAAAAACTGAATTTAAAAAAAACAAGTAAGAGAGCTATATTCGGCTGTGCCGAATCTTATATACCCTTCACCAAATTATACTTAGAAATATTTTTTTTTAAATATTTTTATTTAAACAAAATCTAATTTTTTTTAATGTTTTAAAATTTAAAAATTTTTTTTTTCCAAATTGTTTTTTAATTTTTTTTTAAAAAAAGCTTTTTCAAAATTTTTTTTTTTAAATTTCTTTAATTAATTTTTTTGGAAAAAGAATTTATGACAAAAAAAAATGTTTGATGAAAAAAAAATTCGGGTTAAAAAATATTTTTTTCCGATTTTGATCCATTGTATGTCCAACTTATATACGTCGTTGCAAAGGTCTTTGAAATATCTATCATTAGATATCCATATTGTCTATATTAATGACTTAGTAATCCAGATATAGGTCAAAAATAGGTCAAAAATCGAGGTTGTCCTAGTTTTTTCCTTATATCTCAGCCATTTGTGAACCGATTTTCTCGATTTTAAATAGCGGCCGAGCCGGAAGAATTTCGGAGATATTGATGTATGAATCGTGTATGTAAGTTATTTGGGGGCTTCGGAAAGTTGATTTCAACACACAGGCGGGTCGCAAATGAAAAATGTGGAAATTACAAACGGAATAACAAACTTATATATACCCTTGCCACTCATGGTGAAGGGTATAAAAAAAAAATTTTTCTCCTAAAATCAGGAAGATTTTTAGGAAAAAACGGTTTTTACTCTCAAACTTGATTTTTCTTCAAAAAGCCGAAAACAAATTTTCCAAAAAAAAAATCTTTGGACATTTTCTATTTTCTAACAGAAATCTGTTACAAAAGTATTCCAGTTTTTATTTTTATAATTCCCCAGGGCATAGGAGACACTACTTGACAAATAGAATAAATAATTTTTGACACAAATATTCGATGAAAATATAAAATTTCTTTAATATACTAAAATTGATTTATCAAACTACGAAAAACTAAAATATTTACTATCATATTTTTTATTTTTAATTTTAGCACTTTTCTATATTTGTATAGTATTCGATTAAATCACTTTAATAATATTTAATATTAATATTTAGATTAAAATATAAATTTGCTGGGTACTACTATTCTAAAATTGATTTATTAAAACTGTGGAATAGTAAAATTTTCATTTTAAAATTTTTAATATTAAGCACGGTTAAATTTGTCTTAATTTTTCTTAATAAATCAAAGTATTTTTATTATTTGCATAATATTCAGTTATATCAATCAAAGTACTTTAAAAATAATCAAAACAGTTTCAAAATATTATGTTAAAAGTTTAATTTGATTTAAAGAATTTTTCATTAGCATAAGATCAAATGTAAAAAATAAAATAAAAACTTAAAGATTTTATAAATAAAAAAACAAATACTATATTTTAAACAAATTGCAAATGTTATTAAAAAATTATTTTGAGGAATGACCAAAGGATTTAGAATTCAAATATTTAATATTTTAAACATGCTCTAACATGTTTGGTACTAAACAAATACCATAACACATTATTTTAGTGCAAAGGTAGCAATTGCTTTAATAAATTTAATATTAACCCTACTTTTAGTTGTTTGAAATCATAATTTCCAAGAATTTGTAGAAATTATAAAAAAAAAAATTATTATTAAATTGATTTATTACTCATCATAGCAACTAAATAGCAAATGTCAAGTATCAATAAAATATAACTTAACTTTCGTTTAGATAAACACGGGTAAATGTCAATAATAAAACACACTGCAAATAAATTTAATTTCGCACATACTTACTTACATAAGTATTTAGCAAAGGCCTAATGCAAGGCCTTACTTTTTGTAAAAATAAAATATAACAAATTTTTATAAAAAATTATGTATTTCTGAAAGAGATTTCTTTGTAGGCATTCTAACAGGCTTGTTATTATACACCATCTTACAGTTATGCTAAAATAACAATAATGGTATGCAGTGTCATCACACGTGTCTGGTATATAAGGCCTTCTGAAAGGCCTCTTATCAGCTTAACTTTCCCTTGAGTAATCATGAACTTATAGGAATGACATACACTCATAATAAACATTCTTTTAATTTGTTGTCTTTAGTGTAAAAGTGTTGATGACACTGACAGTGGTAATAACCGTAAACAGTTATTTGACATACGTTATATTGAGTGGATATGAAGTATTTTATATTGTTTAATCTAGAACCAAACGTATTATACATTCATACTTATAGTTTGCCAGTAATAAAAATATTTAATTGAATTTTTCTTACGTCATTTAGTTTAATAATTTAAATAATTTTAAAAATGTTAAATTATACACTATTTAAGGTAGGGAGACATACATATATTTAACTGGGTGGATGGATAAATCAATAAATTATAAAAATGCTTTAAAAACATTTTAATATTAAACTGGCCACATTATTAAATTAACTGGAGTAAGTAGCAGTATTAAAACTAGCAATTGCTAAGGATTTTTTTACAACTAGTTACCATTGAGTTTACTGGTATACTTTAAAGTGGTGTCAATATACTATGATAGTTATTACTTAATAATTTTCTAAACCAAAGCATTACAGGTGGTGTCAATTAGTAACTGTGCCCATTAAATATCGCCAACAAAATTCTCATACATATTTGTATTATTATTTATAGGATCACTAAAGATGAGTTAATAGTTCCATTCACAATAACATCCACGTTAAAGGCGTTGCAAGATGTTAAGTAGCTAATGGTGATTCTTAGTGATAAATGTATGTGTCAATATAAAACTAGTTCCATGAACTGCAGGGAACATATTCATATGTAGATATATGAGTATGTAACTCGCAATAATGCAATATGTGGTTTTTATAATTAATTGAAATTGAATTATTAAATATGCACACAACAACTTATTAGAAAAAAATACTGTTATTGTCTACAATTAATATACAAAAACATAAGTTTACTTATTTGATATTAAATATGTAAAGAAATCTGAAATAAAATCTGAAATCTGAAAAAAAAATAAAACTCTGCTGCGCGAGTGGACGTCAAATGTCACAAAAGTCAAAGTTCATTAAGATTAATAAATTTTCTTTGAAATAATTAAAATTTTCCTTATCAATTAATAAAATAGTGTTACGTATATTTTAAAGATGATAAACGATGATAAAATGAAGAATCGAAATATAAGACAAAAAATCATATAAACTTTATATTGTGGTTATAGAAGTACCCACATTGTATTGTTAAATTAATGTCCTATAACTCGAAAATTGTTAATGGTACCCCAAAATGATCTTAAATAAAAACAACTTTTAGAGATTTGACCTCGAATATATAGATTTTGTTGAATTGATCCATGTCAATTTAGCAGTGAAAGGTTTCGGGTACATTAGGGTGGTTTTATAAAATCGATTTCCGATTTTTATAGATACTCACGTCTAGAATTGTGCCATTTAGTATAAAAATACGGACTCTGCCGTCCCGTGCCCCGAAGTTTTAAAATGACTACTACTTTTTCTCATTTTGACCTCACTTATTTTCTCAACTATTCTGACATCTCTTGAACTTTACGCAATTTTGCAACATCTGGCATTTACTACTTCATTTTTCATTACTAATCATGTATTACAGCAGAAAGTAAAAATCTGGGAATCTCAATTTTGGTTTTGACTTGTCGCTTGTAAAGGTACTTACAGAGAAATGTTAATTTAAAGTTTGTTGTTGCAATGTTGGTAAGCAAAGGAGATGATGAACAACTACTGGGAATCTCCGCTTTAGGTAATAGCGCAGGTATCAGTCAGGCAGAAGCTGTTAGCGAGGCAAAGTCCGATTGAGCTAAAACATTTACAATCGTATTTTTACACTAAAAGGAACAATTCTAGATGTGAGCACTTAAACATTTTAAGAAAAAAAATTTTGCCCTTTCACAAAAACTTAAATTCCACATAGAAAATCTGAAATTCAATTAGAGGTGCGAACCGAGTTTTATTATTGACAATATCGCCGAAGAATATCTCTTTTTTAAGTTAATATGGAGCTGGAATTTTTCAAAATTTTTAGCTTTATTTCGAAACATTTGTACAATATAAATTTATTCAAAGTAGTGGTCATTGTTAGCTATGACCTTTTTCCATCTTACTGCCAACATATGGATTCCGAGCCAAAAGAACTGCTTATCTTTTAAGACCAAGAACGAAACAAGCCAATTTCGGATACTATGTTCTAAAGCGAAGCGTATCCTAGAGAGAGCGTTCTGCAACGATCGAAACAAATAGCAGTCGGACGCGGTACGTTCTGGTCTATTAAGTGGGTGAGGCAAAACTTCCCAACCACTTCATTCTAAATACTTAGTTTTAAACAGATATTGCATTATGTGGCCGAGTGCTGTCATGATGGAATATTACGGTTTCATGTCTGGCCAATGCTCGCTTCTAACGAATGAGTTGTATTCGGTACAGGTTCCCTGTGATGGTCTAGCCAGATTTCAGCAGCTCATAATATATAGTACCCTTTTGGTCCCAGCAAATACAGAGAATTGCCTTAGCGCCATGGATATTTGGTTTTGGTATCGATTCGGCTGGTTGACCGGGCTTCACGTACGATATCTTACGCTTCGGGTTATCGTAATGGTTCCATTTTTCATCGCAAGTAATGAGGCGGTGCAAAACTGATTTTCTTTTATAGCGTTCAAGCATCATTGCAAAATTGTCTTTAGTCAGTTGCAAAATTGTCTTTAGTCAGTTTCCCTGCTTTTGGATGAATACTGCTGCTCGTAAACATTTAGAAATTGGTGCTAGACTAGCTCCTAATGACTTTACAATCTCCAATTCTTGGTCTTCAAATTTGTTTGACTGTCCTGTGCGATCTTTTTCTTCCGTGTCAAAATCACTACTTCTGAACCATCACTCGCACTTTGAAACCGGTGGGACACTTTCACCATAAGCTTTGATGAGCAATCGGTGTGTAAATTAAAGAAGTAAATTGAAACTTCCCGCATATGACGCTTTGTTGGCACAAAATTCAAAATTTTCGAAGCAAAAAAAAACTTGCTGTTTACACTATGAAGAGAGAATAAATGTCAGATATATGCCCTTCAAAATGACATACATATAACCAGGGAAACCAAAATATGCAAATGCATGTTTTTTCTGGTGAGTCTAATGAGCACATGGATAAGATATTTACACGTTTCAGAACTATTTAAGAATTTTGGCATCGATTTGTTAGTGCATATTTTTGCATATTTTACCCTTAAGCATATTTTTGCATATATTTGTTTTAACAGCATATTAATGTCATATTTTTGCGTTTTTAGAGCATATTTTACTGTTTAATAGCATATTTGCACATATGACTTTATCAACAACAAGTTTTGTCTTACTTATTTTTCGCTGCTGTGTTACAGGTTTTTTCTTCCTTTGTTTAAAATTCAAAATTGAAAAATATATGGCTTTTTTAATATAAAATAAACACTATTTTAATAATAGCGCCATCTAGATATCAAATTTTAGTTCTAATTCAAACTTAACCGTTCTAAGTGTTAAAAAAATATTGTATTTTAAATTTGCTCCTATAACATCAGTTGATGTCGAAAGCACATTTTCTTTTGGATCTGAAAACATCCAATTGACAACGATTTTTATTTGAAAATTTAAGTCAACATTTTGTAATTTATTGCAATAATATCCTTAATTGAAGAAGTGACTTTATATTTATATAAAATATCATAAAAAAATACCTCTGGAGGCCTTTTCATAGCTTAAGTTCCTATTGTTTATATGTTGTACTTATTTCTTCGCTATACTTGTTTTAGTTCATGTTATTTTTGTTTATTTTATGTTACTTTACCTTTTTAGAAATTTTTAGTTAAAAATTATGTAAACGTTTGTTTTTTTAAGAGCATATTTTTTAAATTTTAAGAGCATATTGTAAAGTTTTCACTGCATATTTAAAGCGCTTAAAATACTTTTTTAGAGCATATTTCCGGTTTCCCTGCATATAACTTATTAAAAACAAAAACCGCGTTCAATTGTAAATCCCGCATTTTTTAAGTCATATACCCAATAATAAGAATATCTGCGTCTAATTAACCTAAATGTTTTGTTCAATTTGTATCAATTGAATTTTCCTCATTTGAAACTATAATTTCTCTAAGTGTATAACAATAGAAACAAAATACTGTAGTAAATTCGGCACAGAAATATATAAACAAGAAACAACAATGGAAATTTAATACGGCTGAAACAATTAAAATGCGTATATTGTTAATGCAATATTATTGTACATAAATATATTTTGGCTATAAAGGAAAGGAATCAATTAAGTAAGTAATACACAGAGAACTATAGGGAAACATAACACAGTTAATACAAGAGTAAACGAGTTTTACAAATTTTGGAAATGTTGGACTTATTATAAGACTTATTAAATTTATCATAACATATTCATTCATAAGGTTGATTTTTAAATTTCTGATGTGATCAATATTTTAAAATAAATAGTTAGTGCTGGTTCACACACGTCAAGTTTACTTGAGCTAGTCTTGAGTTTATTGAAGAGAGAGGAATAAAAAGAGGAAAATCTTTTCAATCTCCTCTCTCTTCAATAAACTCAAAACTTGCTCAAGTAAACTTGACGTGTGTAAACCAGCACTTACTGTAACCGAGCCAATAAAACAAAATGAATTATGAACCTTTAAACACGATTTCAATAACTAATTGCTTTCTAATCCTGCTATACTAAAGCATTAATTTTCCAAGTGTAAGTTTGTTCATTTAGTTGGTTTGCAATTAAATAATTGTTGGAATTGTTGAAGATAATTGGTTGTAAACATAAACAAAAAACAAAACCATAATAGGGACACAATAACGCCTGCGCTTTGTGTCACACCGCTTGCTCAAAATATATAGTCAAGACAATATTTATCTAGTTGTCTACGACAAACAATTTATTTACTCTACATAAATAGTAAAGGGGTGTCATGTTTAATCGACACCCTTTACATCAACGTAGGTACTTTATACCATGAGGTCCTTATTACAAATACAATTAAGTTTCATTCATTTCTGCTCTAAGTTGTTGCTAAAAAAAAACAAAAAAAACAATAAAAAAGCCACCGTGGCTCAGTTACCTACTTGTTGTAGAATACATATGTATCTATCTATATGTAGTATATACTTAGTATCTATGTGCATAATGACAATTAATAGCTATAAATTACAACAAACACAATGATATACTTAACAAAGTATACATTTTAACTAAAGCGACATTTGATAGAGTTACACACATTGCAAGGATTCAGTTATCAACAAGTGGCCTTCTAAAACGGACGTGAAGTGAAATATTATTAATAATTAATTTCCGGTGCAAACAAAAGTGTTAATTTTTTTTGTTTTACAATTTCGCCAATAAATCACTAATTAAGCAAGCAATGGGTTTTAAAATCTGGGAACGTTTCTCACAAGCCGACAATATATTTCAATCGTTGAGACCACTAACCTACATTTCCATAATTGGTTTGGCCCCCTTCCATTTGAAATCCCAAAAGGAAGTTCGTACTTCGGCCTTGTCTTTTGTCGCCGGCATTGCCCATTTCCTGTTCTTTTTGTTGTGTTTTTTTCTGTCGCGTCGTGAAGGTGGCTCCATTATTGGTTATTTCTTTCAAACGAACATCACCAAACTGGGCGATGCTACACTTTCGCTTACGGGTATTATAGCCATGTTGACGATATTCGGTTTTGCCATTGTGAAACGGGATAAATTGATAAATATTATACAGAATAATTTGGTCGTTGATGAGATTTTTGTGCGGTTGGGCATGAAATTGAATTATCGCAAAATTTTGTGTTATTCATTTGTAATATCCTTTGGTATGCTGCTGTTCAACGTTATTTATTTGTGTGTCAGTTATATGCTGCTGAGATCGGCCCAGATAACGCCTTCGTTTGTGGTGTTTACAACATTTGCGCTGCCGCACATCAACATCAGTATCATGGTATTTAAGTTTTTGTGTACCACTCATTTGGCGAAAAGTCGATTTCATATGATGAACGAGGTAAGACTGATGGAAAGTGATGGTATGAATTAGGAATGACCAAAAAGTGTGTTAAGGAAGAGTAACTTTGAAATAGGTGTGGATCTTACCAACTGCAAGGTTATAATTAATATATTTTCTTTATGAAAATAATGAAATCCAACAATAAAAGTTATTGCAGGACATCACATACTAAGGCCACAACTATTTAGTATAATGTTTTATTATTTATCTAGAAAAGTGTCGTCACATTTTGTTAACAAAATCTGACATTGAAAAAGTAATTTAGACTGCCCCGCCACAAGATTCATGAACTATCTTTATGTTTATGATGTGTTGTAAATCTCATCTATTTAAACCTCAATTGTTGAGTAATAGAATTCGCGATTGATTTCGCAGCCAACAATTAAGGAGCCGCAGAACAAAAGGTACTTTTTCGTATTTTTGCAAAAATATATTTTTTGGTATTTTTATAATATTTGGGTTGAAATCTTTTAGAAATAATCAAGTTAGCAATTTTTTTTTATTTTTTTACTAAGTAAGTGTGCTCAACAAAACGTACAACACTAGTATAAACGAATAACTAGTATAATTTCAATGTGTAATTTGTTTATATGAATATTAGATCAGGATTAAAACATTCATTTAAAATATAATCGTTAAAAAAAACGCATAATAACTTTTTAATTTTGTTTTTAACAAAACGTACTTTTTTCTTTATTTTTTAACAAAAAGTTCTTTTTCCGATATTAAAATGGTTTTAAGTAAAACATCCTTAACATTTAATGTGGTGACTTATGGCAGTTAGATGTATCTATTGATAAGTAAGAAGCTTATTAACATTTCCAGGTTCATGCAGTTTTTTTAATGGGGCGAAATAAATAAAACTCAATTTCCCAAAAAATTTAAATGAGCGAAAAAGTACCTTTTGTTCTGCGGCTCCTCAATTAATTTGTCTTTACATCAAGCTGCATTGACAACTAAAGAAATCAATCCCTATTTTTGGATTGTTCGTCAATTGGTTTGTCAAATGTGTTCTTATAAGTATATCCTAGATAATTTAGCATGAAGTCAATTGTCACTCGAGTGTCTAAGTAGTCTATAGCGTAGTAACTTTAAGTAAGTAATGTACTTTAGAATGTAGTTATTTTTCCCATAAGACGTAATCTGCTTCTTGTATCTTATTCGAATCTTACTTCTCTTTTCATATTGGTAACTCAAACAGACTTATAATGTTGAAAGGCCGAACCATTAGCAGTGAAAGCAACCTGTTCGAACTTAATCTATGTTGCAGGACTTTATTATTATTCTGTATCACACTGACAACTTACATCTCTTTTCCTGTTGGTAACACAAAAAGACTTATGAAGTTTGACCCACTTTGCCCAAACCGTTAGTACCGAATGAAAACTGTTCGAACCAAATCTATGTTGGATTATCTAAAGACAAAGTCTATAAGATTTCTGTCTTCTTAAAGATATTGACAAACTGTTTTCTTTTTATATGTTTTGGATATTAACAAACAAGTGATGCATGCGTCTGCAAAGTGGAAGTGTTCGCACTTGAAAAAAATAATTGTATTGTATAATTTATTTAATTTATTTATTGAAATCTCTACATTATTATAAACTGAAATTCAATGGACATATTTCAGAATGGCTACAAGTGTGGAATGCTCAATATCTCAATATCTTAACGTTCGGAATAGAATAGGAATATTTATTAACTAATTGGTTAACGATAACTGGCTAACAATATGCATAATATTTGGATTGATTGGATAAAGAAATCAATAAAACTTAGCCAGCCCATAAAAAATCATATTCTCGTTTTGACGAAGTGAAAATTTAACTTTTCAACAACTACGAATTCCTTTGTAACCCTATTCTTCAGATCAATAACCTAGTGACGATTAGCTTTCAAATTTGTAAAGAAATCGGATTTTAACCGAATGGATAACGTAGTCTAAGTTTATATTGTAATGGTTGGTCGGTATTCTAGTGTTGTATAAATCAAATTTCCAGATTCCGTTTTTCACATTTATGTTGTATACATCTGAATAATATATTGAGCTCGGTCCCTTGTGGCTATGAATGCCAACCAATGTAATCGAGGACCATTAGAAGAAGTGCAAATAAGAACCGAAAGCCAGATATCAATAGGATATTTCAAATTATTTATAAAACTTTTGGTCATTCCTTTGTTAACACAGATACCACAGAATGACCTTTATTTAACACCTCTTTATTTCAGATTCTTCAGGACATTTTAGACTCTCACATCGAAGAGAGTAATGCCATGGAACTTTCGCCCCTACATTCGATAGTACGCATTAATCGCAGTGTACCCCGTAGACGGCCGGCTAATATCTCTGTAACGGCCAGTAAACGCTATAGCGTGACTTCAATTATTAGGCAAAATCCGGAATTTTCCCTTAAACAAGTTACCAACATACACAATCTGCTTTGTGATATTTGCAATACCATAGAGGAATACTTTACATATCCACTGCTGGCCATAATAGCCATATCCTTTCTTTTCATATTATTCGATGATTTCTATATACTTGAAGTAATGTTGAATCCAAATTGTGTGGAAGTTTTCGAGGCCGATGAGTTTTTCGCCTTCTTCTTTGCCCAAATGTTGTGGTATGTCATTATAATAATTGTAATTGTAGAGGGCAGCAGTAAAACCATCAAAGAAAGTGCTAAATGTGCTGCCATTGTTCACAAGACTCTGAACATAACTGATGATCCGGAAATACGAGATCGTTTGTTGCGCTTGTCCTTGCAGTTACAGCATCGTCGTGTACGATTTACGGCAGCAGAACTATTTAATTTGGATCGTACTTTGATATTTACGGTAAGTTTAAGAGAGCATAATTTTCTATAATTGTTTGTGATTAGTTTTTGGTTGACTTAATTCTGTATATTACAGATTACTGGTGCTGCTACTTGTTATCTAATCATATTGGTTCAATTTCGAACCACCCATCACTTGGATGCCAATCAAAACAATACAAATTGTGTATCGTAAATTTTGTGTTTTCATCAAATATGTTTTTTATTGTAAAGTGTGCCAAAAATTGTTAAATCAATATGAAAGTGTAATAAATGTGCCTTTTTGTTAAATGAAAAGTAATAGGATAATAGCTAACTAAAACTAAATGTTTGTCATTATTAAAATTTTAAAGAGATTTATATTTATTCGTTTTAAAGAGTTTTTCGGAAATGAGCGCTTTATGAAAACTTAAGTAGACCCCTTTCACACGGTTTGTTGTTGGGCAAGAGACTTGCGCAACTAAATTGCCTAGTGTGAAAGGGGTCGTACAAGTGTTATTCGAACGAGGATAGAGTGGTCAAACCGGTTTTCGAATTATTCGAAAAACCGGTTATTTTCCAATTTTCCGGTTTTTTAAACCGGTTTTTAAAAAAGGACGGTTTTCGAGTTATTCGACAAACCGGTTTTTTTGTCTCGAATTATTCGACAAAATCGAATATTTTTTTTTATTTATTTTAAGATTCTGCTTTTTAGGTAAACAAAATTTATTTTTTTGCAGTTTTTTAATTTTTTTGAAAAAAAAAATTCGAATAGTTTTTTTTTAAATTTTTGAGATTTAAAATTTTTTTTTTTGGTTTTTTTAATTTTTTTTAATTAAAAAAAATCGGGTTAAAAAATATTTTTTTTCGATTTTGACCCATTGTTGGTCCACCTTACATGGTTTTATATACGTCATTGCAAATGTCTTTGAAATATCTATCCATATTGTCTATATTAATGACTTAGTAATCCAGATATAGGTCAAAAATCGAGGGTCCTGGTTTTTTCCTCATATCTCAGCCATTTGTGGACCGATTTTGCTTATTTTAAATAGCAATCTTCTCGTAAGCATGTCTGACATAAAGATTTGGATCCCGAAGATATCTGGGGTCTTCAACAGACAGACAGATGGACATGGCTTAATAGACTCCGCTATCTATAAGGATCCATAATATATATACTTTATAGGGTCGGAAATGAAAAATTTAGAAATTACAAACTTATATATACCCTTCTCACGAAGGTGAAGGGTAAATAAATCAATTATTTATATGAAAATCATAATAATAAGAATGCGATTTCTAACCATACAAGAAAAAAAAAGGTGAAGGAAATTCTAGGCTTTTGATTTTTGGAACATCAGCTGCTTGCGGCTGGCTGGCTTTGGAGATTTTTTTGCTTGCAAGAAAAACCAGGTTCGTGGTATTATCGAACTTTAAAAAAAAAGAATTTGTGAATTTTTTTAAAATTTCGTTCGTTTATTTTTTATTTTTATTTTTTTAGTGTAGCAACACTGGGCTGAATGAATGAAGTTGTTGCCAGCGTAAAAAAAGTAGTAAAATTTACTGTACTGCACTGTATTATCTTTATTTTTGAACCGCCTTACCACGGTCTAACCTTGCGGTTATTATTTTCGGTGTAGCTACGCCCAGAAAAATTAAAGCTATTTATTTGTTTTGCTTGGTAAAATAGTCGCATTCATTCATTCATTCATCCATCATCTTATAATTAATAATATATGATGTTGTTGTATATGTAAAAAAAAGACTTAAATAAATAAAATAAATATACCTTTATTATGTGTTGCAACACGCCCCTGTAACCATATTTAAAAATACCGGTAAAAGCAGCTCCCAAAGATAAAGCAGTACTCAGGTGATAAATGAGTGCATGTGATAAGGCAGTTTCTTCATTTATTGCATTTGGCAACGCCTTAACAAATCAGCTGGTGGAAAAAATAAATTGTTGTACACACCGCTTTTTTGTTGTGATTTAAATAAAAAAACCTGTAGTCTGTCTGGGAGCAATCGGTCATAGTTTTTTTTGTTTTTATTCGGTAAATCTTCTGAATTTGTTTAAATGTATGGACCAAAAAAACAGTAAAAGGTAAACATGATCAATTATATTTTCCAACCTTTATTACGACTCCCTTTATTTTATTAGACCCTGGCGCAAACTTGTCAAAAAGTTGCAAAGGAAAAACAGAAGACAAAAAATGGCTCGTCAAAGAGACAAAGAATTGGAAGAAGGTGAGCTTAAGAATCTTACTAATATTCAGTATAATACTCACAATTTTTAATTTCCCCTTTAAGCTGAATTGGAAGAACACAAAGATCCCTTATATGAGTCTTGGTTGGAATATAAAGCGGAAGTCGAAAGACAACAATTGTTGGCCGAAGAAAATGAACGCCAACTTCAGGAAGAGCAATGGCTGCGCAGGGAACTGTTGGCCCAAGATCAATTCAGAAAAGATGAATTAAAAAGGAAAGCTGAAGAGGCCAAATTAGAAGCTGAAAGACTAAAACAGTTCGAGGATTTAAAAAAGCTGCAGGAACAACGTCAGAAAAAACGTGATGAGCTAAAATTACAGGCTGAAAAAGAGACCAAAGCATTAGATGATATCATGAGAAATATGCAGGAATATTTGGATGACTGTACCATGAAAACCCCTGACATATTAGAACGTATTATGGAATCCAGACCTGGGGGGATATCGTGTGAATTCTTTGATAAAACTAATTGTTGTGGTTACGGCCCCAACTGTTCGTTTAATCACAAACGTCCTTATTTGTCCAAAATTATACTAATTAAGCACTTCTTTCTACATCCTCTGCTGGAGCAACAAGAACATGAAGAGTACTCCAGGTCTGATAGTGAATTAGAGTTAAGTGAACGCGATTTACGTGATGCGTATGATGAATTCTGTGAAGATGTATGGCCGGTTTTGGAAGAGTTTGGTACTATTATCAACTTTCGTACAAATCGCAATGTTCGTGCTCATTTGAGGGGACATGTTTTTGTAGAGTATGAAGACAAAAGGTAAGTTATTCGTGTATAGTCCTAAAGTAATAAAAATAACTGAAAAGAAATAATATAAATATTTGTAGATCCGCCTTGAAAGCTTTTATAAATCTTCAAAATCGTTATTATGCTTCGAAACGAATGAGTGTTGAATTCTCCAATATACGTCTATGGCGTTCAGGAGTTTGTGGTATGAGCTTCGTATCCTTTTTAAACAATCTCTATTTTTAATTTTATTTATTCATCAAGATTCAGTTATGTTTTTTTTAACAACCATCAACTGTTAAATTTTAATCGTTTTATTACTATTTCCTTAACTTTTATTTCGTGATTTTCCTAAAGGCTTATCGTTAGGTCGCAAATGTCCCAAGGGTACGAAATGTAACTTTTTCCATTTAATGAAAAATAAGAGCAATAAATACAACAGGCACATAGATAATCCGGATAGATATCCAGATAAAAGTGTTAAATCATTAAGTCAGACACCACAAATGATGAGGTAGGAATTTAAAATTAATTTAAAATAATTGTAACACTTAATTGCATTTTAATTTGTAGCATGGAAACTACTGATTCCCGTAAAAATCAAAGCATGGAATCCCGCAATTGGCGTTGGTCTGAAACTCCAGAAATTGAATTGAAATCTGCAAATATACCAACAAAATTAAAAGATAACAGCAAAGAAAAACATAAATACTCAACCAGCTCAAAATCACGTAAATCTTCACACAGACGAACAAGATCTAAAAGTCCAAATTCTCGCTATAACAAATATGCCAAAAGATCCACATCAAATTCTAGTCACGATGAAACATCAAGAAAATCCAAATCAAATAGTCCTTATTCTTCCCATCATAAAAATAAAACTACTTCAACAGAAAATCATAGATCTCACAAGAAAACAAGAGATAACAGTCCAAGTTCGAGACATAAACATCGGCGGCATTCAAAATCTCCCACTGAAACATATAAAGCAAAATCTAAGAAATATAAATAAGCAAAAATTGCAAGGTAAGAATGGTTTATTACATTTTACACATGTAGATTATAAAATCCTAAAAAAAATTTATCAGGGAGAATTAAAATTTGAATTCATAAAAGAAAAACAGCGAGCTGTTAAAAGTAAATTATTATTTTTATCTTTTTTATCAAACTCTCCGGTTTGTGGCATAGAGAACATAGAGCGGAAACTAGAAAAAATATCAAACAAAAGAAATACTCAAAATAATTTTGTTTTCACATTGTTTTTTCTACTAATTCATTCTCACCACTTAGGTTTTTGACAACTGAGTTAGGTCTTTGACAGGAGAGTTTCCGCTCTATGTCTATTCTCTATGGTTTGTGGTATTTACCGTGTTTGTAAATGAATCGAGCAGCTGTATGGTGTCAACATTGCTCTTGATGAACCAAGTATTACCTAAGAATATATGTAGATATGCTGTTGGTAGAGCTATCAGTAAATAAAAAATATGTCAATCCATTTTTGTACTCAATAATTATTAAAAATTCTGAAGAGAAATACACAGTGCGAAAAGGAAAAAAAACTCAAACAAAAAAGTATAACAAGCTACCAAAGAACAACAAGTTAGAATTTTTTCACCAAAAATTAAGAAACATTTCTTAACCAGTTAATCAATAATAAACTGGCTGTCGAATTATTCGAAAACCGATTTTAACATGTTTTAAAACAGAAAAAAACTGTTTGCGGTTTCGATTTTTAAATACCCTACTTGCAAGACAAGTCAAGGAACTAACGTTGGAAGTGCGGAAGAGATTGTTGTTGAAACGATAATCGGATTCGATATAACTTTCGTAGATGATTCATCAATAAATCAGCTATCGAGAAAATCGTCTGGCCGAGATATAAGGAAATAAACCAGGACAACCACAAATAACTTACATACATTATTGACACATTAATATATCCGTTTTAGTCCCGGTTGCTATTTAAATTAGGGGAAATCGGCCCACACATGGCTGAGATATAATCATAAAACCACGGTTGCCTTAATTTTTTTTTAAATTTGTTTCCCACCTAAAATTATATTTGAATTAAAACACATCATAGTTTTGTTTTTAATAATTTTATTGATTTTTTTGTAGTTTTTTTAATATTTTTTTTTTCAATTTCAAACAGTTACAAATTAGTAAAATAAAGACAATTTTTTTGTTGTTTGGAGAAAAATAGCTAAATCTGAATGAAAGAAATACAGTATTTATCGTTTTGTTTTGTTTCCTCTATACAGTATTGAACTAATAAATATTTTACAACAAATAAAAAAATGTTTTGCATATAATACAATAATCGTTTAAACTCATATTTTTTCTATAAAGTGGCAGTTAATTGAAAAGAAATATTGTGGAATTTCGCAAAACGAATAGAAAAAATAGTGAGAGAATATGTTTGGTTGTTTTTTTTTAAAAAAAATAGTAAAAAATGTTTTGTGGTTTTCTTTGTTTTTTGTTTTATAAATTCTAAAGTCTATTTTGTTTTCTTTATAAAATAAAAAATAAAAACAAAAAATAAAATAAAAATAAACTTCTCCTCCTTGCAGTAGGTAATAAATTTAAAGACGAATACCAGGATTGGTAGCGGCAACATAACGTAACAACTCATCGTTATCCTCGCAGATGAAGGGTTTCTCGTGATAACAGGCCACATCGTGCCATGCGATACCGTCATTGTAGACATTGTTCAAGACAGACAAACATTGTTCCTTGGTCTGGTTGATGTCGTATTCGGCGTTGTCGGGTTGAGGACGCTTCTTGTGGCCGGTTTGAGACCAAGGATTGTAGCCCCAGCCTTGAGGAATGCGGTTGGTGGCTTGGATCTTCTCGCGAGTTGCAGACCAGAACCAACCATAAACATTCTTGGGTTCCAAATCGGGACGATTTTCACAGCCGTTGAAATCGCAGATACGACCGGCAGTCCAGATATAGGGAACATCGTTTTGTTGGATAACACGGAAGATTAGATTATTTTTTTCTTGGGTCTCCAAGGCAACCAAGTCCATACAGTATTCACGGCACAAGTTACGACCATCTAACCAATCGACTTTCTTGTTGGCCAAAGCGGGTACATGAGAACTCAAGAACATGTTCTTGCCACGATAAGAGAATTCCTTGGGACCTAGAAGTAGCGAAAGAGAGAAACATTATTATTAGTTTTTGTTTGTTTTGTATGTCAATAGTTATTTGCCAATTTCGTTTTCATTCATGACTTGACAATTTCATTTAGCCTTAAGACGAGATTGTTTGTTGTTTAAATATCTTAGGAAATAGCTTTTAAAAAAAACTATCATCATTATTGAAGACAACTTGCGCAACATCATTATCAACCACATCATGATTTCTAATATCTTTCAACAGAGCCACACAACATACATAATGATAGCTTTGTTTGTTTTACGTTCCCTACTAAAGTAATCATTTTTTAACTGTAGGGCTTTCAAAGTTCGTTTTTTATTTGTATTGAACGAAGTAGCTTTAATTGTTGTTGATTTTTGCACTTCCACTATAATTTTTTTTGCCTTTTCAGGCCTTTAATATAAACACCACAAACTTTTCCGTTTAAATTTACACAGTTTGCTAAAAAATAAACATTTGTTTTTTTTTCTTCATGTGTACATACGTACATACATACATATCTATGTAAATGTACTATGTAATAATTATTTTTTTGAGTTTGTGTATTAAAATACACTGCCACAAACTCGTTTTTACAGTTGGTTAGCAGCTTCCATTTCATTAAATCATGGGATGCAATAACCAACCATCAACAGGTAATACTTTTCATGTGATACAAAATGTACAAATACATTTGGTTTTTTTTTCGTTTTGTTTTCTTCTTCATTGCATTTTTCTTATGTGCAATTGCATCAAAACAACCAACATCAACAACAATATGTTGCAAATGTAATAAGCAACCTCAACCTATAGACATTGCTAGATACATAAATGAGTTTGCTATTACAAACATCACCCCCTTTGGCGTATAATTTTTTGCTTTTTTTAAATGATCTGTTGTTGTGGCTGAGTGGCGAACGGAAAACAATTCCGAGAAAATTGCAATGTTAACGTTAAACTGCAAAAAAATGTGTAATAGTTATGGATGTTGTTTGGTAAATTCCAAATGTACTTCTTAGAAATGGCCTCAAGTGTAATTTGTTTAACAGGTATTTAAGGAAAGACAACTAACTACATAGTTACTGTCAAATGTCAAAACAATTTGTTAAAGGCGATCTTAAGCTAACGAGAGATCTGTATAGGAGAGCTTTGACTGGCGAGAGATTTCTAAAGGAAAGTTTTAGCTGGCGACAGATTTTTAAATGAAAGCTATAGATGACGAGAGATTTCTATAGAAAATCTTAATAGAAAAGCTTAAGCTATCAAGAGATTACTTTAAAAAAGCTTAAGTCAGTGAGAGATTGCTATACAAAAGCTTAAACTAACGATTTTCTTAAGCAGTGGTTGTGCCTGCTTGTTAGAAATGGCCTCAAGTGTAATTTGTTTAGCAGGTATTTAAGAAAAGAAAACTACAGTCAAATGTCAAAAGCATTTTTATAGAAAAGCTTAGCTAGCGAGAGATTTGTATAGGAGAGCTTAAGTTAGCAAGAGATTTATATAGGAAAGCTTTAGCTTGTGAGAGTTTCGTATGGGAAAGCTTTATCTAGCTAAAGATTTCTATAGCGTGAGATTGCTATAAAAAACTTCTATTGAGAGATTTCTATAGGAACGGTTATGCTGGCGAAAGATTTCTATAAAAAAGCTTAAGCTATCAAAAGACGTCCATAAAAAATGATTAAGTTGGCAAAAGAGTGCCCCGATAGACCAGTCGATAAAGTGCTGGACTATTAATCTGAAGGTTGCGGGATCGATTTCCATCAGAGACTCTGAGTGTATCTGCAGACAAGCAAAACGATTCGCAGTTTGCGTTTGTTTTTCCAAAAAAAAATATAGCAAAACTTAAGCTAATGAGAGATTTCTAATGGAAACTTTAGCTTGCGGGAGATTTCTATACAAGAAGATTTAAATATAGAAAAGCCTAAGTTGGCAAAAGATTTATTTAGAAAAGCTTTAGCTAATGACATATTTATATAGGAAGCTTTAGCTTGCGGGAGATTTCTATACAAGTAGATTTATATAGAGATATTTCTATAAGAAAGCTTATGCTATTGTGGTATATCTATATAGAAAAGCTTAAGCTGGATAAAGATTTCTGTAGGTAAGCTTAAGCTAGAAAAGCTTTAGCTCGCTATATAGTTCTATAGAAAAGCTAGAGAAAGAATTTTATAAGTAAGCTTAAGCTAGTGAGAGATTTCTATAGAAAAGCCTAAGCTGGAAAAATATTTGCATAGGAAAGCTTTAGCTGGCGATAGATTTTTATAGGAAAGTTTAAGCTAGCAATAGATTTCCTTACAAAGTCAGTGAGAGATTAATATAAAAAAGCTTAATCAAGCGATTTCCATTAAAGATTTGGTTGTTTTATGAAATTTATCTATTTTCCAAAAAACTGTTTAAATTTCATTTAAGATAATTAATGATTTAAAATAACATCCATCATTAATTTTCACCCATTTGTCATTAATAATTCCTACATCACAACAACTAACTCATTGTCTAAGTATTTTGTGGCCTGTCGCAACAATTGTAAATCCCCTGAACATGTTTTTTTTATAGGTTTTCTCATAAAAATGTGCAAATAGCACGCGTTTTAAGCTGATGGAATGTACGTTCGTTTGTTTGTTTGACTATTTGCCCGCCAGACTAGCTAGCTAATCTGTCAATAATGTTAACAATCTAGCCATTCATCTATTTGTTGGTTTTTATTTATATATATATTTGTTTTAATATAAGCCAGTTTAAAAAAAAAAAACATATTTCATTCATAATGACTGAGGTAAACTCATAACATAATTATAAATTTGTTGAGATAGAGACAGATATATTGTATAATGTTTAAAGCAAATAGCTAGCTTAGTTACCTATTAACCTGATTTTAAAATTTGAAACAAAAAACTAGCTAAGGCTTTAATAGGAAATTATTAATTATTTTCTTTGTTTAACAAAAAACAAAAAATAAACATAATTTCAATTTAATTAGCTAAATTTAGCTAATGTTTTTGTTTGCATTTTTATTATTTTTATGGAATTACCTTAAAGTTGCAAAGCCATTGCACTTTGTTAACCCCTTTTTTATTTTAAATATGTATATATTTTCAACTTTAAATATACAACTATTATTATTTTCGTTTTTTTCTTAATAAAAATATTCATTATAATCTTTTTCTCTTAAATTCATTAGCATGATCTTGTGCTTAATTTGGGTCAAGGCAAGTGCATATGTATGCATTTGGTGGTACATAGTACTTTTTGAAAAAAAAAAATAAAAAAATTCACAAAATTCAACAAAAATTATATAAAAAAAAACTAAGGAGGTTAAATGCATAGAATACAGATGCTTGCTCATTTGTTGGTTTTGTTTGTTGGTTTGTTTGTTGTGTGGCTTTTGCGAAGCTATTAACAAACATTAAGCAACTTTAATTGCCTTAAAGATGAATTCATCGAATTTGTTAGAGACCATAAAATGCAACACAAGTTTAAAGACCCAAACATGGTGAGAATATTTTTTTTTTTTTTGGATTTTCGTAACTTTACTACGCTTAGCTTACCGGCAAAGTTCAACAATAAAAGGTTTTAGAATTTCAAGCAAACAAACAAAATAAAAAGTTATTACAAAGTAAGATTTATTATTAAGATTTTGAAATCATAGATTTATGACTTGGAAACTGATGATAATCGTGCTTAATTCTTTTTTTTTTAAACAAAAGATAAAAAAGTAACTAATATTTAAATGTTTACAAAAATATACCTATTAAATTAAAGAAATTTTAGGTTTAATTAAAATTTTATAAGTTACGACTTTGATTGCAGAACATTGTTGCTTAATTATAGATTCTGAATTATTTATTGTTATTTTAACAAAAGTATTTCAAGTTTTAAAGTTGTGATATAAAATTTATTTGTCTAACTAAAATTAGCAGAAATTAATGAAAGAAATTTGCATACATTTTGTATAAAAATTTTAAATTCATATAATTGGTTTAGAATTAGACATTCTAAAGACATAAACAAATTAAATTTATGCAATCATTCTAGAATTTATTAAACATTTAAACAAGTTCCAAAATATTAGCAAAACTTAATTGATAATTGATTTCTATAGGCAACAAATAGATTCCTGTAGCAAAAAATATTTTCTTAAATGAAAAAGAAATTTCTATAGGAAATCTTAAGTTAGCGAGAGATTTCTATATGGAAGTTTAAGCTAGTGAGAGATTTCTATAGATTATCTTATTTTAGCGAGAGATTTCTATACAAAAGCTTAATCTATGAAAGATTTCTATTAAAACTATGACTAAGAGTGATTTTTGTAGAATCTTAAGCTTAAGGAATCACAAGATTTCAATACGAAAGCTTAAGTTATCGAGAGATTTCTACAGAAACGCTTATGCTAGGAGACATTTCCAGAGAAAGCTTGACTAGTATTGATTTTTATAGAACAGCTTAGGCTAGCGATATATTTCTATAGAGAAGCTTAAGCTATCACGAGATTTCTGTAGGGAAGTTTAAGCCAGCGAGAGATTTCTATAGGAAAGCTTAAGCTAGCTATAGATTTCTATAGGAAAGCTTAAGCTAGCGATAGATTTCTATAGGAAAGCTTAAGCTAGCGATAGATTTCTATAGGAAAGCTTAAGCTAGCGATAGATTTCTATAGGTAAGCTTAAGCTAGCGATAGATTTCTATAGGTAAGCTTAAGCTAGCCATAGATTTCTATAGGAAAGCTTAAGCTAGCGATAGATTTCTATAGGAAAGTTCAAGCTAGCGAGAGATTTCTATTAAGCTTAAACTAGCTATATATTTCCATAGAAAGGCTTAAGCTAGTGAGATATATTTACAGCAAAGCTTATGATAACGAAAATTTCGATTCCCACGACAGCCGGAATGACCCGAATTCACTCAGCCAAGGGCTGTCAACTCAGCAACCAGTGCTGCTACAACAACAACATTACGAAAACTTGCTATTAGGAAAGCTTTCAAGGGGAATACTTAAACGAATAAGATACATTTGAAAGAAAATTTTATGAAAACGCAATAATTCTTTAGAAAAATTTGAACGAAAGACAAATTTCTTTGAAAAAACTTAAGAAAAATTACATTTCTAAAGGAAAGCTTAAAAGCTTTATAGAATGGGTTGATTATAGATGGATACCGAACTTCAAATGCGTTGTCAGAAGCCAACCACAAATTCCTGGTTGCCAATTTGGCAACTAAAAATTATAGCTGGCAGTTGCCATCGGTAATACCATTTTGGAAATTGACAACCCAACTGAATCAACCTATAAGAATGTTGAATCTAGGGGGAGCATTATATAGAAATGCTTAAATTCTGTGATAGCGAAAATTTTCTATAGAAAATACCTATGAATTTTTAAAGACAATTAAGTCATAGGTCAATAGCCCCAACAAAATCTATTCAAATCTCTTACAGTGTCTTTGCTCAGGCCTTTCTTTCAAAACAAATCAAATATATAACTTTAAAATCTACACAAAATAACTTATTCTTGTTTCTAGTTATTATATTATTCCGCATTTAAAACCACAACCAAAATACAAAAAAAAAAACGTTACAATTTAAATTAATTCAAAATGACTTTAAATGGTATCAAAACCAAAAAAAAAACAGAACACACAAAATAAAATACAAACAAAAAATCTTGTTTAATAAAAACCAGTTAATAACGGTAGTTAGTTAAACAAATTTAACTAAAAAAAAAAACTACAGTTTTATTATTTTGTTTAAACAGTTTTTATCTATTGAAACTTTTTTACGCAACGTTAAGATTTATAAAAAAAAAATAGGAAAAAAAAACGAAAACAACTTAATTTATAACAATTTACTATAAAGATACTTTTTTATTACGGCTAAAAACAAAAACATTAATTTCATTTAATTTAATTGATGCCCTAAATCTGGTAGTATTGTTACAAGTTACATTTATTTATCGTCAATTAAATTTCTAATTAATTGCTGAAAATAATAATAAAATTTGATCTTCTTTCTGTTAAAATAACTTGCATTTCAATAGAAATAAATTACACTAAATAATTGACATTTTTGTGCACGAAAATTTATTCCGTTCAATTTCATTTTAAAATTGAATATTCCCAAATGATTTGAAAACGTGTTTAGAAATGTGCCCACGTCAACGTGCAATGAGATGAGAAGTTTATTTGTTCAAACATGTTTTTTTTTAAAAAAAAATAAAAATAATTAATACTTTTGGTGTGTGTTTTTTTTTGTTAAAAACTAATTAAATATAAAAAAACTGCATCTTCTAATGCAAAACTCAAATAAAGTTAATAACATTTGTTAATATTTTTAATTGCAATGGCGGATGTACACGCTATCACAGTGTAGTCTTGGGTATTTGGAGATGAATTCATGTAATTGAACTTATGGAATTCATTCTAGCATTAATTTATATTTATTTATAAATATAACGAATTACTGTTTTAGTTGCTAAATTAACGAGAGAGTTTTACTAGAAATCTATAGCTAACGTGGGATTTCTTAAGATAAGAGAGAAAGATTTCTATAGAAAATCTTTAGTTAACTAGAGATTTCTATAGAAAAGCTTAAGCATAAAATATATTTCGAAAGGAAAGGTTAACTAGTGAAAGCATAGTTAGAAGCTTAAATTTCCATATAAAAGCTTATGATAAAAAGAGATTTCTCTAGCAAAGCTTAAGCAAAAGAGTGAGTTCGAAAGGAAAGCTAAACTATACAAAGTTTAGACTTATAAGTTTCCATAGAAAAGCTTATGCGAAAGTTTCTATAGGAACAGCTTAAATTGTCCATAACATTTCTATAGAAAAGCTTTAAAAATTAAAATAAAACTTAACTCAGCAAAAAAAAAAAAAGAGTTCTAAAGAAAAGCTAAACTAATGAAAGCTTAGACTTGGAAGCTTAGATGTTTTGCTTATGCGAAAAAGAGATTTCTATAGGAATGCTTAAGTTAACTAGAGATTTCTATAGTAAAGTTTAAGTGAAGCATAGATTTCTAAAGGTTAGCTAGACAAGTGAAAACTTAGAATTGGAAGCTACCTAGAAAAGCTTATGCGAAAGCTCCCACAGAGATAGCTTAAGCTTTCCATGACATTTCTAAAAGATTTTCGAATAAAACTTAAGCCATTACAAAATTGTATGTTGTAGTAGCAACATTTTTCACAATACACGAATATTTTCTGCAAAATCTTGCAAATAATTTCGTTGGTGTCTTATAAAGAAAAAAAAAGGAAATTGTAATAACGTTGCACAAAAAAACATACCAAATGCACTTTATTTCTACAGCTATTTTGCAGTTTGAAAACAAACGAACTAATAATAGTTCCAATGGTATTTTTCCATTGGAAACAATTGCATTAATAACAATAAAAAAACCATAAAAAAAACTCTGTTTGAATCTTCGTTATTGCAAGACATTGTGTAATAATGATAATAATAATAGTTAGATACTCATAGCTGACAGCTTTAACTTTAGCTCAAGAAATATGCTAAAAGTTGAAAAAGTTCAACACAAAACGACCTTGTGAAACCCTTTTTTCTATTGTAATAAAGGTGTGTTTAAAAAAAACAAAACTTTACAAAACCCAGCCTAAAATTTCTTAACATTTCATTTACATATTTCATTTTTAATTGAATTTTCGCTTTCAATTTGCTAGTTATAGCTTTTTCCATTTATTGTTTTATTATTTATTTACTTGTATGTATTTAATTTCACTTTTCTTTCGTTGTTGGTCATGAATTTTGCAATTTTCTATTTCATTTCACACAGTGAGTGCACTGCAGTCAGTGTGTGATGATGATGATGACATGTACATGAACATGTTAAGCTCATGTTCATGTGAAATCCAATTTAAAAAAAAAAACAAAAAACTAAAACTGACTACTATTTCCGATAGAAATTACAAATGCCAAACAACCAACCAAGAGTCATAGTTGGTCAAAAACGTTTTCCATTTAAGGAAAATTGAAATAATTACACGTATTTATTCTTTGACTGCTGGAAAGCATGAAAAGAAATAAATTAAATTAAAAAAAAAATACTTACGGCTGGCACATTTGGCGGGTACGGGCAGTGACAAAAATCTGCCAGGTTTAGTGGAGGTGGTGGTAGTAGTTCTGGCTTGACTAATGGCAGGTTCAGCATATGTTACTGCCACACAGAATGCAGCTAAAACCAAGGTGACTTTCATCTGGAATTAAAAATAAAAATAAATTAAGAATTAGTACATTTTGTATTTAAGTTATAGTTAAATTAGTAAAAGTGGGAGTTAAATAAAATATTTTTAATTAAGTTTGTGTTTAAATGGATTAATATGGATTACGATTCGTAATTTTATTAATAACAATATTTTTCAGTGCCAAAATGGCAGAACTTTGAGTTAGTTAATTAAATTAAAGCTGAAAAATAAATTCAATATTAAAAAATTCAGAAATTCATTTCATAAAACCATTCTTAATATAACCAATTATTAAACTACATTCAAAAGCTTTTATTTGACAAAAATTTATTCTGGATTTGAATTAAAGACAACTTGAATCACTAAGGAATTAAGCCTATGAATTAATAATACCTTTAATAGAATCGTTTAGATATAAAATTAAATATGATTAAGAATTAAATCTTTCGAATTGATGCAAATGTTTTATTTGGTATACATTTTTTTTGTAGATTTTATAGGTATTTGATTTGTTTGGAAGAAATAATCTGAGCAAAAAGTGTGTAAGAAATTTGAATATTGTTGTTTGGGCTAATTTGTCCATAAAAATGTTCACTGTGAAATGATATTGGAATATCTAGCTTCCAATATCATTTCACAGTGAACATTTTTATATAAAGATTTTAAGATTATAGGCCTTATACTCAATTTTACCTAACCTTTCTCTTTTTTTTCTATAGTTTTTCGTTTAAATTTGTCTGATTAAATTTTCATATAGAAATCATTCTTCAGTTACAAAATTTCGCTTATTGCGGTTTTTTTATTTGAAGATCAGCGATTAAGTTTAAATTAATCTTAGAATGTGGTTTTTGAGTTCTCAATTATTTCGTTTTATTTGCTTGTTTAAGCGGTCAATATTGACCTAAGTTTAAACTAGAATCTAAAAACATAACGTAAGATATTTACTAGGGTATTCATTCGACTAATGATCGTTCGATTAATCGAATAATTATTCGAACAATTTAAAAATGGCCATTTTCGAATAACGAATAATTCGAACAATTTTATGTAGAATAATCGAATAAAACGAATAAATGTTCATATATATTTAAATTTATTAAATTGCTTAAAATTTTTCATAATTTCAAATTTAAATAAGTAATAATGACTCACAAAAATTGTATTGTTTCTGAAATTTAACAAATAACTAAAGACAAAGGGACTTTCGATCATTGTAGATAAGTGTTCCGATAGCTCCTTTTAGAAAGAAGTTACAATTCTAAAAACAAATCTTTCAAAATTTTTAACTTAGGACTTGAACCAATGAAAATAAAAGGTACGGAATAAAATATTTGTTATTTAGCTGGCGAAATATTAGATGAATCGCAATTAATAATCAAAATTTTAAGTTAGATTAAAGTGGAGTTGAATGTGATGGAGAATGTGATTTTGAAACGGTCGTCGAAAGTGATATTGAGGATGACATTTATAATGATTACATTGAAATAGATGAAGGCCATGATCTTAAAATATATGTATATAAGTGATGTTATTAACCGCGTACGTAAGTGTTGCAAAATATTTAATAAATCGAATGATAAACACAAATATTGCAAACTAACGTTTTGTGGAGTTCGTCTTATAAATGATTTTGAACATCGTTGAAGATCTTTGTCTAACATGGTAATAAACTTTTTGCGTATTTGTAAATGCGTCAATCATTCACTGTCTGACTTCAAATTAGCCACGTTCACTGACAATAATATCAAACTTTGGATAGATTCCCTTTATTGTGTAATTCTCCAAGACCACTTTATTAAGCAACGATTCGGACACGTTGATAGATAGAACTTGATGTATAATACAATTTGTTATAAATAATTTAGAAATAGTGAATATTTAATTTACTAAAGAATTGGTTACTCAATTTAAAACCCGAATTAATGAACGACATAAAAAAGTTCTTAATACGTTTATATTGTGTTTGAATTCAGGATCATGTCCAACTAGCTAAAAATTTTTAAAGCATTGCTCTAAAACGTAAACTAAAGGGTTTGCTAGTCAATTGTTTTGTAGATGGTTCGGGAGTTAATCTGATCAGAATATTTCTGTTGAAAATTTAATAATGGACTTTGTTTTCGAATGTTTTTTAACATTATCAGTACTTGAATTGTTAACTTAACGTTATTTTTGTTTTTCTTTAACAATAAAATATTAAGGCCCTAATTTTGTAAATCACTTCACCAAAGTGATATTTATATGGAAAGCAAAAACAAAATTTCAGAAATTTTAAAAATTTGTTTTTCATTTATATAAAAAATTTTCAAATTATTCAAATTTTCAACGCTTGAATTTTGGTGCGTTTGTTCTGTTAAGAATTTGTATATAAAACAAAAACAAATTTTTAAAATTTTTGAAATTTTGTTTTTGCTTTCCATATAAATATCACTTTGTGACGTGATTTACAAAATTAGGGCCTAAAAACCTACATCAAAACTTCATTCGTTACTTTTTAAAAAAAATTTAAATTATTCGAATAATTCGATTAATTTTAAACGTGTGATCGAATTATTCGAACAAGTTAAAATCTCTTATTCGAATTATTCGTTTTATTCGAACAATAGAAAAATCGAATAATTCGAATACCCTAATATTTACTTTTCGATTAACTAATCTGATTATTATTTGGCATTTAATCTTCAAATCCCCAAAATATGTGTTTATTACTAAGAATTTTATTTAATACCAAACAAATTTTTTAGTACCAAAAACAGATTTTAGTATAGAAGCATTTTTACTACTAAAAATATACTAAATACCTTATTAGTAAAAAACAAACCCATAATTTTTTTTGGACCAACAATTTTATTTAATACCAAAAATATTTTTTAGTACCAAAAATAGATTTTAGTACTACATAAAAATGTTTTTAGTACTGAACAAACCCATAATTTTTTTAAATACCAAAAATGATTTTTAATACCAAATATCTTTGTTAGTACCAAAATTAGTTTTTAGTACCAAAAATTGTTTTTAGTACTAAAAATTTTTTAAAATAAAAATATACTAAAAACTATATTTAGTACTAAACAAACTCATAATTTTTTATTTTGTACCAAAAATGTTATTTAGAACCAAAAAATATTTTTTAGTACTAAAACTATTATTTAGTACCAAAAACAGTTTTTAGTGCCAAAAATATGTTTTTAGTACTAAAAACGTTTTTTCGTATAAATGCATTTTTTATTAGTAAAAATATTCTTCACTATTAAAAATTTAGCTTGGTACTAAAAATATACAACAAATAATTTTTGATAATTTTTGGTACTAAAAATATTAATATCAAAAATATGTTTAGACTATTTAACACAAAAATATTTTTGAGTTCTAAAAATATTTCAAGTACTAAAAATATTTTTATTACTCTATTTTGTGAGTAAAATTTTGGTACTAAAGATATATTTAAAAGGTAATATTATGTCCAATTGTATGTATATCCTCCTAGTATAAAATTCCTTCATTAATTGCATATACTGCTCTTTAATTAAATTTCATCAGTACATTTTTCATATTACAATATTTTGTACGTACTAAAAACAAAAAAAAGTAAAAGTATGTACCCCTTAAAATTTCAATTAAATTCACATCAATGCCCTCCAATTATTGGAAAAACCACAACAACAAACACAGTCTTCAATTTCAATATTTAAGTTTAAAATTGTTTTAAAGGTCATTGAGGTGTCATTGTCTATCAATTTGTCTGCCATGTAAAATTAAAATTCTTCTCAGTTAACATACAAACACACATATGTATGAATTTATGTGTTTAATTTATAGCAAAAGGTGATCAGCACACATACACACACATAATTATATACATAGATAATTACAATACATATCTATATGTATGTATATATAAAGAGGAGCATGTAAATTTCATTACTACCACCATTACTTTAACAAATGATTACGTCTTTTAATGTTTAAATTTAATGGTTTGTATCAGAATATAGAAACCTCTGTAAGCGTGTAAAATGCTACAATAATCAAACAAGCGCCGGAGCTTCTTCTTCTCATGTATTATTAGCACCCTAAGCGTGTAGTAGCTGTAATACATAGTTTTAGTTTGTGTGGCTGTATTAGCAATATATTATTGTAAATACAATTTAACCGGTTATATGTTTGGTTGGTTGTACGTTTTTATATTGAAAAAAAAGCATCCTTGACATAAAAACCACTACAAAAGCTATTTTGAGTTTGTTGATTTTTTTCTTCTTTTTTTGTTTGTTGTATTTTGTAAATGGAAATATACTACATGCCAAACCATAGCATGCCAAACCATCCATACAAATGTATGTTTTTAAAAGCGATTCCAATGCGTATCCACGCCATTATCACGCATATTGCATTTTTAATAAGTATGCATGATATTTTATTTTATTATTTTACTTTTGATTGTTTGCTAGTCAAGTGTGTAAAAGAGCTGCTTATCAGATTCCCATCTTCATCAGCAGCATTATAATTATCATTTATAGACGTCATTATCGTCATATTTAAACTGGCAACAACCTTTATGACTTAAAAACAGCAACAATAAGTTGTTAATCATTGTTTAAATACTCATGCTGCTGAAGTTGTTGCCTTTTTATTAACACCCTTTTGTGTATAAACAATTCATTATAACATTTTTAAAAAAAGAGTCGCTTGAGTGACAGATGACCGGCCGATCAACCGAACGACCGGACGCATAATTCCAGCCAGCAAAACAGTTTCATTAAGTGGGCTTGTAAATCTTCAGCTGTCATAAAAAAATAACTTAATTTGCATTTTATAAGGTTGTTTTGTTGGCTTCAATTTAAATGTAAATTTCTTAAAAAATCATGCCTGTTTTAAATAATACAATAAAAAAATAGCAACAAATAGTTTAAAGAAATAAACAGCAAAATGTTTTCAAATAAAAGTTTATTGTTTAAATCTTTTGTTTGAACCACCATTCATTCATTCATCCACCCATTAATCAAATTAATATTGCAAAAACTTAATGTTTTCTGAGTAGTTTTGTTATAACATTGTGGGTCCTTTTGAAAGGTGACCAAATTCTAAAAATTAGGTCAAGATTTTTTTAACAAAACATTTTAAGCAACATAATTATCAGTAAAAAAAATAATTTTTTAATGCAAATATATATTTTTGGTTCTAAAAACTATTTTTAGTACAAACAACTATTATTAGAAGAAAAAAATATATTTTTAGTACAAAAATCTTTTTTTGGTTCTAAAAAATATTTTTATACAAACAAAATTTTTGGTTCTGCAATTTTTGGTATGAAAAACCATTTTTGGAACAAAAAAAAAATTTAGTACAAACAAAATTTGGTTTCTACTAAAAACTTTTTGGTATAAAAAACGTATTTTAGTACAAAAACCTATTTTTATTACTAAAAACAATTTTCATTACAAAAAGCTATTTTTGGTATGAAAAACTATTTTTAGTACAAAAAAACTACAATTTTTAGTACAAACCAAATTTAGTACAAAAACATTTTGGTAGAAAAAACGATTTTCGTACAAAAATCAATTTTTAGCAAAAATAAACAAATTTTGTAGTACAATTTTTTTTAGTACAAAAAATACAAAAAAATTTATTTTTATAGCTAAACATTAAAAAAAACATTTTAGTACTAAAACCAATTCTTCGTACTAAAAACAAATTTTGGTACAAAAACCTACTAAAAACTATTTAGTACTAAAACCACTTTTAGTACAAAAAAAGTTTTTAGTACAAGAATTTTTACTTCAAATATGTGGTTTTGGTGTGAAAAACTTTTTTACTACTAAACCAATTATATTAATAAATTATTTAGGCTAAATTTTAGTACAAAAAACAAATTTTAGTACTAAAAAATCTAATTTCTTTCTTTCTAATTACACAAATTCAAGTTCAAATCAAAATGCAACTAAAGGTTGTTGAACTCGTTTGCAATACTAATAACAACGTTGCTAAAGATTATTTTGAAAACCAAATCGAAATTATTTTATTAATATTGTTTTCGAAAACAACATTATTTCTGTTTAAATATTTAACCAATATATAAATACGACTCTTAAAGGTTACTAAAATTAGCATCTTTACATACACGAGAAGAAAAACGTAATTTAATAAATCGTTAATGAAAAATGTCTACTAATTTATTTAACAAAAAACAAGAAAATACAATATAAAAACGAGACACAAGAAAACAAATCTCCTAATTTATTATCAGCATCATTATAATTTAATACACATGTTGAAACAATCATCATAATAAATTATAACAAATTATAAATTCACAAAATGTAGTTTATAACAACCGACTGACAAAATTTGAATGTTTACTAATAAAGCATAAATTTACTGCAAACTACTACTACTCTACTGCTATTTCATTATTAAATTTGAAAAAATTTATGTTTTTAAATGCAAACAAAACAATTGACAAATTAGGGGAGAAACCTGTCTGTCTATCACTCAGTCAATCGGTCTTTATGTCCCTCTATAAGTTTTTAACACATTTTTTGTGTCTAAATTCCATAAATTTTTTAGCTTCATTAATTACTTTTATTATTTCATTATTGTAAATTGTTTTCAATATATATTTTTTTTTAATTTTGGCTTTGTTTGTTTAAATATTTGTTTGTGGTGTAGGCTTTTTTGTACTTATGTGCTTGTGTTGGTTGGGGTTTAATTGTGTTAATCACTTTTGAATGGTCACTATAAAAAAAAACATATGTATATCTCAAAATTCATTTATTTATTTATATGTATGTATTTATATTTATATGTTTTTCAATTATTATTCAACGTTTATGCGAATTGACAGTGACATTGTGATGTGTTCATTGGCATGATGTTTGATGGGGATTTCAATAATTTATAGCATTTAATTTAAGGTATGAATGAATATGGTCAAATTTGAAATGGTCAAGGTTTTGAAATGTTCTAGATTTTTTGACATAAAGCATTATTTTGTTTAAATTTTAAATTCGGGCGTTTGGCCCATTATTTGTTTTGAATGAAAATACAGTCTAAATATTATGTATTAAGCTTATTAAGTGATTTTTCTTTTCTAAAGGAACCAAAAAAATATGTATTTGTTGGATAAATTCTTGTTTAGAAAAGTGTAAGTAAGAGGTTTTGACATGGAGTATTTTTAAGAGGTTAGAACCTTTTGATTACAACTTGAGATGTCTAATAACATTAGATTGAAAGTCGTTGAAGTTAACTAAAATCCTTATAAGAAGTTTCGATTTTGAAATTTAAAGAAAATATTTATTCCAGGTTGGAAATTTTGTTATTGATCAGTTGTAAACAAAGTTTTGAGTGATTTTTTTCCATGAAAATTTCGACTCAATTTTCATTCGACATAGAGGAGCCAGTCAGTTTATTACTTGTTGAAAAAATATGCCAAATTAGCTTTAAAACTTTGGAAAAAAGTCTTTTTAAATTTAAATTCAAAACGTGAAATGAATTTCCATAAATGTTGTATTATAATATAAAACTAAATTGATTATTAATTACCAAATTTTTAACATTTTATAATGTGATATACATATTGTCAGACCAGTGGACGTTTTTTGAATATACAATTTTTGAAATTCCTTAGCACTTTCGATTTCTATGTAAACTTTTAGCAATTTGAAAAATATTTTAAAAGCTAATTTAATAGAATTACTAGAAGATAATTCATAGACAATTCTAATGAGTCTTTAAGAATTTTTCGAAAATTTTAAAAACTTAGGATTGAAAATTACAAAATATTAATTGTACTGACAATATGTTTGGCACTAAATAAACTTTTTAGTACTAAAAACGTATTTAGAACTAAAATAATTTTTAGTACATAATATATTTTGTTATATTAAACATAGTTTTAGTACAAAAATTTAGTTTAGTACTTAAATATATAAAAATATTGAACAGCTTACTGAGCTTTTATTTAGTACTAAATTTGTTTTAAGTACAAAACTAGTTTTCAGTACCAAAAGGGTTTTTTAGTACCAAAAGGGTTTTTAGTACTAAAATATTATTAAGTACTAAACATGTTTTTAGTACTTAAATTGATTTTAGTACTAAAATTGTATTTAATATTAAAATTGTTTTAGTACTAAATTTTTTGTACTAAAAGTTTTTTAATACTAACATTTTTTTAGTACAAAAAGTGGTTTTAGTATTTTCTAGTACAAAAATAATTTTTTAGTACTAAAATTGTTGTTTAGCACTAAATTTGTTGTTTAATACTAAAAGTGTTTTTTACTATACGTGTTTTTTTAATTACAAAATTATTTTTTAGTACTAAAAGTTTGTTTTTTTGGACCAAAAGTATATTTTAGTACTAAAAGCTTGTTTTTGTACCAAAAGTAATTTTTAGTATTATATTTTTTTAGCCTAAACAAATATTTTATACTAAAAGTAATTTTTTGTCCAAAAAAGCTTTAAAATATATTTTGTTCAATACTAAACATTTGTTTTTGTAATTAAAAAAATATTGGTACTAAAATCAGTTCAGTACTAAAACATATTTTTGTCCAAAAAAATGTTTTTAACAAAAATACATTTTAGCATTTACTATTTAATTATTTTTAGTACTAAATAATAGTAATTCAAAAAAGAATTTTTGAAAGAAATAAAAATGTTATTTTTTATGAACTATAAAATTTCAAAACCCTTGTTCCAATTCTTCGAATTCAAATAAGCATTTTTACTGGAATTCAAGTGAAAGCAGTGTAATTTAAATCTTGAATTATAGTCAATCAATAGTTGTATTATATGAATTAAATACATTTCAAGTACAAAGGAATTAAGTCTATGAATTAATTCATTAATTTAAAATTAATTAACGGTAAAAAGATAAAATTTATTTTGATTTCGAAAATGGAATTAAGAATTATTTCTTTTGAACTTTCAACTTACTGACAATTAGTTTTTAATACATCTGATAAGTTTCAATATTACTAAAAATTCTAAATTTTTATGAACTCTTGAGCCAAATAAAAATTTTGCCTGTTTCACAATATCGAATGAATGATTTCGTTCGTTCATATGTAGTTAGGGAAACCAAAATCAGTTTTCTTTCGCTTAGAATGCGAACGAAATCTTTCTTTCGATATTGCGAAACAAGCTAATAATCCTAAAATGGTTGGATTAAATGGAAACTTTTAAATTTTAAATAAATTTGATGACATTTGGTCAGAACTTCGAATTAATTAATTCCATTTAAGCTTAATTCACTAAAATCTTAGTACAGAATTAAGAAATTTATGCAATTCAATCCATAAATTTATTCCAAAAGAAAAGCTTATTTCAATAGAATTCAGTCATTCAAACCTTTTAATGTTAAAATTCAAATCTAATCCAAATTGAATGAAAGAATTTCATTTGAATGCAACTTTTTTTTGGTTT